>NC_090380.1:91362486-91722611 GCF_036365525.1 Heterodontus francisci | reverse complement strand
TTGCACGGATGCATAGGTTTGGCAAACACTTGCTTTGTGGGGGTGGGCTGCGCCACTCAATCTGCATGCATGTTTACACCTGCTGTTGGATACAGTTATCGTCCTCCCAAGGCAGTAACTGCCTCCAGGTGGGAGACACACTGGCAGGGAAGGGTGATGGGGGTTGGTGACTGGGGGATTGGTGGCCGGGAGGTTGAGGGCTGGGGGGTTTGGTGGCCGGGTTGAGGGACGGGAGTTGGGGGGGGGGGTTTGGTGGCCGGGTTTGAGGGGGTGGGGTTTGAGGGGGAGGTTTGGGTGAGGGGGGGGAGGGAAGGTGAGAAGGGGTGTTTGGGGGGGGGCGGGGGAAGGTGAGAAGGGGTGTTTGGGGGAGGGGGGGGGAAGGTGAGAAGGGGTGTTTGGGGGAGGGGGGGGGGGGAGAAGGGGTGTTTGGGTGAGGGGGGGAGAGAAGGGGTGTTTGGGTGAGGGAGGGGAGAGAAGGGGTGTTTGGGTGAGGGGGGGGAGAGAAGGGGTGTTTGGGTGAGGGGGGGAGAGAAGGGGTGTTTGGGTGAGGGGGGGGGAGAAGGGGTGTTTGGGTGAGGGGGGGGGAGAAGGGGTGTTTGGGTGAGGGGGGGGGGAGAAGGGGTGTTTGGGTGAGGGGGGGGGGAGAAGGGGTGTTTGGGTGAGGGGGGGGGAGAAGGGGTGTTTGGGTGAGGGGGGGGGAGAAGGGGTGTTTGGGTGAGGGGGGGGGAGAAGGGGTGTTTGGGTGAGGGGGGGGGAGAAGGGGTGTTTGGGTGAGGGGGGGGGAAAGAAGGGGGGGGAAAGAAGGGGGGGGGAAAGAAGGGGGGGGGAAAGAAGGGGGGGGGAAAGAAGGGGGGGGGAAAGAAGGGGGGGGGAAAGAAGGGGGGGGGAAAGAAGGGGGGGGGAAAGAAGGGGGGGGGAAAGAAGGGGGGGGGAAAGAAGGGGGGGGGAAAGAAGGGGGGGGAAAGAAGGGGGGGGGAAAGAAGGGGGGGGGAAAGAAGGGGGGGGGGAAAGAAGGGGGGGGGAAAGAGGGGGGGGGAAAGAGGGGGGGGGAAAGAGGGGGGGGGGAAAGAGGGGGGGGGGAAAGAGGGGGGGGGGAAAGAGGGGGGGGGGAAAGAGGGGGGGGGGAAAGAGGGGGGGGGGAAAGAGGGGGGGGGGAAAGAGGGGGGGGGGAAAGAGGGGGGGGGGGGAAAGAGGGGGGGGGGAAAGAGGGGGGGGGGGAAAGAGGGGGGGGGGAAAGAGGGGGGGGGGAAAGAGGGGGGGGGGAAAGAGGGGGGGGGGAAAGAGGGGGGGGGAAAGAGGGGGGGGGGAAAGAGGGGGGGGGGAAGAGGGGGGGGGGAAGAGGGGGGGGGAAGAGGGGGGGGGGAAGAGGGGGGGGGGAAGAGGGGGGGGGAAGAGGGGGGGGGGAAAGAGGGGGGGGGAAAGAGGGGGGGGGGAAAGAGGGGGGGGGGGAAAGAGGGGGGGGGGAAAGAGGGGGGGGGGGAAAGAGGGGGGGGGAAAGAGGGGGGGGGGGAAAGAGGGGGGGGGGAAAGAGGGGGGGGGGGAAAGAGGGGGGGGGAAAGAGGGGGGGGGGAAAGAGGGGGGGGGGAAAGAGGGGGGGGGGGAAAGAGGGGGGGGGGGGGAAAGAGGGGGGGGGGGGAAGAGGGGGGGGGGGGAAGAGGGGGGGGGGGGGAAGAGGGGGGGGGGGAAGAGGGGGGGGGGGAAGAGGGGGGGGGGGAAGAGGGGGGGGGGAAGAGGGGGGGGGGAAGAGGGGGGGGGGAAGAGGGGGGGGGGAAGAGGGGGGGGGGAAAGAGGGGGGGGGGGAAGAGGGGGGGGGGGGAAGAGGGGGGGGGGGAAGAGGGGGGGGGGGAAGAGGGGGGGGGGAAGAGGGGGGGGGGGAAAGAGGGGGGGGGGAAAGAGGGGGGGGGAAGAGGGGGGGGGGGGAAGAGGGGGGGGGAAGAGGGGGGGGGGAAGAGGGGGGGGGGAAGAGGGGGGGGGGAAGAGGGGGGGGGGAAGAGGGGGGGGGGAAGAGGGGGGGGGAAGAGGGGGGGGGGAAGAGGGGGGGGGGAAGAGGGGGGGGGGAAGAGGGGGGGGGGAAGAGGGGGGGGGGAAGAGGGGGGGGGGAAGAGGGGGGGGGGAAGAGGGGGGGGGAAGAGGGGGGGGGGAAGAGGGGGGGGGGAAGAGGGGGGGGGAAGAGGGGGGGGGAAGAGGGGGGGGGAGAGGGGGGGGGGGAAGAGGGGGGGGGAAGAGGGGGGGGGGAAGAGGGGGGGGGGAGGAGGGGGGGGGGGAGGGGGGGGGGAGGAGGGGGGGGGAGGAGGGGGGGGGAGGAGGGGGGGGGGAGGAGGGGGGGGGGAGGAGGGGGGGGGGGGGGGGGCCTTGCGGGGGGGGAGGCGGGGGGGGGAGGAGGGGGGGGGGAGAGGGGGGGGGAGGAGGGGGGGGGGGGGGGGGAAGGGGGGAGGAGGGGGGGGAGAGGGGGGGGAAGAGGGGGGGGGGAAGAGGGGGGGGGAAGAGGGGGGGGGAAGAGGGGGGGGAAGAGGGGGGGGGAAGAGGGGGGGGAAGAGGGGGGGGAAGAGGGGGGGGAAAGAGGGGGGGGGAAGAGGGGGGGGGAAGTTTGGGCCCTCTGTTGTTCCTTGGGGGCCCGGGGTGGCCTCGGTTCGGGGGGCCCTTTCCCTTTTCCTTGGGCCGTTGTTCCTTGGTCTTTGGCCTAGAGGGGGCGGGGGGAAGAGGGGGGGGGGGAAGAGGGGGGGGGAAGAGGGGGGGGGGAAGAGGGGGGGGGAAGAGGGGGGGGGAAGAGGGGGGGGGAAGAGGGGGGGAAGAGGGGGTTGGTGGCAGGGGGGGGGGAAGAGGGGGGGGGGAACTCGTGGTTGTCCTCTTTGTTGGTTGGCAGGGGGGGGAAGAGGGGGGGGGAAGATTGGGGGGGGGAATTTTTTTCCTCTTTTTTTTTTCGGGGGGGGGAAGGGGCGGGATGGGGGGGGAAGAGGGGGGGGGAAGAGGGGGGGGAAGAGGGGGTGGGCAGAGGGGGGGGAAGAGGGGGGAGTGGGGGGGAAGGGGGGTTGTTGGGGTCGGGGAAGGGGGGTTTGGGTGGGGGGGAAGGGGGTTTGGGTGGGGGGGAAGGGGGGGTTTGGGTGGGGGGGAAGGGGGGGTTTGGGTGGGGTGGGAAGGGGGGTTTGGGTGGGGTGGGAAGGGGGGTTTGGTGGGGGGGAAGGGGGTTTGGGTGGGGGGGAAGGGGGAGTTTGGGGGGGGGGGAAGGGGGAGTTTGGGTGGGGGGGGAAGGGGGAGTTTGGCTGGGGGGGAAGGGGGAGTTTGGGCTGGGGGGGAAGGGGGAGTTTGGCTGGGGGGGGAAGGGGGAGTTTGGGTGGGGGGGAAGGGGGAGTTTGGCTGGGGGGGGAAGGGGGGTTTGGCTGGGGGGAAGGGGGGGTGTGGAGGGGGGGGGGAAGGGGGGGTGTGGGGGGGGGGGAAGGGGGGGTGTGGGGGGGGGAAGGGGGGGTGGGGGGGGGGAAGGGGGGTTTGGGGGGGGGAAGGGGGGTTGTGGGGGGGGAAGGGGGGGTTTGGATGGGTGGGGGGAAGGGGGGTTTGTTCCTTTGGAATGCATTTTGTTCCGGGGGGGAAAGTCATCTTTTTTTTTTCCTTTTTTTAAATGGGTTTGGATGGGGGGGGAAGGGGGGGTTTGGATGGGGGGGGGAAGTCATTTTTGTTTCCGTTTTTTGAAATGGGGGGTTTGGGTGGGGGGAGGGGGAAGGGGGGGGTTGAGGGGTTGGGGGGGAAGGAGGGGTTTGGGTGGGGGGGGGAAGGAGGGGTTTGGGGGGGGGGAAAGGAGGGGTTTGGGTGGGGGGGGAAGGAGGTTGTTTCCTTCTGGGGGGAAAGTGAGGGGTTTGGGTGGGGGGGGAAGGAGGGGTTTGGGTGGGGGGGGGAAGGAGGGGTTTGGGTGGGGGGGGGAAGGAGGGGTTTGGGTGGGGGGGGGAAGGAGGGGTTTGGGTGGGGGGGGAAGGAGGGGTTTGGGTGGGGGGGGGAAGGAGGGGTTTGGGTGGGGGGGGAAGGAGGGGTTTGGGCTGGGGGGGAAGGAGGGGTTTGGGCTTCTTTGAAGTTTTGTTTCGTTGGAAAGGAGGGGTTCTGGCTGGGGGGAAAGTAGTTTTGTTCCTTCTTTTAGAATGGAGGGGTTGGGTGGGGGGGGAAGGAGGGGTTTGGGTGGGGGGGGAAGGAAGGGTGGTTTGGCTTTGGGGAATTGATTGTTTTGCCTTTTGGGAATGGATTGTTTGTTCCTTGTTTAAATGTAGGGTTTTTGGGCTGGGGAGGGGTTGAATTGGGGGTTTTTGAGGGTTTGGGTGGGGGGGGGAAGGTTATTTTTTTTTTCCTTTTTTTAAGGTGAGGTTTTTTTCGGGGGGGAAGGGGGGTTTGGGTGGGGGGGGGAAGGGGGGTTTGGGTGGGGGGGGGAAGGAGGGGTTTGGGGCTGGGGGGAAGGAGGGTTTGGGCCTTTTGAATTGGTTTCGTTGAATGGAGTTTTTGCCGTTTGGGGAAATTGTATTGGTTTGTCCGTTGGGTTGAAAGGGGTTATTTTTTTGGCCTTGTTTTAAAGGGGTTTTTGTTTCCTTTGGTTGAAAGGGATTTGTTTGTCCGTTTGGGGTAAATTGATTTTGTTGCCTTTTTTAATTGAGTTTTTTCCTGTTTTTAATTGATTTTGTTTCCTGTTTTAGAATTTATTTGTTTCCGGGGGGGGAAGGGGGGGTTTGGGTGGGAAGGGGGGTTTCGGGGGGGGAAGGGGGGTTTGGGGGGGGGGGAAGGGGGGTTTGGGTGGGGGGAAAGGGGGGTTTGGGTGGGGGGAAGGGGGGTTTGGGTGGGGGGGGGGAAGGGGTATTTTTGTTCCTTTTTGTAAATTTATTTTTTTTCCTTTGTTTAAATTTATTGTTTTTTCCTTTTTTAAATTTATTTTTTTTTCCTTTTTTTAAATTTATTTTTTTCCTTTTTGTTTACTTTTGTTTAAATTTTATTTATTTTTTTGTTTCCTATTAATCCCTTTTAATTCTCTCTTCATTTTAATCAATTCTTTTCTTTTCTTAATCTTTTCTTTTCTTAATCAATTCTTTTCTTATCAATTCTTTTCTGAGATCAGATTCGTTGCTTGGAGGGGAGGGATGAGTTTCGATCTTGCTTAGGGGGGTTGGGTTGATTGGAGGGTAATCATTCCCGCTTACATAATTCATTTAAGCGGTGAGTTTGAACCGTTCATGATGATGTTTGAGGGGGATGACGGGTTGTGGGAGGACGGAGGGGGGGTGGTGTGGGAGGGACGGAGGGGGGGGTGGTGTGGGAGGGACGGAGGGGGGGTGGTGTGGGGTAGGGACGGAGGGCGGGTTGGAGGAGAGGTCGGGCCTTTGTTGGAGGGACGGAGGGGGGGGTGGTGTGGGAGGGACGGAGGGGGGGGGGGTGTGGGAGGGACGGAGGGGGGGGGGGGTGTGGGAGGGACGGAGGGGGGGGGGGTGTGGGAGGGACGGAGGGGGGGGGGGGTGTGGGAGGGACGGAGGGGGGGGGGGTGTGGAGGGACGGAGGGGGGGGGGGTGTGGGAGGGACGGAGGGGGGGGTGTGGGAGGGACGGAGGGGGGGGGGTGGGAGGAGGGACGGAGGGGGGGGGGGTGTGGGAGGGACGGAGGGGGGGGGGGTGTGGGAGGGACGGAGGGGGGGGGGTGTGGGAGGGACGGAGGGGGGGGGGTGTGGGAGGGACGGAGGGGGGGGGGTGTGGGAGGGACGGAGGGGGGGGGGGTGTGGGAGGGACGGAGGGGGGGGGGGTGTGGGAGGACGGAGGGGGGGGGGTGTGGGAGGGACGGAGGGGGGGGGGGTGTGGGAGGGACGGAGGGGGGGGGGGTGTGGGAGGGACGGAGGGGGGGGGGGTGTGGGAGGGACGGAGGGGGGGGGGGTGTGGGAGGGACGGAGGGGGGGGGGGTGTGGGAGGGACGGAGGGGGGGGGGGTGTGGGAGGGACGGAGGGGGGGGGTGTGGGAGGGACGGAGGGGGGGGGTGTGGGAGGGACGGAGGGGGGGGGTGTGTGGGAGGGACGGAGGGGGGGGGTGTGTGGGAGGGACGGAGGGGGGGGGTGTGTGGGAGGGACGGAGGGGGGGGGGTGTGGGAGGGACGGAGGGGGGGGGTGTGGGAGGGACGGAGGGGGGGGGGTGTGGGAGGGACGGAGGGGGGGGGGGGTGTGGGAGGGACGGAGGGGGGGGGGGTGTGGGAGGGACGGAGGGGGGGGGGGTGTGGGAGGGACGGAGGGGGGGGGGTGTGGGAGGGACGGAGGGGGGGTGTGGGAGGGACGGAGGGGTGGACGGGACGGGGGGGGGGATGAGGTTTGAGGGGGCAGTTCAGAGGGGGGTTCGGGTGAGAGGGGGAAGGGAGTTGACGGAGGAGGGGGTGTTGGCGAAAGGATGGGGTTGACGGGGGGGGCTGGGTTTGGGGGGGGGGTTAAGGTGGGTTTGGGGCTGGGGGTTGATGGGAGGGTTTGATGGCCCGCGGGCGGGTTTGGCTACCGGGGGTTGAGGGCCGGGCCCGGGGAGCCACCACCCACCTGCCCCGTTCTCGATTTTCAACATCCGGTTGGTGACGGTATCGGCCACGGAGAGGAGCTCGCTCTGGCCCAGGCACAGCAGAATCTCCCGGCAGCCGCACCGCTCCTTCTCCGACAACATGGACATGACGCTGACTTCTCTGTCCCGGTGAGCACCGAGGCCCCTCAGCACCACCGCTCCGGAATCAGCTGGAACCCGGACACTGGTTCCGCTCCGGCCCGCAGTCACTCCGCTCCCGGGCAGTAAAATACCAAATGAAACAGCTCCTGCCATCTAAACCGTTAGTCTCAATAACAAGGGTTTTATTCTCAATAAGAACAGGCGGCCACAATAAAGAGCAATTCACTATCCGTCATTTCTGGCTTTTGGTCACAAGGGCCGCATATCTGAGAAATTCTAGGATTAAACAACAAGTGTCTGAATTGGGGATCGCTTTGATTTCTGAATTCTCTCCACTTGCTGAAAATGCCATTGACAGCTCCCTCCAGCCGGAAACATTTGTATGGTACACCCGCTCCACAGGCTGGTAGCGGGCTTTAGGACCCGGAGGAAGCGGCTGGGGCGGCGCTGCGGAGAGTTTCTGCGCATTAGGAGCAGCCAGAGCTGGGGGAGAGAGTCCAAGAGCAGAGTGAGTATATCACTGGATCCGGGGGGAGAGAGTGTGCCGGCCTCCCGGGGGGTCTCGGGGTCAGTGTATTCCTGAGTATCTTGGGGGTGGTGTCAGTGCATTCCTGGGTATCTTGGGGGTGGTGTCAGTGTATTCCTGAGTATCTTGGGGTGGTGTCAGTGTATTCCTGGGTATCTTGGGGGTGGTGTCAGTGCATTCCTGGGTATCTTGGGGTGGTGTCAGTGCATTCCTGGGTATCTTGGGGTGGTGTCAGTGTATTCCTGGGTATCTTGGGGTGGTGTCAGTGCATTCCTGGGTATCTTGGGGTGGTGTCAGTGTATTCCTGGGTATCTTGGGGGTGGTGTCAGTGCATTCCTGGGTATCTTGGGGTGGTGTCAGTGTATTCCTGGGTATCTTGGGGGTGGTGTCAGTGCATTCCTGGGTATCTTGGGGTGGTGTCAGTGCATTCCTGGGTATCTTGGGGTGGTGTCAGTGTATTCCTGGGTATCTTGGGGGTGGTGTCAGTGCATTCCTGGGTATCTTGGGGTGGTGTCAGTGCATTCCTGGGTATCTTGGGGTGGTGTCAGTGTATTCCTGGGTATCTTGGGGTGGTGTCAGTGCATTCCTGGGTATCTTGGGGTGGTGTCAGTGTATTCCTGGGTATCTTGGGGTGGTGTCAGTGTATTCCTGGGTATCTTGGGGTGGTGTCAGTGCATTCCTGGGTATCTTGGGGTGGTGTCAGTGTATTCCTGGGTATCTTGGGGTGGTGTCAGTGCATTCCTGGGTATCTTGGGGTGGTGTCAGTGTATTCCTGGGTATCTTGGGGTGGTGTCAGTGTATTCCTGGGTATCTTGGGGTGGTGTCAGTGCATTCCTGGGTATCTTGGGGTGGTGTCAGTGTATTCCTGGGTATCTTGGGGTGGTGTCAGTGCATTCCTGGGTATCTTGGGGTGGTGTCAGTGTATTCCTGGGTATCTTGGGGTGGTGTCAGTGCATTCCTGGGTATCTTGGGGTGGTGTCAGTGTATTCCTGGGTATCTTGGGGTGGTGTCAGTGTATTCCTGGGTATCTTGGGGTGGTGTCAGTGTATTCCTGGGTATCTTGGGGTGGTGTCAGTGCATTCCTGGGTATCTTGGGGTGGTGTCAGTGTATTCCTGGGTATCTTGGGGTGGTGTCAGTGCATTCCTGGGTATCTTGGGGTGGTGTCAGTGTATTCCTGGGTATCTTGGGGTGGTGTCAGTGTATTCCTGGGTATCTTGGGGTGGTGTCAGTGTATTCCTGGGTATCTTGGGGTGGTGTCAGTGTATTCCTGGGTATCTTGGGGTGGTGTCAGTGTATTCCTGGGTATCTTGGGGTGGTGTCAGTGTATTCCTGGGTATCTTGGGGTGGTGTCAGTGCATTCCTGGGTTTCTGGTGGGGGGGGGGGGGTTTCAGTGTATTCCTGGGTATCTGGTGGGGGGGGGGGAGGTTTCAGTGTATTCCTGGGTATCTGGGGGGGGGGGTGTCAGTGTATCCCTGGGTATCTGGGGGAGGGGGTTATCAGTGTATCTTTGGGTATCTGGGGATAGGGGAACGATTGGTTGAAGGGGGAAGAGACGAGGCTGGGAAAGAGATGTCAAAGTTGAGAAGGTCGATGGTGGGATCGAGCAGCTGAGAGGGGAAGCGGTATGGGCAAGAGGGAGCGCCTGAAGGAAGGCAACGACAAGACAGGATGGAGCGGGGAATTGAATGCGGCGTTTGAAGCGGGGTTGACGGGAGGAAGCAGGTTTATGTTTGGGGGAATGGAGCCGGTGATCTCGGCTATTGAAGGGTGAGGACGTCATTGCTTGTGACATCAGCGCACGTGTGCACATTCATACTGGCAAGCTGGCAAATGTTCGCACGCACTGATGACGTCCACGATCACTCTGCACTGTCGGGAGTCACTTTGTATTTACTATGTCTGCTCTAAAAGACAGACTTTCATTTAGATAGTGCCTTTCACGACCACTGGACATTCCAAAGCACGCTCAAATCTGATCTTTCAGTTGGACAAAATCTGAAATTGCTGGAAAGGCAGCAGGACAGTCAGCATAATTGGACAGTCTTGGTCAATGCTTTGGGCTGGACTTTTTTTTTACATAAATGAAAGTTGAACAAGCATTTTAACAGAATCTGTAAAAAGGAGGCAGAAAAGGAGAAACAAATAAGAGCTCCCATTGATAAAGAAAAATAGGAAATTGCAAGATGCTGAAAATCATCTCAATCGGAATAGAAATAAGCATTAAAGAAACCGTGAACATATAAATAATGAAAGGAGTGAGAGAGACAAATTCAAGTTCTTTCTTTGTCTTCAATTTAGATAGCTCCTGCCATGACCTCAAGATGTCCCAAATTAATTCACAGCCAATGAAGTAAACGAAAGACTTGCAAATGCAGAGTGCCTTTCACAATCTCAGGAGATCCCAATGTGCCTTATAGCCAATGAAATTTACAGGATAGCTACTGTTGTAATGTAGAAAACATGGCAGCCAATTCGCACACAGCAAGCTCCCACAAACAGCAATGAGAGAAATGACCAGATAATCTATCTTTTAGTGATGTTGGTTGAAGATTAAAAGTTTGCCAAGACTCCTCTGCTCTTCGAATGGGATCTTTTATGTCCACCTGTGAGGGCAGTTAGGACATCAGTTTAATATCCCATCTTAAAGATGGCACCTCTGGCAGTACAACACTCCCTTAGTACTACACTTAAGTGTCAGCCTAGATTAGGTGCTCAAGTCTCTGGAGTGGGACGTCCACCTATAAAACATTTGACTCAAAAGCAAAAGACTGAGCCAAGCCTCAACCCAAAAAGCCTACAGATAATTCCCAAAATTAAAAAAGTACGTGCATAACACAGTGGGTTTGCTCATCTTAAAATAGAAGAGCCTAACAAAGATTCAGATCCTCTTGCCAACTGTTCTGAGGAATATGTCCACTTTAAATGTCACGGCTTCCACTCTGGCTGACCCCCACCGCTCCCCACCCCCCACCCCCCCCAGACACGAACAGACCCAATTCACATCACCAGCACCTGGCAATGTAAAGATGGAGGATATGGCTAAAGTCTCAACTACTAAAGTAAATGTTAAGGCTGAAGGGCTGCAGAATGCCCCATAAAAAGAAAAATACTGTTCCTGAAACCTTTGATGAGCTTCATTGGAAGACTATTTAAGACAAAGACTGAAAGGTCAGAGTAGGAACGAGAGAGGGGGTTAAAATGGCCATCCACAGAGAGGCATTGTCATTCTATACTCCTACCCTGACCAGGACTCTTTCCAGAAACGTTGAGCCTGAATGCTTCACACCTGTGTGTTTCTAGTAGTTTTTTTTTAAATTTCTAGTCTTTGCAGTTTGTGACTTTTATGATTTATCATTTGAGTTTAATTTTCCTGATTATTGCATTAACTTAAAAAAAAAACTAAAAATCACACAAAATACTCGACTGGTATACATATGCAAAACTGTATCTCGGCTCTCTCTCAAGAACAGTTCATCCCATCTCAAATACTACTACTGCAGTCCTCAAGGAGTTACAATTATTTTTTTCACATTCCAAAATTATAAGTTGACAATAGTAGGTTTGATGTCACTGAAGATTCTTTGTGACCTCATTGAACTGGCCCTGCTTTCAAAACTGTTGCTGAGATAGATGCACAAGAGTTGGAAAGCTTCTGTGTTGTGGCAGTTTTGGTTGGTGATTACATGGTATGTGAATCATTATGGTCAACTGGTATGGGGAGGGCACATGTTTCCTTAGCTTAAGGTTTAATAAATATGTCAAAGTTTTGGGGACTGTTATGCTTAAGTTTGTTTCCAAACTGGGAGATTTCAGCAGATAAGGAAAGTCAGAGTCATAACGGCACAGCAGGAGGCTATTCAGCCCAATGAGTCAATGCTGGCTCACTGCTGAGCAATCTAATCAGACCCATTCCCCGGATCTATCCCTGTAGCCCTGCAAATTTATTTCCCTCAAGTGCCCATCCAATTTCCTTTTGAAATCATTCATCGTCTCCGTTTCTACCACTCTCTTAGGCAGAGTGTTCCAGGTCATTACCATTTGCTGCCTAAAAAAGTTCCCCCTCATATCCTTTCTGCATCTATTGCTCAAAACCTTAAATCTGTATCCCTTAGGCCTTGTATCATCAGCTGGTGGGGAATAACTTTTCTTTGTCTTGCCTAACTAAACCTGTCAGAATCTTGTTCACCGCAATCAATTCTCCTTTGCTCCAAGGAGAACAGTTCCAGCTTCTCCAATCTAGTAGCTAAAATCCCTCTGCACCCTCTCAAGGATCCTCACATCCTTCCTAAAGTGCTGTGACTAGAACTGGATGCAATACTCTAGTTGTGGCCTAACCAGAGTTATATAAAGATTCAGCATAACTTCCCAGCTTTTATTTATGAAGCCCAAGATCCCATATGCTTTGCTAACTACTCTGTCAATATGTCCTGCCACCTTGAAAGATCCACATGAACCCCCAGGTCCCACTGTTCTTGTATACTCTTTAGAAATGTGCCAGACGGGCACCATCTAAATCATGCTGGGACCAGAGTCCTAGCGAATTGCATAACTAGGGCTGTAGATAGGGCTCTAAACTAAAGAGTTGGGGGGAGGGTTCAGTTGCATGGAAAATTAGGAAGTCAAAGTAGAGAAGGTAAGAGTGCAGGTTAGTGATGAGGCTGATTGTTACCAGAAAATAAAAGGAAGGGACAGAACGTGGGAACGTCGTATTGCACCAAGAAATCACGCAAGAGTAGGGAAATTTGATAATAGAACAAACTTAAAGGCTTTGTATCTGAATGCACGAAGCATTCGGAATAAAATAAATGAGTTAACAGCGCAAATAGAGACGAATGGGTATGATTTAGTGGCAATTACTGAGATGTGGTTGCAGGAAAACCAGGTTTGGGAATTGAATATCCAAGGGTACTCAGTATTTCGGAAGGATAGGCAGGAAGGAAAAGGAGGTAGTGTAGCTTTCTTAGTAAAGGAAGAGATCAGTGCTGTAGTGAGAAATGATTTAGGCACTGGAGATCAAGATATAGAATTAGTCTGGGTAGAAATAAGAAACAGCAAGGGAAAGAAGTCCCTTCTGGGAGTAATCTATAGGTCCCCAAACAGTAGTTCCACAGTGGGGCACAGTATAAACCAAGAAATACTGGGGGGTTGTAAGAAAGGTATGGCAATAATCATGGGTGATTTTAATATGCATATAGACTGGATTAATCAAATTGGCAAGGGTAGCCTCGAGGGAGAGTTCAATGAATGTATCCACACTAAACATGACCTTTCCAGTACATCCTGCCTATCAATTTTGACCCCATCCATTACTTCTACCATCTCTGCTTCTACTGATATTTTGTCAGCATCCTCTTCCTTAGTGAACAGTGATACAACGTGGTCATTAAGTATTCTAGCCTTGCCCTGAGCCTCTAAGCATATATCACCCTCTTACTACCCACTTACCATTTACATGCCGGTAGAAGATTCTTGGGTTGCCTCTTATGTTAACTGCCATTCTATTCTCATATTCTCTCTTTGCCAGTCGTATTCTCCTTTTCACTTCCCACTCAACTTATTGTATTTGGCCTGGTTCTCACTTAAAGAGGTCACCTGACACGCATCATATACCATCTTTTTTTCATTTCATCATGTTCTCTATCTCCCTTGTCACCCAAGGAACCCTGGCTTTGGTTCCCTGACCTTTTGCCCTTGTTGGAATGTACCAAGCCTGTACCTGAAACATTTCCTACTTAATGATCACCGACTGCTCTGTTAAGAGTTTTTCCTGTCAATCTTTGCTTCCATTTTACCCTGACGAGATCCCCTCTCATCCCACTGAAGTTAGCGTTCTTCCAATTTAGACGTTCTACTTTTGATTGTACCTTGCTCTTCTCCATTGCTAATCTAAATCTTATGATACAATGATTACCCTAACCCAACTGCTCCCCCACAGACACTTGGTCCACTTGGCCCACCTCATTCCGCAACACCAGATCCAGTACTGTCTGACTGAGAACATATGGTCAAGGAAGTTCTCCTGACCACATTTCAGAAATTCCTCCCGCTTCTTTCCCTTTACTCTAACATTATCCTAATCAATGATTGGGTAATTAAAGTCCCCCAGTATCACCATTATATAGTTTTTGCACATCTCTGTCATTTCCCTTCAGATTGTTCCTCTATCTCTTATTCACTATTTCGAGGCCTATACAATATCCTCTGCGCTAGTTGCTCACCTGGAAACTCAGCTACAAAGATTCATGGACTGTCTCTCCCATGCCTGCAACTTGTTCTCCTTGACTATAAGATTACACTAAATAACACCCCACTTGAAATGGTTAGCAAATTCTGCTCCCTTGGGTCCATGGTGACAGACAGTATGTCCCTTGATGCACACATAGGGAAAGCAGCTACCACCTTTGGCAGACTTGCGAAACGAGCATGGGATGATACCAAGCTGACCCTGAGGACCAAACTGCTTGAAAAGCCTGTGTCCTCAGCACCTTGCTGTACGGCTGTGAAACATGGGCAACTTACAGCTACCAAGAAAAGAAGCTCAATAATTTCCAACTTCACTGTCTGTGGCGCATTATGGGTATATCCTGACAGGACAAAATCACAAATATGGCAGTCCTTTCAAAGTCAGAGCTCCCAAGTATGTTGGCACTAATCAACAGAGGTGGTTTTGGTGGATCAGACACGTCTGCAGGATGGAAGACGGTTGCATGCCCTGTATGGTGAGGTATTCGGGGTCAGACGACCAGTGGGGCGCCCAAAGATCCAAGGATGCTTGCAAGCAGGACATGAAGGCCCTAAATGTCAACTATCACACCTGGGAGTCACTAGATGGCTCCCCCTTAGTATCATAGAAAGTTTAAGGCACAGAAAGAGGCCACTTGGCCCATTGTGTCTGTGCCTGTTTTGCACTGGAATGCTGACTTGGGGCTGCATTAGAGTGAGGAAGTGGGAGTTTTGTGACTGAGAGTAATTAAGGGTTAGTTTTATCTAAAGCCTAGTCTTTTATTTAGCAAATTAACTTAACAGTTGCTGTTTGGGTTGGAGAAGTTGAGTTTTAGACCAGCTTTAAACAGAGTTCACTCAGGCTCTGCTTGTAGCTGCATCTTGTTAATTAGATAACTGGCTTAAACCAGTTTTCAGGGGCTAGAGTCAGACAGCATAAAAGTGGGCCATCTTACAGTGCTGACTTCATTTGTACTGGAGTGCTGACTTGAGGCTGCATTAGAGTGCTAAAGTGGGAGTTTTGTGACTGAGGGAGTTCGGTGAGGAGGGAACGAGGAGTTCCTTTCATTTCCTACCTGTCCTCAAAGAGCGTGAGGGGAGCCGAGAGTTTCCAAAGAGCACAGCTGACTGGTGAGTAAGTCCTGGTGGGTATTTTTCAAACTGGATTGAATTGTAAGTCATTGTTTTAGCAAGACTTAATTGATTTTTTTTATTATAATAGTCTTCTAAAGTTTTAAATTTAAAGGGTTTAGTCATGGCACGAGAGCTTAAAGCCGTGGTTTGCTCCTCTTGCAGCATGTGGGAATCCGGGAACATTTCCAGTCCCTGGGACCAGCATGTGTGCAGGAGGTGTGTCCAGCTGCAGCTCCTGGAAGCTCGGGTTTCAGAGCTGGAATGGCGGCTGGAATCACTGTGGAGCATTCGCGAGTCTGAGAGCATTGTGGATAGCACGTATAGAGAGGTGGTCACGCCGCAGCTGAAGGGACTTGAGGAAGGAAGGGAATGGGTGACCACTAGGCAGTGGTCAGCCAGAGAAACAGGCTGGTAGTTCAGGAGTCCCCTGGGGTCCCGCTTGCAAATCAGTATTCAGTTTTGGAGGCTGATGAGGCTGGTTCCTCCAGGGAGTGCGGACAGAGCCAAGCATCTGGCACCACAAGCAGCCTGTCTGCATAGGAAGGGGGAAAGAGAGGAAGAGCAATAGTAATAGTGGATTCTGTAGTTAGGGTAACAGATAGGCGCTACTGTGGCTGTCAACGTGACTCCAGGATGGTGTGTTGCCTCCCTGGTGCCAGGGTCCGGGATGTCACTGAACGGCTGCAGGGCATCCTGAAGGGGGAGGGTGATAAGGCAGAGGTCATGGTACCAATGACATAGGTAGAAAGAGGGATGAGGTCTTGCATCAAGAATTCAGGGAGTTAGACAGTAGATTAAAAAGCAGGACCTCTCTGGTTGTAATCTCTGGATTACTCCCAGTGCCACATGCTAGCGAGTACAGAAATAGGAGAGTAGCACAGATGAATGCGTGGTTTAAGAGTTGGTGCAGAAGGGAGGGTTTTAGATTCCTGGACCACTGAGACCGTTTCTGGGGAAGGTGGGACCTGTCCAAGCGGGACAGTCTACATCTGAACCAGAGGGGGACTAACATCCTTGCTGGTGGGTTTGCTAGTGCTGTTGGGAGGAGTTTAAACTAATTTGGCAGGGGGAGGGGACGCAGACTCCTAACAGAATAGGGACACAGCTAAACACAGGAAAGCAAACAAGTCAGAGGGAATACAGCAGAAGTAAGTTTCAAGGGAGTAAGACCAGGATGGATGGCCTCTACTTTAATGCCAGGAGTATTACAGGTAAAACGGATGAGTTAAGGGCAATGATTGACACGTGGAATTGTGATATAGTAGCCATCACGGAGACATGGTTGAGGGAGGGGCAGGATTGGCAGCTCAATATCCCGGGATATAGAATCTTCAGGCGAGACAGAGGAGAGGGTAAAAGAGGAGGGGGCATTGCAATATTAGTTAAGGAGTCAGTTACTGCAGTAAGGAGAGATGATATCTTGGAGGGGGCATCAAATGAAGCTTTATGGATAGAGTTTAGGGGCGGCACAGTGGCGCAGTGGTTAGCACCGCAGCCTCACAGCTCCAGCGACCCGGGTTCAATTCTGGGTACTGCCTGTGTGGAGTTTGCACGTTCTCCCTGTGTCTGCGTGGGTTTCCTCCGGGTGCTCCGGTTTCCTCCCACATGCCAAAGACTTGCGGGTTGCTAGGTAAATTGGCCATTATAAATTGCCCCTAGTATAGGTAGGTGGTAGAGAAATATAGGGACAGGTGGGGATGTGGTGGGGATATGGAATTAGTGTAGGATTAGTATAAATGGGTGGTTGATGGTCGGCACAGACTCGGTGGGCCGAAGGGCCTGTTTCAGTACTGTATCTCTAAATAAAATTTTAAAAAATAAAATAAAAAAGGGACAGCCACATTTCTAGGTGTTTATTATAGACCCCCAGATAGTCAGCGGGAAATTGAGGAGCAAATATGTGCGCTATTCGCAGAGGTGTGTAAAAATAATAGGGTAATTATATTAGGTGATTTCAACTTTCCCAACATTAATTGGGATAGTCATCGTGTTAAGGGCTTAGATGGAGTGGAGTTCTTAAAATGTATACAGGAGAACGTTTTAGCTCAATATGTAGAGAATCCAACAAGGGAGGGTGCAGTGCTGGACCTAATTCTGGGAAGTGAAGCTGGACAGGTGGTTGATGTGTTGGTGGGGGAGCATTTTGGTGATAGTGGCCACAACATTGTACAATTTAAGCTTGTTATGGAGAAAGAAATAGACAAGTTGCAAAAAAAAGTTTTGGTTTGGGGGAGAGTGAATTTTAGTAAAATAAGGCAGGATCTGGCCAAGGTAGACTGGAAAGAGTTGCTTGTCGGGAAATCTACAGAAGAGCAGTGGGGGGGCATTCAAAAAGGAAATGGGGAGGGTACAGGCCCAACATGTTCCCTCTAGGGTAATAGGCAGGAGCAACAAGCCCAGAGAACTATGAATGACCAGAAACATTCAGGGTATGATGAGAAGGAAAAGAGAGGCTTTTAGCAAATACAAGGAGAGCAAATCAACGGAAGCATTAGTGGAGTGCAGAAAGTGTAGGATGGAGCTTAAGAAAGCAATTAGGAGAGCAAAGAGGGGATATGAGAAAGCTCTGGCTTGTAAAAGTAGGGAAAATCCCAAGATATTCTGTAAGTATATTATTGGGAAGAGGATAACCAGGGAAAGAGTAGGATCCATTAGGGACCAAGGGGGAAATCTGTGGGTGGAGCCAGAGGACATTGGTAGGGTGTTGAATGAATACTTCACATCTGTCTTCACCCAAGAGAATGAGGATATAGATATGGAACTGAGAGATAGAGACTGTGAGGTTCTTGAGCAAATTGTCATAGGGAGTGACAAGGTATTGGAGGTTTTGGCAGGCTTAAAAGTGGACAAATCTCCAGGTCCGGATGATTTGTGTCCCTGGATGCTGTGGGAGGAGAGTGTGGAGATTGCAGGGCCTCTGACCCAAATTTTTAATTCCTTTCTGGCCACGGGGGAGGTGCCAGAGGACTGGAGAACAGCTAATGTGGTCCCACTATTTAAGAAAGGTTGTAGAGATAAGCCAGGGAACTACAGACCAGTGAGTCTCACGTCAGTGGTCGGGAAACTATTGGAAAAAATTCTGAAGGAGAGAATCTATCTCCACTTGGAGAGGCAAAATTTGATTAGGAATAGTCAACATGGCTTTGTCAGAGGGAGGTTGTGCCTAACAAATTTGATTGACTTTTTTGAGCATGTGACCAGGTGTGTAGATGAGGGTAGTGCAGTTGTTGTAGTTTACATGGATTTCAGCAAAGCCTTTGACAAGGGAGACTTATCAAGAAAGCAAATGCACATGGGATACAGGTGGATTCAAAATTGGCTTAGCTGTAGGAGACAGAGAGTGATGACTGACGGCTGTTTTAGTGACTGGAAGCCAGTATCCAGTGGCGTACCGCAGGGATCTGTGTTGGGTCCCCTATTGTTTGTCATTTATATAAACGACATAGATGACTATGTGGGGGGTAGGATCAGTAAGTTCGCGGATGACACAAAGATTGGCTAAGTGGTTAACAGTGAGGTTGAGTGTCGTGGGTTACAGGAAGATATGGATGGGATGGTCAAATGGGCAGAAAAGTGGCAGATGGAATTTAACCCTGAAAAGTGTGAGGTGATACACTTTGGAAGGAGTAATGTGGCACGGAAGTATTCAGTGAATGGCCTGACAGTGGGAAGTTCCGAGGAACAAAGGGACCTTGGCGTGTTTGTCCATAGATCTCTGAAGGCAGAAGGGCAGGTTAATAGGGTGGTGAGAAAGGAATATGGGACACTTGCCTTTATCAATCGAGGCATAGATTACAAAAGCAGGGAGGTCATGTTGGAGTTGTATAGAACTTTGGTAAGGCCACAGCTGGAGTACTGTGTGCATTTCTGGTTGCCACATTATAGGAAGGATGTGATTGCATTGGAGGGGGTGCAGAGGCGATTCATCAGGATGTTGCCTGGGATGGAACATTTAAGCTATGAAGAGAGGTTGGATCGGCTTGGGTTGTTTTCACTGGAGCAGAGAATACTGAGGGGTGACCTGATCGAGGTGTACAAGATTATGAGGGGCATGGACAGGGTGGATGGGGGAGCAGCTGTTTCCCTTAGTTGAAGGGTCAGTTATGAGGGGACGCAAGTTTAAAGTGAGGGGCAGGAGGTTTAAGGGAGATTTGAGGAAGAACTTTTTTACCCAGAGGGTGGTGACGGTCTGGAATGCACTGCCTGGGAGGGTGGTAGAGGTAGGTTGCCTCACATCCTTTAAAAAGTACCTGGATGAGCACTTGGCACGTCATAACATTCAAGGCTGTGGGCCAAGTGCTGGCAAATGGGATTAGGTAGACAGGTCAGGTGTCTTTAATGCATCGATGCAGACTCGAAGGGCCTCTTCTGCACTGTATTATTCTGTGATTCTGTGAAAAACGATCCACCTATTCTAATCCCATCTTCCAGCATTTGGTCCATAACCCTGTAGCTTATGGCACTTGAGGTGCATATGCAGACTTCTTTTGAAGGAGTTGGGGGTCTCTGTCTCAACTACCCTTTCAGGCAGTGAGTTCCAGACCATCACCACCCTCTGGGTGAAAAAGTTTTTCCTCATCTCCCCTCTAATCTTTCTACCAATCATTTTAAATCTATGCCCGTCACTGACCTCTCTGCTAATGTGAATAGACCCTTCACCTCCACTCTATCCAGGCCCCTCAAAATTTTGTACATTTAAATCTGATCTCCCCTCAGCCTTCTCTGTTCCAAGTAGACCAACCTCAGCCTATCCAATCTTTCCTCATAGCTGCATTTTTCTGGTCCTGGCAACATCCTCGTAAATCTCCACTGTACCTTCTCTAGTACATTTACATCCTTTCTGTAATAAGTTGAGCAGAACTGCAAACAGCTCTCAAGTTGTGGCCTAACCAATGAGTTATACAGTTCCAGCGTTACCCCCCTGCTCTTGTATTCTGTACCTTGGCTAA
Source organism: Heterodontus francisci (assembly GCF_036365525.1). Lineage (NCBI taxonomy): Eukaryota > Metazoa > Chordata > Chondrichthyes > Heterodontiformes > Heterodontidae > Heterodontus > Heterodontus francisci. The sequence continues at coordinate 91,703,132 of NC_090380.1, read as the reverse complement.
CAAAGGAAAGGATTCCATATACCTTCTTAACCACCTTATCGACCTGTCCTGCTACCTTCAGGGATCTGTGGACATTTACTTCCTCTACACTTCTCAATATTTTCCCATTAATCGTGTATTCCTTTGCCTTGTTTGACCTTCCCAAATGCATCACCTCACACTTCTCCAAGTTGAATTCCATTTGCCACTTTTTTGCCCATCTGACCAGACCATCAATATCTTCCTTCAGCCTACAGCTATCGTCTTCGCTATCTCCCACGTGACCAATCTCTGTGTCGTCCGCAAACTTCTTGATCATGCACCCTACATTTCCATCTAAATCGTTAATATACACCACAAAAAGCAGGGGACCCAGTACTGAGCCCTACGGAACACCACTGGAAACAGCCCTCCAGTTGCTAAAACAGCCATCAACAATTACCCTTTGTTTCCTGCCACTGATCTAATTTTGTATCAGCCTTATTGCATTTCCCTGGATCCCATGGGATTTTATTTTTTTAGCCAGTTTGCCATGTGGGACCTTGGTGAATCCTTGTTCAGAGCTTTCCAATTATAAGACAAATAAACCAATTCACACAGGTTTTCAGAGGTTTAAAGAAGAAAGATGAAATTTTATAGAAACTTAAACTCTAATATGGTTAACGCCTACGGATATATGATGCACCCATGCTAGCATGCACACGCGATACAAACATGCAAATAGGGACAGAAAAGAGGAGAGGAAAATATAGTAGAAAGGTGTTTGAGGCAATATCAGAAGAGTTTCTTGTTTACTGTGCTTCGAGCTTACTTGATTGTAGGTAGTCTTGCTGTTCGTTGGGGCCCAGTGTTGTTCTTAAACCTAGTTCACTTAGGAGACTTTTCTCTCTTTGAGGTTCATGTGTTTTCACAAGATTCAGTTCCGTGGGAAAGAGATAGAGGCAGGCAGGACTGGAGAGGAGGTTCTGTTCCAACCAGGAGCACACGGCTTTCTCAGTTCAAATCCTCTGTTGGAAGTTCAAATTCTGTCTTTCCAATTTAAAACTCCCCTAGTTGGCCAGCAGGTGGTCCCCTGGCTGACTAGTTTGGCCAGGTCTCTTCTGTGTTTTGGGGCAGGGACTGGTTCCTTTGTTCCAACATTGTTAGTTACTATGCAAATATCTTTCCAGTCGGTGGCTTGCAATTTTAAGTTTTAATGTTCATGTGGCGAAATCATGTGTGCCTCAGTCTTGGCTGCGGGTGGGGGGGGGAGGGAGGGATTTGCCTGACACCTCCACACCCATGGGAATGAAATGTGATTTGAAGAAAAACGAAGCATTTCATTACAGAATTTGAGAGAAATATAAGATACTGAAAGAAAAACAATGCATTTCTCTCATTCATTTCCATTCATTCGCCAATCTTAAAACTTATTAAAAATGGTCTTTTACTGGGTGCCAGGGCTGCTTCAATTTTCCCTTTTTTTTCTCAGGAGAGTAGTAGTGGGCGGGTCTATCTGAACACTGTCATGCAAAGATTTTTGACTTCAGGGGATGGGTGGTTCTCTTTTCCTCTAACTGTGGGGGAGGAGTCTTTGTTACACTCCCTCCCCTTTGTTCTCTGGGACACTCCTATGTGCAAGTATTTGTGCAGACTTGGCTGCATGCTCCTGTGGCACTTCGACTAGGTGAGGCATCACCCTCATGGTTTCTGTACCCTCTAGAGGTGTCTCTTTGTCTCTGCAGGTTCCTGTAAATGCTGTTAGCAACTCTGGTGGGGTGCTTCTAGAGTCTGCATTTACATAGGAGGATGTGGGGGCTAACTTTTCAAATTTTACGAGGTTGGTTGACTGGACGGTAGGGGTTTACATCCAGAATTCTTCCTGAACTTCCTTTATCCTGTCCTCTGGGTCACCTTTTCTGATTCTCTTTCTAAACTTTTGCCTGTCCCCTTTTGGTCTTGGCGGGGGTCCCTTACAGTTCACCAGCCCTCTTCTGGAGGGTCCTCCTAACACCGGTACAGGACTTAGGGGTGCAGGTTTCACTGTAGGTTGGGGTTTCCCCTCAACCTGGCACATGTGGCAACTCCTGCAATACTCCACCACATCTTTGTGGAGTTTTGCCCAGTCAAACTGCTGTCTTATGCAGGCTTTGGTCTTTCGTAAACTGGCATGTACAGCCACTGTAGTCTCGTGGGCCCTTCTTAATATTTCTCCCCGGTACCTCTGTGGCACCACTAACTGGTGAACCACTGTTCACTCCTTGCTCTAAGGTCTGTGAGGAGAACTCCATTTCCTCATCAGTACCTCATTCTTTAAATAGTTGCAGTCAGGGACTTCCTCTGCTTCACTTTCAGACTGGGCAGCCTGTGTTAACTCTCGCAATACTGGGTTGGCTCGCTGAGCCTCACCTAGGGAAAATCCATTTAATTCATTCCCAGGGTCTCCTAACGTTCCAAAGAAAGTCTCCGACAGGCAGACATCATGATCATTTGCCTGCAGTTCCAATGCAATCTCCTCTGGGGGAGCTGGTTTGATCATGGCCTGACCCACTACACATTCAGGGAAACTGCAGGGAACCATCTCTTGTCACTGCCCTGTCTCTCTGACCTCCTGCGGTCTTTCTTTCACTACTGGGTGGGGGTGGGGGGGGGTGGTGGCGCTACCACCTTCACCCCTGCCAGATCATTACCTAAGAGCAGGTCAACCCCGTCCACAGGCAAACCAGGGACAATCCTGAGTCACCGGTCCTGAAACCCGGTCGCACTCCAGGTGCACCTGGTGTACAGGTACAGGCATACACTGCCCTCCAATACCATTCACCAGCATTTTGGTGTTCACAGCACTCTCTGGAATAAAGGTCAGGCCCTTTCCCAGTAAAATGAATCTGGTGGCCCCTGTGTCCCTGAGAATTACTATGGGCCTCCTTGCCCCACTCAAGGGATATGGGATTACTTTCTCTTCAAATACAAAACCCTGACAATCTTCAGGAATCCTATTAACTTTTTTTGCACTGGCTGTAGTAAGCTTCCTGGGTTGTACTCTTACTGCAGTTAAAGCCACAGCTTGTTCTGTGTTTTCCATCAGGGCCTCGTCTTCACTGAGCGGGTGTGCCCTGATTAACCCTACCGGTTTCCCCTTTAATTTACAGCAGTCAGCTTTTAAATGCCCTGCCTTATTATAATGGAAGCATACAGGTCTCCGGATCTCACTCTTGCTCACAGCACCCTTCCTTTTTGGCTGGAGGAGGGCCCCCTGTGTCTCCTGCTTTCCTTTCTCTTCCAGGACTGCCTGGGCAGATGTCACCTTCCCACCCTTTGTGCTTTTCGGATTTGTGGGGGTGTTTAGGAAAGGTTCTCCCCTGGGAAACCACTTTTATAAATTAAAGCAAACTCATCAGCTAGAACGGCTGCTTGCCGGGGTCCCTGAACTCACTACTCCTGTACGTGGGTCTTTATTTAGAATGGGAGAGAGTTTTTAAATTCCTTTAACAGGATTACTTCTCTGAGAGTCTCGTAGCTGAGTTGTATTTTTAAAGCCCTCAGCCACTGGTCCAAAGCCAGCTGCTTACTTCTTTCAAACTCCAGATAAGTTTGATTAGCTTGCTTTTTGAGGATTCTAAATTTTTGGTGATAGGCTTCGGGTACTAATTCATATGCCCCGAGGATAGCATTTTTGGTCAGTTCATAATTTGTTGAACTCTCATCTGGCAACAAGGAATAAACCTCATGGGCTTTTCCAGTTAGCTAGCTTTGCAATAAGAGAGACCAGGTCTCAGCTGGCCATTTTAGTTGCCTTGCCAGTTTCTCAAAAGACACGAAAAACACTTCCACATCTTCCTCATTGAATTTTGGAATTAATTGAGTGGGTTTTAGCAATCTTGTACCCAGCCCTGATTTCTGCTCCTCCATGTTGGCCATGCTTTCACTAGGATTACTCTGTCGCCCCCTAGTTAACTCAAGCCGTTTCAGCGCTCTCTCTTCGGATTCTTTCCGGAATATTCTTTCTCTCTCTCTCTCCTGCCTTTCATTCTCTTCACGTTCCTTTTGGAAGGCTTTCTCTTTCTCCCACTCCTGCCTCTCCCTCTCTTTTTCCTGTCTCTCTCTCTCTTTTTCCTGTGTCTCTGTCTTTTTCCTGTCTCTGCCTTTCTCTTTCCCTGTCTTCTAATTCCAGTTTCTTTTGTTCCAATTGTATCTTTATTTAGCAGTACCCTGTCTGGGTCTGCTTCTAATACTGCTTCCGCTTATTCAGATTCAAGGGAAAATGGTTGGCCACCAGCCTTAGGAGTTCAGACTTCCTAGCCTTGCCACATACAGTGATCCCACACTGCTCAGCCACTTTCCTCAACTCCTCCATAGACAGTGCTTTTAACTTGTCCCAAGTTACTTCACCTTGACTTGGAGAGCTACTCGCTTCCGTTGCAGACATGTTAGTTTTCAATCGCACAAAACCACAAGAAAACCTGTATTGTTCTGTGCTCTTTTTGATTGGGGACAATTTGGCTTCCCACTTCCAATTTCACTCGTTTGTCTGTGGGTAAAATTCTGGACGCTAGCACCCAAATTTCTGTTACGACCAGGTGAGAGACGTGTCTAGGGGTATTTTTCTGTCTTCACCTGGTCTTATTGTAACAGGGTTTTATTTTTAAACACACTGTATTTTGAGCTCCTCCTTGGTGAATCCTTGTTCACAGCTTTCAAATTATAAGACCAAAGAAACCAATTCACACAGATTTTCTGAAGTTTAAAGAAGAAAGATGAAATTTTATAGAAACTTAAACTTAAACTCTAATACGGTTCACACCTACGGATATACGATGCACCCATGCTAGCATGCACACGTGATACATGCATGCAGTTAGGGATAGAAAAGAGGAGAGGAAAATATATAGTAGAGAGGTGTTTGAGGCAATATCAGAAGAGTTTGCTGTGTTTAAGAATCTGTTTACTGTGCTTTGAGCTCACTTGATTGTAGGTAGTCTTGCTGTTCGTCGAGGCCCAGTGTTGTTCTTAAACCTTGTCCACGTAGTAGACTTTTCTCTCTTTGAGGTTCATGTGTTTCCACAAGATTCAGTTCCATGGGAAAGAGATGGAGGCAGGCAGGACTGGAGAGGAGGTTCTGTTCCAACTGGGAGCACACAACTTTCTCGGTTCAAATCCTCTGTTGGAAGTTCAAATTCTGTTTTTCCAATTTAAAACTCTCCTAGTTGGCCAGCAGGTGGTCACGTGACCGACTGGTTTGACCAGATCTCTTCTGTGTATTGGAGCAGGGACTGGTCCCTTTGTTCCAATGCTGCTAGTTACTATGCAAAAGTCCTTCCAGTCAGTGGCTTGCAATTTTAATTTTAATGTTCATGTGGCGAAATCACGTGTGCCTCAGACTTGGCAACAGGGGGATTTGCCTGACAACATAATCAAGTTATGAAGTACGGTAAATTTAATATTGTTTCCATCACACGATAGCTTGGCTATTATGGTGACAGATATTTTGACTACACACATAATGAAGTTTTCCAGATAAATGTGAAAAATAAATCGAAGAATTTGTGAAATATTTGAAACAGTATCTAATTGATAATTCTTTCATCATGATTTGACTGATCACGATATTGAATGTTTCTATGTGAAAGTATATTTAGGTGTCTTGTGAATATTTTCATTTAGATTTTCAAAATTAACTTTTGAAATTTTTGCTACTGACCTAAGAAAAGAGATGGTAGTTCCTTCTGAGGATAAGATAAATTAAGTGCTTATGTAAACCAAAACAAAGGACTATATATTCATATGGTTCCCTTTTATTAGCATTCTTCTTCTTTGGCCTCCTTGTTTCGAGAGACAATGGGTAAGCGCCTGGAGGTGGTCAGTGGTTTGTGAAGCAGCGCCTGGAGTGGCTATAAAGTCCAATTCTAGAGTGACAGACTCTTCCACAGGCGCTTCAGATAAAGTTGGTTGTCAGGGCTGTTACACAGTTGGTTCTCTCCTTGCGCTTCTGTCTATTTTCCTGCCAACTGCTAAGTCTCTTTGACTCGCTACTGTTTAGCCCCACCTTTATGGATGACCGCCAGCTCTGGCGATCAGTGGCAACTGACTCCCACGACTTGTAGTCAATGTCACAGGACTTCATGTCGAGTTTGCAGACGTCTTTAAAGCGGAGACATGGACGGCCAATGGAACTGATACAAGTGACGAGCTCGCTGTACAATGTGTCCTTGGGGATCCTGCCATCTCAGGCGCCGCTGGCTCAGTAGGGTATATATGCTGGGGGTGTTGGCCGCCTCGAGGACTTTCTGTGTTGGAGATACGGTCCTGCCACCTGATGCCAAGGATTCTCCGGAGGCAGCGAAGATGGAATGAATTGAGATGTCGCTCTTGGCTGATGTATCTTGTCCAGGCCTCGCTGCCGTAGAACAAGGTACTAGCATTGCTACTCAGTTTATTTTGTCTGCAACAGAAATCACATTCTCATTTCCCATTTTAAGTAACGTTAAAAAAAGGAGAGTGTGGTGAAATAGATTAGGTAAGGTCAACAGGAAGGTGTGTGAAAGAGAGAGAAGGAAAAGTGGAAGAAAAACAACAGATTGCAACAGAAGTAATTAGCTAGCAGAAGACAAGCAGGGAAACAGTTACAGGAAGCATAATGTGTGCAGCACCTTGGGAAATCACTTAGTGTGAAAGGTGATGTAAGAATAACAGTCAGTAAATTTGTAGACCTTTTATTAATAAAATGGTTTTATGTGAATCTCTCACCCTTTACTTCAAGTTCACACCAGAAATTAGTGTTGAAAATATACCTCCGATGCCTAAGGTTTATTGATCCCTAAAGTACGGCTTGTTTGAACCATTTTGTCCAGGTCATGATGTTGTTAGTAGTTATCAAACCCATCACCACAGGAACACTGCACATCAGCAAATAAATTTGCTAAATCTCTTGGCAGAATCATCACATTTATGTGCACTAACATCAATTTATCACTACAAATGTGGGTGGCTAATTTTTTCAGCCAGTGCAGACACGATGGGCTGAATGGCCTCCTTCTATGGTGTAACATTTCTGTGATAACATGACCAATACCACCACAAAATACAGGTTACATAAATCTTTGCACAAACATGAACAGGTCAATCATTACAGGCTCAAGCAGAGCTAGAGTATTACAACAACACTTTCAGCTGGGCTCGACAGAGTTACATTTAGTGTATGAGATCATTTAAATTGGCAAGGTACAAGTTACATTAGCAGCCAGGTTAATAGTTTGGCCAACAAGTAAATTCAGATATATTTAAAGTCTGTTCATACAAATGGTTGCCTGTAGCGATGTCTGTGAATTCAATCTCCATTTGTAGCTGCGATATTTCTTTTTTCTTGTGTTGGTTGCTTCTCTTGTAGGTTTAACCTTACTTTTACTGTGTTACTGATGTAGGCACCTTACACTTATCTGTGCTGACGAGTGTCCCACTATTCTCGTATGACTTGCAGCTTAATTGTTTGACTATGGCTAAATTTCTTTTTTACTCTTTATACACTTCAACTTAGAAGACTAGCATTATTCAAATTTTGTTTGATAACATTCCTGTGAAGCACTTTGGGATGTTTTACTATGTTAAAGTTGCTATATAAATGCAAGTTGTTGTTATAACCAATTCTGGATTCTTCTCAGATTTCTCCAGATTGTTCTATTTCCTTCAATCCTCCTGTGACTCATGATTTGAGTGTGAAAAACCCAATCTTTTATAAAATTAATTTCACAGACTCCTTTATCCACTTATTTCAACATCTGACCAAACAAGATGACTCACTTTATGGCAACTTTTCAGTCAGTTACTTATAAACCGACATGTCAAAGTCATATAATGAGAAAATTTACATTGTACGACAAAAACTAAACCTGTCCATTAGCTAGTTTTTCCTTTTACTTTGCTAGCCTTAAATAATTACAAAAGCCTTATAATACTAGATAAAATGATGTGCCTTTAAATTCCTCCCAGTCGTGCTTATCTTGTCCAGACACACAATCTATATGTTATCTCTAGACCTATGACCTTGACAAGCTAGATCTGCTAGCTCTGTTTTTTAAGCCATTGTATGGGCCCTTTGTTCTAGGAATACTATCTGAACTTCTTAGAATTCATCTTTCTGTTTCCAACAGAACACCATTTTCAAGCCTACTTTTCCTACACTAACTGTAACTGTGCCTTACACAAGTCAGTGTCCTCAGAAAACAAGAGGAAAATTTGTGGGAGAAAAAGTTCTGACTGTATATTTTGAATGTCTTATTTGTATTGTTTTTCCACTGAGTTACAGTGACATGCTAGCACTGTAAATATGTTTTAAAATAGACAATTTGAAAAGGAGTTAAAGTGGGTTATATGTTGGCAAATTTAAGGTCACATATGTGAATAGTTTACATAGTGCTAAAATCTCTCAAGAGTTACCAGTTTTAATTCTCTACATGAGAAATTATCCAAACTTGGCTATTCTGGTTGTACTTCTACTCAGAATTTCTAATTAATGCCTACAAAAAGATGCTTGTGATGGTGTGCAGAATGTTCTGCTTGCATATGGGAGGTATGAAAACACCTTGTGTGTTTATAAAAGTACAAAATAAACTGTACGTACAGATGTGATAATATTTTAACACATACTAGTGGTTTAAATAGAACACTTGATAGCAAACCACGGTATTTGGTTTGAGTGGCTACAATAATAACCTAAGATAAAGAAAAATGGATGAGAGCTAACCAAGGTCACAGTATAAAAAAAATACAAATAACATAAATATTTAGGAATCAGAAAACATTATAGGATGTGCTAGCATGTCCCTGTAACTCAGTGGAAAAACAATACAAATAAGACATTCAAAATATACAGTCAGAACATTTTCTCCCACAAATTTTCTTCTTCTCTTCCTGATGTAATAATAGAATACCATTAAATGTAAGACAGATATGATGAAACAAGAGTCTATTAAATTGTCTCGATAGTATTACAACTGAGGTGGGAGGAGTGCACTGTCTTTTCTAGTTCCACTTCTCCACCGGTCACAACATCTATTTAAATGTTTACCCGCTTATTGATACAACCAATCATATACTCTTTTTTTTCCCCAGAACAAAATACACCAACCAGGAACAACAAAATTATCAGTTTATTCTAAAACAAGACTTAACCAGTAACGAAGCAAAGCATTAACACACCGATTAAAATATGAAAGTTCCCATTTTTAAAAATTCTCCAATTACACTCACACGCACACTGAAAAAAAATACAGAAATTCATTCTGCAAAAAAAAACACACAAAAAACTATTTTGGCCAAATACTTGCTAATTCTTGATGAAAAAAGAAAGAAGATATGGAAGGAAGTCAGTTGTCCATTTTTTTCTCTGGCATCTGGGTATATGGAAATGGGTCACTGGGATCATTTCAGAAGTAGTCCATTCTGGAGATGTCAAGAATTATTCTAGTAGGCTTTCTAGGAGAAATGTGGCATCAAGGTTTTTCCGCCAGCACAGACTTGAATTGCAGGATTTTCTTTTTCAGCTCCTCAGGAGCTATGCAGCACCACGGATTTTTTTCTCCACATTGGATCTTGGTAGGATTTCTTCAAAAAGGTAGAGGAGGTGGTGAGCTAGGTGTTTTCTTTTCCTTGGCAGGAAAACACAGTTTACCACAACTGACAGAAAATAATGTTCAATCCCCAAACAGTGAGTCGATCTCATAACCTCCATAAACCTTGACATGTGGCTTCTCTGTAACCAAATTTTTCCCCAGGTCACCAAGGGTTCTGCTTTTTTCTGAGCCCAAATCACAGGTGGCCTCCAGCACAGGTGACTTTCAAATAACATCTTGTCCTGTCAGTGAACTTGGTAAAAAATAAAATCCATGGAATCTTTTCAGTTTTAATACAAGTCCTCAAAAATAAAATATTTTTTAAAATGGAAGCACTTTCATTACACCTCCATCCTCGGAGGAATGAAAAACCATTTTTAAATGCATTTCATTACAAAGTGTGAAAAATCAGAATATAAAAAATTATTAAAACACATTTACACACACATTCTCGTTCACTCTTTACCTGTAGTTAATACAGTTCAGCTTTCTACCATCTTTGCATTCAGATAACTCAAAGCAAGGTTAGATTCTAGATGAAGCATTGGCAATTAGTTTTTTCCCCGCAATGTGAATAATCTTTAAGTAATAGTAAACTCCATCAGAATAGTCTGGCATTCTGGTTTTTGAATTTTTCCACAAAGGCTAGGGGGTTATGATCAGCATATACTAGTGTCTCTCTGTAGTCATGGCAGACATAAACTTCAAAATGCTTAAGAGCTAGTAATAAGCCCAGGGTTTCTTTTTCCACTGTTGAATATCTCTTTTGGTGTCAATTTAGCTTTTTGGAAAAGTATCCCACTGATTTTTCTATGCCTGATTCATCATCTTGTAACAGGACTGCACCAACCCCTCGGTCACTAGCATCAATTGCCATCTTGAAGGGCCTACCTAGTGAAATTTGGAGCAGCCAACACTGGTTCATTAACCAAAATGGCTTTCAGCCTCGCAAAAGATGCTTGGCACTCTCCTGACCACACTGCCTTGGTTTTTTTTGTAGCAAATCTGTCAGTGGAGCTGCTATAGTATTAAAATTTTGTACAAACTTGCGGTAGAAACCACACATCCCCAAGATCCTCATGATTTTTTGCTTAGTCCTAAGGGTAGGGAACTCCACCAATGCTTGTACTTTTGTCGTTCTTGGCAACATTTGTCCTTGCCCTAATATATGCCCGAGTTAGTTTACTCTGGCTTTTGCAAATTCACTTTTGGCGGGTTTTATCACTAAATCAGCTGCTTTGTAATTTTCTAAACCGAGCTTCTAGTTGTTCCAAGTGTCACTGTGTACCAGCGCATCGTCAAGGTAAACCACACAGTTAGGAACACTGGCTACCACTTGGTTCATTAGTCTCTGAAAAGTGGCTGAGGCATTTTTTAGCCTGAATGGCATCACTCAGCATTGGAAAAGACCGTCCGGTGTGATAAAGTCCAATATTTATTTAGCTCGGGGTGTTAAAGGAACCTGCCAGTATCCCTTGAACAAATCTATTTTTGTAAGAAATGTGGCACTGCCCACTCTGTCAATACAGTCTTCCAAGCGAGGAATTGGGTAGGAATCTGCCTTTGTTACTGCATTAACTTTTCTGTAGTCTATGCAGAATCTAGTTGAACCGTCAGGTTTAGGCACTAACACCACTGGGAGAGTCCAGCTGCTTTGACTGGGTTCAATTAGGTGGTTTTCCAACATGTATTGGATTTCTGCTTTCACCTGGCCTGTTTCCCTGGACTTAAGCAGTAAGGATGCTGTTTTATAGGAAAGGATTCCCCTACATCCACATCATGTATAGCTAAGGTTGTACATCCTGGTTTATCCCTACAGACTCCTTTAAATGCTGTGGGTAGCCTTGTTAGGTCTTCTCGTTGTTCTGCATCTAAATATGAAAGCATAGTGTCCAATCTCCCTAACAGTTCAATATTAGCTAACCAGATAGTAGGAGGTTCAATTTGAGAATGGTCTAGGCCTCCTTCTGCCTCATCCTCATTATCCCTTTCATTCTTCACTGTCCCTACTACCTGACATACCTGTTCTTGCTTATCCTGCTCTGGCGATGATATTGTTTCAACATATTGATATGACACAGCCGATTCTTTTTCTGGCAATCTGGGGTGTCAATCAAATAATTTACCAATTATTTTGACCGCTTTATGTGGACCTCTAAACTGTGCTTTCAGCGGTTCACCCTGTAAAGGCAGTAATACAAACAACCTCATCCCTGGTTGAAATGTTCAGGTCTCAGCATGCTTGTCTTCCTATTTCTTCATGGTTGATGGGGAAGCTTTCAGGTGTTCCTGAACCACTTTGTACGCTTTTTTAACCCCTCCCGGAACACGGATACATAATCTGACACAGAAGATTCGCCCCTCTGTTCTAAAAACTTTTCTTTCATTGGTTTTAGAGGACCTCCTCTCACGTCCATAAACTAATTCAAAAGGACTAAAACCGGTGGACTCATGCAGTGAATCCCAAGTGGAAAACGAAAGAAATTCCAGCCCTTTATCCGAATCATGGGGATATTCATGACAGTACACCCAGATCATCCTTTTGAGGATCTGATGGTACCATTCTAAAGCTTCCTGTGTCCGTGGGTGGTATGTTGAAGACTTTATACCCAAATTATTCATCACTTCCTGAAACATTTTAGACATAAAATCGGAACCTTGATCCGACTGACTCTCAATCAGTAATCTATATCTAGTGAAGAACTGGGCAAATGTCTCTACCACTACCTTAGCAGAAATTGTTCTCAAGGGAATGACCTCTGGGAACCAAGTAGCCATATCCTTGATAATGAGTATTGTTATGACTGAGGTAGGAGGAGTGTACTGTTTATTCTAGTCCCACGTCTCCACAGGTCACAACATGTATTTAAGATTTCCCAGTTACTGATACAGTCAATCATAGACTCTATTTTCCGCCAGAATAAAACACACCAACCAAGTTTCTTCAATAAACAACAAAATTATTAGTTTATTATAAACCAAGTCCTAACCAATAATGAAGTAAAAACATACAGACAAATTGAAATATTAAAGCCCCTTATTTATCTTAGACCCTCACACACACACTGGTTAAACAGGAAAATAAAAGGGATTTTTGTTTATAGTTGTCACAAAGAAAACAGAAGGAAAAAAAGAACACTTGAGCTGAAAAGAAGGTATTGAAGGATGTCCTTTGTTTTGGTTAGGCGTCCCAAATGCGTATAGACAGCTGTCAATGGGATCTTTCTGGAACAGTTCTTTCCAGGCGATGTTGAAGATCAGTTTGGGTAGACTTTCCAAGAGATGCAGAGGCTCCAGATAGGTCTTGCAGCAGGAATGCAGCAACAAGGTTTCAGTTCACACATGTTCTATGTACAAGATTTCTTTAAACATGCAGGGTTTTTTCAAATACAGGAGGAAATAGGAATCTGACACACTGGATGTAGGATTTGATTTCAAGAGAGAGAGCTGAGCTGTTGTTCTGGCAGGCATAAAACAACTGTCTGTTGTAACAGTTCAGACTGAAACTAAAACCTTTCAAGCCTCTTGACATCTATAAATCTTGGCCTGTCACTTAGTAAACATCTCTCCAAGTCAAAAACAACCTCTACTGGGTGATTATTCACAGACAGGTGCCTTCCAGTAAGACTTGTTTACTAGCCAAATCCAGGAACCTTCTGGTGTTTTTTTTTTAAACCCATAAAGTTCAGCAATCTCTTCAAGATTCCAGATGAATCAGTGTCCATAATTCAAATACAAGTTTTTAACACATATTTTACAAAAGAAATAGAAGCAATCTCGTAACAGTACATATTGATGTCCCGCTTTTGTTTTCGGTAAAGGTCCTACACAGTCTACCAACACCCTACTAAATGGTTCCCCAAAAACTGGTATGGGAATTAGAGGTGCCGGTTTTATGGCAGGTTGCAGTTTTCCCACAATCTGGCACATATGGCACGTTTTACAAAACTGCACCACGTCCTTGGAAAGACCTGGCCAGTAAAAATGTTGACCTGTATGTGATTGGGTCTTCCGGATCCCCACATGTCCCGCTATAGGAATTTTATGGGCAATCCTTAATATTTCCTGGCGATACTTGGGTGGTACTACTATTTGATGAACAACCATCCAGTCATTGTCCGCAGGTCTGTGAGGAGGTCTCCACTGGCTCATCAGAATCCCATTTTTAATATAGTAGCCTTCTGGAACTCCCTTTACACCAGCTTCAGTTAGAGCCAATTGTGCCACTTTATTTAACTCTGGATCGGTTTGCTGAGCCCTGGTCAGAGAAGACTTACTGACCATGTCCTGTGGATTATCCAAATCCCCGAAGAAAGTTTCAGATATTTGGCTATCGGTCTGAGGTGCCACTTTTACCTCCGACAGTGGAATTTGTTTAGCCATTGCTCGGGTCACTACACATGGAACCTTTTCCTGCAATTGCTCTGTCTCTTTAACTTCACTTGGTTTTTCCATAACTACTGGAGAAGCTACTACCTTTGCTCCAGCCAAATCATTCCTCAGAAGTAGGTCAACTCCGTTTACAGGTAAAGTATGGACAACTCCTACAGTTACTGTTCCAGACTTTAGGCCACACTCTAGGTGCACCTGATACAAAGGTACGGGTATACACTCCCCGCCAGTACCATTCACTAAAATCTTGGCATTCAATCTTCAAATCTTGGCTCTCTGGTAGCAAAGTTATGCCTTTCCCCAGCAAAAGAGTTTGGGTGGCTTCTGCATCTCTAAGTGTAACTATAGGTTTACCTGCCTCAATGGAGAATTCCCTATAACTCTTGTATCTTGTCCATGTCCCCCACACTCACAACCGTTTTTGTACTTGGCCTTACAGCTGCAGTTAGAGTTACAACCTGATCTGTCGTACTCCCAGTCAGGGCCCCTTTCTCTGCATTGGCCTTGTGCACTCCAATAAGTCCCATGGGTTTTCCCTGCAACTTCCAGCATTCTGCACGAAGGTGTCCCACTTAGGCTTTCGGACCTCACTTCCACCCTCAGCACCTTCCTTTCTGGCCTAAAGAGGAGATCCTGGGGCGTTCCCAGCTGTCCTTTATTGTCCCCGGCTACTTGCCTTCCTTTCACCCTCCCACCTTGTATCCTTCACGGGTTTGTGGGGGTGACGGACAAAGAGTTTGGGCTTGTAAAACAGCTCGTAATCATCAGCAATTTCGGCTGTTGAAACTTTCTGGTTCTCTAGATGGGTTCTTACGAACGGAGCGAGCAAACTTTTAAATTCTTCCAGGTGAATTATTTCCATTAGGTTCTCAAACATGGCCTCTACCTTTAGTGTCCGCATCCAACTATCAAAATGAATTTACTTTACCTTCTCAAATTCTATATAAGTCTGCCCAGGCTGTTTCCGGAGGTTCCGAAGTCTTTGCCCATACGCTTCAGGGACCAACTCATTATCAGCGAGAATAGCCTTTTTTGCCATCTCATAATCTGCAGAAGCCTCCTCAGAAAGCATGGCATAAACTTCATGAGCTCTGCCCATCAACCTGCTTTGCATAAGCCATGTCCAGCTTTCCTTCGGCCACTTCATCTGTCTGGCTGTCTTTTCAAAAGAAATGAAAAAATACCTCTACGTCCCTTTCTTCAAATTTCGGGTGGGCCTGTACAAATTCAAACAGCTCTCCACTGGCTCCTGGGCTGGAGTCAGATCTTTCCTCACCAAAATTTTCACTGGAGTCAAGACCACCCCTTCGTCGTTGTTCCATCTTTTTAAATTCAAATTCCCTTCCTTCTCTTTCACTTTCGCTTTGAAATTCAAGCTTAAGTTTTTCCAATTCTGTTGCTTTTTCTACTTCTTTCTCAAGTTCAAGCTGCCTCATTTGCAACTGAATTTTAGCTATTTCAACTGTGCTACCATGTGGTTTGCCACCACCTTCTAATTGCAAATGCTGTGCTATTACTGCAATTAAGTCTGCTTTCTTAGCTCCTTGTTTTAACCCTAGCACCAAGAATTCTGCCAAATTCCTTTAGCCTCACCTTGTTTAATTTTCTCATCACTCAGGGATACATCCTCCTTCCCAAGAAAGGTCATAGCAACTGACAAAGACATTGCAATAGTGAAAACATTATTCTAATGCCCAAGAAACCTTTTTTTCCATCTTTTCATTGAGTATCACTCCATTTACAATTGCATGTCATCGGCTTTGGGTATCCTGGATGATGAGCCCCCAATTATATGTTACAACCAAGGTGGGAGAAGTGCACTGTCTTTTCTAGTTCTGCTTCTCCACAGGTCACAACATCTATTTAAATGTTTACCCACTTACCAATCATATAATCTTCAGACTACTAGAAAAGATTGGATGTCCACCAAAGCTACTAAGTATCATCACCTCATTCCATGACAATATGAAAGGCACAATTCAACATGGTGGCTCCTCATCAGAGCCCTTTCCTATCCTGAGTGGCGTGAAACAGGGCTGTGTTCTCGCACCCACACTTTTTGGGATTTTCTTCTCCCTGCTGCTTTCACATGCGTTCAAGTCCTCTGAAGAAGGAATTTTCCTCCACACAAGATCAGGGGGCAGGTTGTTCAACCTTGCCCGTCTAAGAGCGAAGTCCAAAGTACGGAAAGTCCTCATCAGGGAACTCCTCTTTGCTGACGATGCTGCTTTAACATCTCACACTGAAGAGTGCCTGCAGAGTCTCATCGACAGGTTTGCGGCTGCCTGCAATGAATTTGGCCTAACCATCAGCCTCAAGAAAACGAACATCATGGGACAGGACGTCAGAAATGCTCCATCCATCAATATTGGTGACCACGCTCTGGAAGTGGTTCAAGAGTTCACCTACCTAGGCTCAACTATCACCAGTAACCTGTCTCTAGATGCAGAAATCAACAAGCGTATGGGAAAGGCTTCCACTGCTATGTCCAGACTGGCCAAGAGAGTGTGGGAAAATGGCACACTGACACGGAACACAAAAGTCCGAGTGTATCAAGCCTGTGTCCTCAGTACCTTGCTCTATGGCAGCGAGGCCTGGACAACGTATGTCAGCCAAGAGCGACGTCTCAATTCATTCCATCTTCGCTGCCTTCGGAGAATACTTGGCATCAGGTGGCAGGACCGTATCTCCAACACAGAAGTCCTCGAGGCGGCCAACATCCCCAGCTTATACACACTACTGAGTCAGCGGCGCTTGAGATGGCTTGGCCATGTGAGCCGCATGGAAGATGGCAGGATCCCCAAAGACACATTGTACAGCGAGCTCGCCACTTGTATAAGACCCACCGGCCGTCCATGTCTCCGCTTTAAAGACATCTGCAAACGCGACATGAAATCCTGTGACATTGATCACAAGTCGTGGGAGTCAGTTGCCAGCGTTCGCCAGAGCTGGCGGGCAGCCATAAAGGCGGGGCTAAAGTGTGGCGAGTCGAAGAGACTTAGAAGTTGGCAGGAAAAAAGACAAAAGCGCAAGGGGAGAGCCAACTGTGTAACAGCCCCAACAAACAAATTTTTCTGCAGCACCTGTGGAAGAGCCTGTCACTCTAGAATTGGCCTTTATAGCCACTCCAGGCGCTGCTCCACACACCACTGACCACTTCCAGACGCTTACCCATTGTCTCTCGAGATAAGGAGGCCAAAGAAGAAGACTCTTTTTTTTTAAATCCCAGGACAAAATACACCAGGTTTCTTTAATGAACAACAAAAATGATCAGTTTATTTTAAAACAAGACTTAACTGGTTACGAAGCAAAGCATTAACACACCGATTAAAATATGAAAGTTCTCTTTTTTAAAAATTCCCCAATTACACTCACACTGGAAAAAAATACAGAAATTCACTCTGCAGAGGTCTGTTACAAAAAAAAACTACTTTGGCCAAATACTTGCTAATTCTTGATGAAGAAAGATATGGAAGGAAGTCAGTTGTCCCTTTTTTTTGTCCTGGCATCCGGGGAGACGGAGATGGGTCATTAGGATAATTTCAGAAGTAGTCCATTCTGGAGATGTCAAGAATTATTCTATCAGGCTTTCTAGGAGAAATGTGGCAAGGTTTTTCCGCCAGCACGCACTTGAATAGCAGGATTTTTTTCCAGCTCCTCAGGAGCTATATGGCACCAGGGACTTTTTTTCCCCACACTGGATCTTGGCAGGAGTTCTTCAGAAAGGTGGGGAAGGTGGTGAGCTAGGTGATTTCTTTTTCCTTGGCAGGAAAACACCAACTGTCTTCAAAAGGTTCACCACAACTAAAACTGAAAACAATGTTCAAACCCCAAACAGTGAGTCGATCTCCTGACCTCCATAAATCTTGATGTGGGTTCTCTGTAACCATTTTTTTCCAGGTCACCGAGAGTTCTGCTGCTTTCTGAGCCCAAATCACAGGTGGCCTCCAGTACAGCTGGCTTTCAAACAACATCTTGTGCTGTTGGTGAACTTGGTAAAAAAAAATACATCCATGGAATCTTTTCAATTTGAACACAAGTCCTCAAAATTTTAAATATTAAAAAGTGGAAGTATTTTCATAACAATAGCAATATACAGAGCACCAGCAACAAGAAAATGGAGTTTGGATAATGGAAATATGGCTTCAGCCAGGAAAGAATTGATAGTAAAATATTGCAGGCTATAATGTATTTAGAAACGACAGAGAAGGAAGAAGGGGTGGTGTGGTAGCCATGTTAATCTGAAATAACACAATGGTAGTTGCAAAAAAGAACGTAACTAACATAGAGATAGAAACAGAAACATTATGGATTGAGGTAAAGGAGAGGGTTCATCACACTAAGGAGTACAGAGAGAGAAATGTTTAGGCATATGTATAAAATGAGTAATAAAGCACAGAATCAGAATCATGGGAGATTTCAGTTACCCCCCCCCCCAGTTAAATTGGTAGGGAGGGAAAGGGGAGAAGGAGGTGGAGTTTTACAGTGTCATAGTCATTTATGGCACAGAAGGAGGCCATTTGGCCCATTGAGTCCATGCCGGCCCTCCACGGAGCTATGCTGTCAGTCCCACTCCCCAGCTCGATCCCTGTAGCCCTGCAAGTCTATTTCTCTCAGGTGGCCATCTTACTTCCTCTTGAAGTCATTGATTGTCTCCGCTTCCACCACCCTTGAGGGCAGCGAGTTCGAGGTCTTTACCACCCGCTGCATAAAAAAGTGCTTCCTCATATTTCCCCCTGCATCTTTTGCCCAAAACTTTCAATCTGTGTCCCCTAGTCCTTGTACCATTTGTTAATGGGAACGGCTTTTCCTTGTCTAACTTATCTAAGCCTGTCATAATCTTGTACATTTCTATGAAATCTCCCCTCAATCTCCTTTGTTCTCAGGAGAACAAACCCAGCTTTTCCAACGTAACATTGTAACTAAAATCCCCCATCTCTGGAACCATTCTGGTAAATCCTCTGCACCCTCTCAAGGACCCTCACATCCTTCCTGAAGTGCGGTGACCAGAACTGGATGCAGTACTCTAGTTGAGGCCTAACCAGAGCTTTATAAGTGTTCAGTGTAACTTCCCTGCTGTTGTACTCAGTGCCTCCAATTATGAAGCCCAAGATCCCATATGCTTTACGAACCACGCTCTCAATATGTCCTGTCAGCTTCAAAGATCGATGCATATGCACCCCAGGTCCCTCTGTTCCTGCACACTCTTTAGAACTGTGCCATTAATCCATGTTGCCTCTTCCTATTCCTTCTGCCAAAATGCATCACCTCACACTTGTCTGTATTGAATTCTATCTGCCCATTCTGTTAGCCTTTGTCCTGTTGCAGGCGGTTCATATCCTCACTGATTGCTGCGCCTTCAAGTTTGGTGTCGTCAGCAAGTTTTGAGACTCTACTCCAAGTCATTTATATGTAGCAAAGAAAGCAGTGGTCCCAGCACTGACCCTTGGGAACACCACTGTCTATCATCCTCCAGTCTGAAAAACAACCATTTCCTATGACTCGTTGTTTTCTGTCCATAAGCCAATTTTTTATTTTATTGGACACTGACCCTCCTGTTCCATGAGCTTCAATTTTCCTAACCAGCCTTTTATGTGGTACCTTATCAAATGCTTTCTTAAAATCCAGATAAACAACATCCACTGCATTCCCTTCTTCAACCTTCTGTTACTTCATCAAAAAATTCATTTGGATTAGTCAAGCATGATCTGCCTTTCACAAATCCATGCTGACTATCCTCAGTATCTTGAACCCCTCTAAGTGTCCATTGATATTTTCCCTGATTATGGTTTCTAAAACTTTACCCACCACTGATAAACTAACTGGCCTGTAGTTGTTCTTACACCCTTTCTTGAATAAGGTGTCACATTTGCCATTCCAATCCTCTGGCACCTCCCCCATATCTAGCGGAAGATTGGATGATTATGGTAAGCCATCTTGCTCAGCCAATTTGTAAGCCCAACAAGGGAGGAAGCACGGCTAGACCGAGTGATGGAAAAGTAACCGTAGCCGATGTGAGAAGGAGATCACAATATAATGTTTCAAGATAATGATTTAAGGTATGGATAGTACAAAGATCAAAGTAATAGATTGGGGGGGGGGGGGGGGAACCATGACAGAATGATTATAGAACCAAGATAGATAAACTGGAAAAGAAAAATATTGACAGAGGTAGCCAACAGCAGGCAGTGTTTAAAAAAGAAATCAATAGAGTTCAGGAGAAATCCATTTCACTAAAACATTTAAACATAGTCAAGAGTAAGATGCCATATATAATTAAAGGCGAGGATCATGTAAAGAAAAAGGTATACATAATGTATGTAAACAATAAAGAAGAGGATGATGAAAAGGGAATCTAATGAACTTAGGAAAGAGATTAAAATAGCCACTTAGGAAGGCAAAGGGGAAATATAAAATGAAAATATCAAAGACTGTAAAAATAAATACTAAACTATTCTATAATCGCATAAGGAAAATTAAGGTAGGGATATGCCTACTAAATAAAGGGCAAGATAAACTCTCAGGAGATAATAGTGAAATGACAAGGGTACTGAATAGATACTGTTTCTGTTTTCATTGACGAGGTTAACAAAGAGGCAATGATAATAGAAGTCAACAGAGAGATTACAATAATTAGAATAGAAAGAAAGGGGATACTGGACAAACAAGCCAAACTGAAGGAGGACAGGATCCCAGATCCAGGTGGATTGCACCTGCAGATGTCCAAAGAAATCAGGGAAGAGATAGCAGAGCTGCCAGCACTTATATAAAGAAACACTAAAAAAAGCAATACTTCCAAAGGATGGACTAACAGCAAATGTAATTCCTATCCACGAAAAGGCAGATAAAGCTAACTCAGGAAACTATAGACTACTTGTCCTAACAACAGTGGTAGGAAAGATATAAAATCTTGCTGAAAGATCAAATAACAAAACATCAAGAAACAAAGAAGGAGACGGTGGCACAGTGGTAATGTCACTGGACTAGTAATTCGGAGGCCCAGGCTAATGCTCTGGGAACATGGGTTCAAATTCCACCATGACAATTTGAATTCAATTAATAAATCTGGAATTTTTAAAAAAACGCTAGTCTAACGATGACCATGAAATCCATCTGGTTCACTAATGTCGTTTAGGGAAGGAAATCTGCTGTCCTTACCTGGTCTGGCCTACATGTGACTCCAGACCCACAGCAATGTGGTTGAATCTTAAATCCCCTCTGAAATGGCCTAGCAAGCTACTCAGTTCAAGCGCAATTAGGGATGGGCAATAAATGCTGGTCTAGTCATATGTCCACATCCCATAAACGAACAAAAAAAAATTAAAACTATTAAAATAGCATGGATTTCTAAAAGGAAAATCATGTTGAACCAACTTTATTGAATTCTTTCAAGAAGTAACAGACTCGATATGAACAATGGTGGGCGGCACGGTGGTGCAGTGGTTAGCACCGCAGCCTCACTGCTCCAGCGACCCGGGTTCGATTCTGGGTACTGCCTGTGTGGAGTTTGCAAGTTCTCCATGTGGGTTTTTGCCGGGTGCTCCGGTTTCCTCCCACTGCCAAAGACTTGCAGGTGATAGGGAAATTGGCTGTTGTAAATTGTCCCTAGTGTAGGTAGATGGTAGGGAATATGGGATTACTGTAGGGTTAATATAAATGGGTGGTTGTTGGTCGGCACAGACTCGGTGGGCCGAAGGGCCTGTTTCAGTGCTGTATCTCTAAATGAATAAATAAAATAAATGCAGTGGGTGTACTCCAGTTTCTGGGCAATGGTAATCCCCAGGATGTTGATAATGGGGGATTCAGTGATTGTAATGCCATTGAATGTCAAGGGGAGATGGTTAGATTCTCTCTTCCTTGAGATCGTCATTGCCTGGCACCTGTGTGGCCTGAATGTTGCTTGCCATTTATCAGCCTGGATAATGTCCAGGTCTTGCTGAATTTCTACACGGACTGCTTCAGTATTTGAGGAGTCACGGATAGTACTGAACATTGAGTAATCATAAGCGACCATCCCCACTTCTGACCTTATGATTAAAGGAAGGTCATTGATGAAGCCGCTGAAAATTGTTGGGCCTAGGACACTACCTTAAGGAACTCCTACAGAGATGTCCTGGAGCTGAGATGATTGACCTCCAACAATCACAACCATCTTCCTTTGCATTAGGTATGTCTCCAACCAGCAGAGGGTTTTCCCCCTGATTCCCATTGACTCCAGTTTTGCTAGGGCTCCTTGATGCCATACTTGGTCAAATGCTGCCTTGATGTCAAGGGCAATCACTCTCACCTCGCCTCTTAAGTTCAGCTCTTTTGTCCATGTTTGAGCCAAGGCTGTAATGAGGTCAGGAACTGAGTGGCCCTGGCAGAACCCAAACTGAGCGTCAGTGAGCAGATTATTGCTAAGTAAGTGTTGCTTGTTGGCACTGTCGACAACACCTTCCATCACTTTGCTAATGATCAAGAGTAGACTGATGGGGCAGTTATTGGCCGGGTTGTACTTGTCCTACTTTTTGTGTACAGGACATACCTTGGTAATTTTCCACATTGCCGGGTAGATGCCAGTGTTGTAGCTGTACTGGAACAGCTTGGCTAGGTGCGTGGCAAGTTCTGTAGCACAGGTCTTCAGTACTATTGCCATAATGTTGTCAGGGTCCATAGCCTTTGCAGTATCCAGTGCCTTTAGTCGTTTCTTAATATCATGTGCGTGAATCGAATTGGCTGAAGACTGGCATCTGTGATGCTGGGGACTTGAGGAGGATGCCGAGATGGATTATCCCCTCGGCACTTCTGGCTAAAGATTGTTGCAAATGCTTCAGCCTTATATTTTTCACTGATGTGCTGGGCTCACCCATCATTGAGAATGGGGATATTTGTGGAACCACCTCCTGCCAGTTAGTCGTTTAATTGTCCACCACCAGATAGGCGTTTCTGTGGTGCAGGCGTGATTCCAGGATGGTATTTTGCCTCCCTGATGCAAGGGTCATGGATATCACCAAGTGGCTACAGAGAATTCTGGAGGGCGAGGGTGCACAGCCAGAGGTTGTGGTCCACATTGGTATCAACGCTATAGGAAGAAAGAGGGATGAGGTCTTGCAAGCTGAGTTCAGGGAGTTAGGAAAGAGATTAGCAAGCAGGACCTCCAAGGGAGTAATTTCTGGATTACTCCCAATGCCATGTGCAAGTGAGTATAGAAATAGGAGAATACACCAGATGAATGCGTGGCTGTAGAGATGGTGCAGGAGGGAGGGCTTCAGATTTCTGGGGAATGTGGGACCTATACAAGCCGGGCGGTCTGCACCTGAATAGGACTGGGACAAATATCCTTGCGGGAAGGTTTGCTAGTGCTGTTGGGGATGATTTAAACTGGATTGGCAGAGGGATGGGAACCTGAGCGCAGTCTTAGGACAATTTCAGGGAATGAGAGGCAGAAAATTAGCGAGTGACTCTGAAAGGCGGAAGATGCAACGGTTAAAAAGTGTGCAGCACAGGAATTTGGCAGTGATCGAAGGTATTTATTTAAATGCAAGGAGTATAGTAAATAAAGCCAATGAGTTGAGGGCACAGATTGACATATGGCAACACAATATCATTGCTATAACAGAAACTTGGCTTAAAGAGGGGCAAGAATGGCAGCTCAACATCCTGGATATAGAGTTTTCATGCGGGATAGAGAGGGGGATATAAAAGGAGGGAGTGTAGCATTATTGGTTAAGGAATCAATAACAGCTATGAGGAGGGATGATATGCTAAATGAATAATCAAATTAGGCCATATGGGTTCAGCTCATAAGAACATAAGAAATAAGAGCAGGAGTAGGCCATTCGGCCCCTGAAGCCTGCCCCGCCGTTCAATAACATCATGGCTGATCTGCCCCAGACCTCAACAACTCTTTCATGCCAGCTTCTCATAGCCCTCAACTCCCTGATATTTCAAAAATCTATCTACCTCCACAGCTCTCTGGAGTAGAGAATTCCAGACATTCACTAGCCTCTGAGAAGAAATTCCTTCGCATCTCAGTTTTAAATGAGTATCCCCTTATTCTGTAACTATGTCCCCTAGTTCAAGATTCCCCCACTAGCAGAAATATCTCAACATCTACCCCCTGTCAAACCCCCTCAGAATCTTAAATAAAAGCAAAATACTGCAGATGCTGGAAATCTGAAATAAAAACAAGAAAGTTCTGGAAATACTCTGCAGGTCTGGCAGCATCTGTGGAGACAGAAGCAAAGGTAACGTTTCAGGTCAGTGACCCTTCATCAGAACTGGCAAATATTAGAAATTAGTTTAGTTTTAGTTTAGAGATACAGCACTGAAACAGTCTGTGCCGACCATCAACCACCCATTCATACTAATCCTACACTAATCCCATATTCCTACCACATCCCCACCTGTCCCTATATTTCCCTACAACCTACCTATACTAGGGGCAATTTATAATGGCCAATTTACCTACCAACCTGCAAGTCGTTTGACTTGTGGGAGGAAACCGGAGCACCCGGAGAAAACTCACGCAGACACAGGGAGAACTTGCAAACTCCACACAGGCAGTACCCATGTAATAGGTTTTGAGCAAGTAAAGCGGGGGTTCGGCAAGAGATAACAAAAGAGAAGGTGTTGGTAGGACAAGGTCACAGAGAATAACTGACCAGAAGGTCATGGAACAAAGGCAAACAGTATGTTAATGGTGTGCTGAAAAACAAAGCATTAGTACAGAGAGGGTGTTAGTTGACAGAAAAATGAACAGCCCTGGCCTCAAACACAAATATGACAAAAAACAGTGGGTAGGCACAGTAGAAACAAACTTAAACAAATAAAAAAGAAAAAGAAAAAATAACTAAAAATAAAAAGGGGGACCGTCATGCTCTGAAATTATTGAACTCAATGTTCGGTCCGGCAGGCTGCAGTGTGCCTAATTGGTAAATGAGGTGCTGTTCCTCGAGCTTGCGTTGATGTTCACTGGAACACTGCAGCAATCCCAGGACAGAGATGTGGGCATGAGAGCAGAGGGGGGCGGTGTTGAAATGGCCATCAACCGGAAGCTCAGGGTCATGCTTTCAAACTGAGCGGAGGTGTTCCGCAAAGCAGTCACCCAATCTGCATTTGGTCTCCCCAATGTAGAGGGGACCACATTGTGAGCAGCGAATACAGTATACTACATTTAAAGAAGTACAAGTAAATCACTGCTTCACCTGAAAGGAGCGTTTGGGGCCTTTGCTAGTGAGGAGAGAGGAGGTAAATGGTATTATACCTCCTGCGATTGCAGGGGAAGGTGCTGTGGGAAGGGGACGAGGTGGTGGGGGTAATGGAGGATTGGATGAGGGTGTCGCGGTGGGAATGATCCCTTTGGAATGCTGACAGGGGAGGGCAGAGGAAGGTGCTTTTGGTAGTGGTAACTGGACGTGACGGAAATGGCAGAAGATGATCCTTTGGATGTGGAGGCTGGTGGGGTGGAAAGTGAGGACAAGGGGAACCCTGTCGCAGTTCTGGGAGGGAGGGGAGGGGTGAGGTTAGAGGTGCGGGAAATGGGACGGACACGGTTGAGGGCCCTGTCAACCACAGTGGGGGGGAATCTACGGTTGAGGAAAAAGGAAGACATATCAGAAGCGCCACTGTGGAAGGTTGCATCATCGGAGCAGATGTGTCGGAGACGGAGGAACTGGGAGAATGGAATGGAGTCCTTACAGGAGGCAGGGTGTGACGAAGTGTAGTTGAGGTAGCTGTGGGAGTCGGTGGGCTTATAATGAATATGAACACCCAATCTCTGTACTTCTCCATCCCCCACCAGGACAATCTGAGGGTTCTCCGTTTCTTCTTTGAACAGAGGCCCAACCAGTCTCCATCCACTACCACCCCACTCCTCCGCCTGGCTGAACTTGTTCTCACATTGAACAACTTCTCCTTCAACTCCACTCACGTCCTTTAAGTAAAAAGTGTTGCTATGGGTACCCACATGGGTCCTAGTTATGCCTGTCTTTTTGTGGGAAATGCCGAACATTCCGTGTTCCAGTCCTTCTCAGGCCCCCTCCCCCAACTCTATTTCTGGTACATTGATAACTGTATCGGTGCCATTTCCTGCTCCTGCCCGCAACTGGAAAACTTTATCAACTTTGCTTCTAATTTCCACCCTTCTCTCACCTTTACATGGTTCATTTCCGACACTTTCTTCCTTTCCTCAACTTCTATGTCTCCATCTCTGGGGATAGGCTGTTTACTAATATTCATTATAAGCCCACCGAAAGCATGACCCTCTGCCTCCGATTGCTGGCCATTTCAACACCTCCCCCTGCTCTCATGCCCACATCTCTGTCCTGGGATTGCAGCAGTGTTCCAGTGAGCATCAACGCAAGCTCGAGGAACATTTACCGATTAGGCACGTATTGAGTTCAATAATTTCAGAGCATGACGGGCCCCCCTTTTTATTTTTAGTTATTTTTTCTTTTTCTTTTATATTTGTTTATTTTATTTTAGTTTGTTTCTACTGTGCCTACCCACTTTTTTTTCACGTTTGTGCTTGGGGCCAGGGCTGTTCATTTTTCTGTCAATTAACACCCTCTCTGTACTAACGCTTTGTCTTTCAGCACACCATTAACATACTGTTTGCCTTTGCTCCTTGGCCTTCTGGTCAGTTATTCTCTGTGACCTTGTCCTATCAACACCTCTTTTGTTATCTCTTGCCCCACCCCCGCTCTAGTTGCTTAAAATCTATTAAATTTCTAATATTTGCCAGTTCTGATGAAGGGTCACTGACCTGAAACGTTACCTTTGCTTCTGTCTCCACAGATGCTGCCAGACCTGCTGAGTATTCATCGCATTTCTTGTTCTTATTCCCCTCAGAATCTTGTATGTTTCAATAAGATCACCCCTCATTCTTCTAAACTCTAATGAATAAAGGCCTAACCTGTTTAGCCGTTCTTGATAAGTCAACCCTTTCATCCCAGGAATCAGCCTAGTGAATCTGTTTTGAACTGCCTGCAATGCCAGTATATCCTTTCTTACATACAGGGACCAAAATTGTACACAGTACTCCAGGTGTGGCCTCACCAACACCCTGTACAGTTGTAACAAAACTTCCCTATTTTTAAACTCCAACCCCCAAGCAATAAAGGCTAAAAATTCCATTTGCCTTCTTAATTACTTGCTGCACCTGCATGCTAACTTTTTGTGTCTCATGCACAAGAACCCCCCAATCCCTCTGTGCTGCACTTTTCTGCAGTCTCTCTCCATTTAAATAATAGTCTGCCTTTTGATTCTTCCTACCGAAGTGCATGACCTCACAGTTTCCTATGTTAAACTCCATCTGCCAAGTTTTTACCCAATCATTCAACCTATCTATATCCCTTTCAGATTCCTTATGCCCTCATCACATGCCCTCCCACCTATTTTTGTATCGTCAGCAAATTTGGATATATTACACTCTGCCCCCTCCTCCGAGTCATTAATATAGATAGTAAATAATTGAGGCCCTAGGACTGATCCTTGTGGCACTCCACTAGTTATGTCTTTCCAACCTGAAAAAAGACCCATTAATCCCTACTCTCTGTCTTCTGTGAATTAACCAATCCTCAATCAATGCTAATACATTATCCCCTATACTGTGAGCTCCTATCTTCCCAACAACCGATGTTAGGCTGACTGGCCTATAGTTTCCTGCTTTTTGTCTCCCTCCCTTCTTGAACAGAGGCGTCACATTAGCGGTTTTCCAATCTGCTGGGTCCTCCCGGAATCCAGTGAGTTCTGGAATATTTTGACCAATACCTCCACTATCTCTGCAGCCACTTCCTTTAAAACCCTTGGATGCAGGCCATCAGGTCCTGGCGACTTGTCTGCCTTTAGTCCCATTAGTTTGTCAAATACTTTGTCCCTCGTGATCAAGACTGTTACAAGATCTTTCCTCTCATTAGCTCCTTGCTTATCTGATATCTGTGGGATGTTTATAGTATCCTCCACCATGAAGACCGATGCAAAATAGAAAGGGGCAGCCACGCTAGTAGCCCCAAATAGTGAGAGGGAGGTAGAGGAATAAATATGTAGGCAAATTTCTGAGTACAAGATCTATAGGGCAATAATAGTTGGGGATTACAACTACTCTGATATCAACTGGGATACAAATAGTACGAAGGGCACAGAGGGCACAAAATTCTTGAACTGCATTCAAGAGAACTTTTTTAGACAGCACATAACAAGCCCAACGAGAGGGGGGGATGCGCAATTCTAGTTTTAGTCTTCAGTAATGAAGCTGGGCAAGTAGATGAAATAGCATTGGGTGACCATTTTGGAGATAGTGACCATAATACAGTTAGTTTTAGCATAATCATGGAAAAAGACAAAGATAAAACAAGAGTAAAAGTTCTAAATTGGGCGAAGGCAAATTTTACGAAACTGAGAGGCGATCTGGCGAAAGTGGACGGGATACAGCTACTTGAAGGAAAATCAGTGGCAAACCAGTGGGAGGTATTCAAGAGTGAAATTCTACGGGCACAGTGTAAGCATGTCCCCCCAAAGATAAAGGGTGGTATGACCAAATCTAGAGCTCCCTAGTCATCTAGAAGCATACAGAGTAAGTTAAAGCAACAAAAAAAAGCTTATGACAATCACAATAAACTTAATACTTTAGATAGCCTACAGGAGTATAGAAAGTGCAGGGGTGAAGTAAATAAGGAAATTAGAAAAGCAAAGCGAGGACGTGAAAAATTATTGGCAGGTAAAATCAAGGAAAACCCAAAGATGTTTTATCAGTACATTAAGAGCAAGAGGATAACTAAGGAAAGGGTAGGGCCTGTCAGAGATGTACAAGGGAACATATGCGTATATGCAGAAGATGGGGGCAGTGCTCTTAATGAGTTTTTTGTTTCTGTTTTCACAAAGGAAACGGATGATGCAGACATTGTAGTTAAGGAGGAGGAGTGTGAAATATTAGATACGATAAGCATAATGAGAGAGGAAGTACTAGAGGGTTTGACATCCTTGAAAGTGGATAAATTGCCAGGACCTGATGGATGGTATCCCAGGTTGTTAAAGGAAGCTAGGGAGAAAATAGTGCATGCGCTGAGGATCATCATCAAATCCTCACTGGATAAGGGCGAGGTGCCAGAGGATTGGAGGGCTGCAAACATTATACCATTGTTTAAAAAGGGTGCGAGGGATAGGCCAAATAATTATAGGCCAGTCAGCCTGACCTCGGTGGAGGGTAAATTATTAGAATCAATTCTGAGGGACAGAATAAACTGCCGCTAAGAAAGGCATGGTTTAATCAGGTATAGTCAGCATGGATTTGTTAAGGGAAGGTCATGTCTTATTAACTTGATTGAGTTCTTTTGAGGAAGTAACAAGGAGGATTAATAGTGCAGTGGATGTGGTTTACATGGGTTTTAGTAAGGCATTTGACAAGGTACTGCATGGCAGACTGGTCAGTAAAATGAAAGCCCATGGGATGCAGGGGAATCTGGCAGGTTGGATCCAAAATTGGCTCAGTGACAGGAAACAAAGGGTAGTAGTCGATGGATGTGTTTGTGAATGGAAAGCAGTTTCCAGTGGCATTCCACAGGGATCAGTGTTGGGTCCCTGAAATAAAAACAAATACTGGAAATACTCAGCAGGTCTGGCAGCATCTGTGGAGAGAGAAGCAGAGTTAACGTTTCAGGTCAGTGACCTGTCATCAGAACTGGCAAAGTTTGCTTTTATTTTAGTGTTGGGTCCCTTGCTGTTTGTGGTATATATTAATGATCTGGACTTAAATGTGGGAGGCATGATTGGGAAATTTACTGATGACACGAAAATTGGCTGTATAGTTGATAGTGAAGAGAATAGCTGTAGACTCCAGAATTATATCAATGGTTTGGTTGAGTGGGTGGCAAAGTGGCAAATGGAATTGAATCCAGAGAAGTGTGAGGTAATGCATTTGGGGAGGGAATATACAATAAATGGGAGGATATTGAAAGGGGTAGAAGAAGTGAGAGACCTTGGAGTGCATGTCCACAGGTCCCTGAAGGTGGCAGGACAAGTAGCTAGAGTGTTGAAGAAGGCCTATGGAATGCTTTCCTTTATTGGCCGAGGTATAGCATTCAAAAGCAGGGATGTAATCCTGGAACTGTATAAAACACTGGTTCGGCCACAGCTGGAGCATTGCATACAATTCTGGTCACCACATTACAGGAAGGACATTATTGCTGTGGAGAGAGTACAGAGGGGATTTACAAGAATTTTGCCAGGGCTTGAAAGTTGCAGCTATGAGGAAAGATTGGATTGGGTAAGGTTGTTTTCCTTAGAACAAAGGAGGCTGAGGGATGACTTAATAGAGGCATACAAAAGTATGAGGGGCCTAGATATAGTAGACAGGAAGGACCTGTTTCCCCTGGTGGAAAGGTCAATTACTAGGGGGCACAGATTTAAGGTGATTGGTAGAAGAATTAGACGGGACATGAGAAAAAACATTTTCACCCAGATTGTGGTGGGTGTCTGGAATTCACTGCCAGGAATCGTGGTGTAGGCAGAAACCTTCAACTCATTTAAATGGTACCTAGACATGCACCTGAACTGCTGTAACCTTCAAGGCTATGGACCAGGTACCGGAAGGTGGGATTAGATTGGGCAGCTAGTTTTTATGGCTGGCACAGACACGATGAGCTGACTGGCCTCCTTCTGTGCCATAATTTTTCTATGGTTTCTATGGTTCTATTCACAACTGAATGTGGCAGGACTGCAGAGCTTAGATCTGATCTGTTGGTTGTGGGATCGCTTAGCTCTGTCAATCACATGCTGCATACACTGTTTGGCACACAACTAGTCCTGGGTTGCAACCTCACCAGGCTGACACCTCATTTTGAGGTATGCCTGGTGCCGCTCCTGGCATGACCTCCTGCACTCTTCATTGAATCAGGGTTAATCTCCTGGCTTGATGGTAATGGGGGAGTGGAGGATATGCTGGGTCATGAGGTTACAGATTGTGGTTGAGTACAATTCTGTTGCTGCTGATGACCCACAATGCCTCATGGATGCCCAGTTTTGCTTTGCTAGATCTGTTCGAAATCTATCTCATTTAGCACAGTGGTAGTGCCACACAATACTGAGGGTATCCTCAGTGTGAAGGTGGGACTTCGTCTCCACAAGGACTGTGCAGCAGTCATTCCTACCAGTACTGTCATGGACAGATGCATCTGCAACAGGCAGATTGGTGAGGACGAGGTCAAGTATTTTTTCCCTCTTTTTGGTTCCCTTGCCCAGTCTAGCTGCTATGTCCTTTAGGACTCGGCCAGCTCGGTCAGTAGTGGTGTTACCGAACCACTCTTGGTGATGGACATTGACGTCCCCCACCCAGAGTACATTCTGCCCCCTTGCCACCCTCAGTTCTTCCTCCGAGTGGTGATCAACATGGAGGAGTACTGACTGATCAGCTGAGGGGGATGGGTGGCAGTAGGTGGTAATCAGCAGGAGGTTTCCTTGCCCATGTTTGACCTGATGCCATGAGGCTTCATGGGGTCTGGTGTCGATATTGAGGACACCCAGGGCAACTCCCTCCCGACTGTATACCACTGTGCTGCCATCTCTCTGGGTCTGTCCTGCCGGTGGTACAGGACATACCCGGGGATGGTGATGGTGGTGTCTGGGACATTGTCTGTAAGGTATGATTCCGTGATAATAATTATGTCAGGCTGCTGCTTGACTAGTCTGTGGGACAGCTCTCCCAACTTTGGCACAAGCCCCCAAATGTTAGTAAGGAGGACTTTGCAGGGTCAACAGGGCTGGGTTTGCCATTGTCGTTTCCGGTGCCTAGGTCGATGCCGGGTGGTCTGTCCGGGTTCAATCCTTATTGACTTTGCAGCGGTTTGATACAACTGAGTGGCTTGCTAGGCCATCTCAGAGGGCATTTAAGAGTCAATGACATTGAATAAGTTACACCTTGCTGACTGAGGTGCAGCTGGGTTTTAAATAGTACCAAGTCATAATTATTGCTGAACAACTTCTCTGGCACTGAAATCTAATTTTATATTTGTGGAATGTCAGATTTCTACATTGATAATTCCATAGGTTTTTAATATAGTTTATTTTTTAAAAGTTTGTTTGATATTTCAGCTTCTGCTTTATTCCCATGTGTATGTTCCATTCTTTATTTTGCTCTCTGTAAAATTTATAAAAAGTGAATGATAATCAGTGCATTTTACTTCTGGGTTTGCTGTCTGTGCGAATTCTTCAATTTTTTTATTCATTCACAAGATGAGGCCATCGTTGTTAAGGCCAGAATTATTGCCCATCCCTAATTGCCCTTGGGAAGGTGGTGGTAAGCTGCCTTCTGGAGTTGCTTCAGTCTGTGTGGATTATAGTTCTTCATTGCAGTTTTTGATACAACTGAGTGGCTTGCTCGGCCCTTTTAGAGGGCAGTTAAGAGTCAACCACATTGCTGTGGGTCTTGAGTGACGTATAAGTTAGACCGGGTAGTAATGACAGATTTCCTTCGCTAAAGGACACTTAGGTGCCGTATGGGTTTTTATGATAATCTGGTAGTTTACTGATACTAGCATTTTATTCCATATTAATTTACTGTATTTAAAGTGCCCAGCTGCTGTGATGGGATTTGAACTCATGTCCCCAGATCATTAGTCCAGGCCTCAGAATTACTAGTCCAGTAAGATAACCACTATGCTACTGTTTCCATAAATGTGATTGGCTGCTTAGTCTGCTTGATGACATAATTGTTGCTGGAGCCCCAGAGATTTCTGAACTTGCTACCAGGATCAAATTAACATTGGAAAAAGTGAAATCCACACTGCAGAGACCGCTAGATCTTTTGTAGACAGTTTTCTTCAGGTCAGTGGTACACACTGTCACATCATTGCTGACTGCAAAATTCGGGCCAATATTTACAGAATGAAACATAGTAACAAAGAAGTGTAAACAAGTTTCACAAAGTCCAAATTTTTATTTAACCCTAGTCTACATTGCTTACAATTCCCATTTCTGTTTTTTGGAGCATGATTTTGAAATTTTATTATTTTGGGAACAGCTTTTTTTTAAAGAAAAGAGACATACTGTTGAAGCTTTTCATCTTGCACTCATCAGGACAGACGCAAGAATGCCAAATTTCAAAGGGGGCAACAACTTATACTGCAAGAGAAAAGGTGTGCTGATTGGTTGGCAAGTTGACTCTGGTCGAGGCATTGCCATGGAGAATGCACCAGGGAACTGTTGTCCCCCATACTTCTGTTTAATTCAAAAAAGGCGCAAAGCCTGCAAATGTTCCTTTTGCCTGCAGAGGACAGGTCCCTCCGGATGAATATATGTAGCTTCTAGTTAGAGTAAATGAGTCACATTGCGAGCCTGACTGATCATCTTAAATTGGCTGTTAGTGTAGTTCTTGGCACACTTGGGATTGTTCAGCAAGTGCTGTCCAATCGTGGAATCACATATAACGTTAGACATTATGTTCTGAGTTTTCCAAGTACAGGATGGTTGAGTACGGTCAGTATTCTGCCTATTGCGAACAGCTGAAGGGATGTACTGTTTGAGATGATCCGCCAGTCGTTGGGATGTATGGCCTATGTACCTGGCATCGTAATGGCACTGAAATTCATATATCACATTACCCATTTGTGTGGTGGGCAGAATGTCTTTTGGGCTTGATGGCAGCATCCTGTTAGCGGAAAATATCTCTCGTGTTGCTACTGCATAATAGCAGTGTGAAACAGCTAGCTTCACCTGTTGCTCAAATTTTTGAGATATCTTACCCTTACAGGGTAATTTGAGGTAGACTGGGCACTTTTCAGGTCTGAAAGTAGTGGCCTTAGGCCCATTCTCTAACATGCGTGATACATAGCAAGTGATGATTTGATGGGGTAGTCATTATCCCGCAGGACGAAAAAATTCGACAACATGTCTCTCTTTTCAGCAATATTTGAGCTCTGTACTACCAAGAGACTATTAGCTTTATTTTTGTGCTAAAAATAATAAAAAGGTTCAGTGTTTACAGGGAAAGAATTGAGTTTAGGGAGTGAACTTATTTTTAGTCATCTGTACTTGAGTGTACCAGGATATAAATGTTACTCCTTGATAGGTCATCTCACTTCAAAGTAATTTATTGGTTGTGGCATGTTTTGCAATGCTCTGAGGGTGTGAAACACACCATATAAATGCAAGCACTATCTTTCTTTTCCTGTAACCTAAACTCATTTGTAGCAATTGTTGCTTTCAGGAAGTAAGAATTCATTGCCAGACAAAGGTAGATGAAGGAACCCAGGGAATGAAGCAGTCTTGATAAGCTATCGTTTACGAATTTCTGCCCAAGACAACAGTGAAACAAGTCCAGCAACAGAAAAAAACAAATGCAAATTGGCAACATACTCTTCAATCTACAGGTCTAAAATGGAGCCAGAAGAACCAGTGATCATACAGGAATTAACAGGCAGAATTACTGTTTACACTATTCCAGGATGCCTTTATTGTATTCGTACAAAGGCTCATCTGACTAGTATGGGTCTTCCATTCATCGAAGTCGATATAAAGCAAAATTCTATGATACACCAACAGATTGTACAACTCACTGGACGTCTTACTGTACCACAGATCTACTTTAACAACATCCATGTTGGTGGAAACAATGATTTAATGAATTTGGTAGGTAAAATTAGTTATAACTATCTGGCCATATGGTACAGTAAATGAATATGATTTTTCCATAATGTCTCCTCAAGCTTCGGTGTAACTGCTGTATTTTTTAACCTGTTTAGTAAAAGTTCAAGGACAAAAACACTGGTGTTAGAGGGGAAAAAAATCAACACAATTGCGCTAGTGTAACTAGTTTTAGAGATAATTGTGAACACTGCAACAATTGACACGTGGCTCGGAATGTATGAAAGGCTGTGATCAATCACCAAGTTCAGATTTCTGTACAAACTAGTTGAACCTCACCATTGCAGGTTAATTGGTCTGTCACAGAAAACTTTGTCTTGTATTTTTTGTCCATTATTATAGCCTAGAATTTGCCAACATTGATGTAAAAGGGAGGCCATTTTCCAGACTATTGTAATTCATGAATAAGTCATAATGTATAGATGGACATAAGCTTCCTTCAGCATCAGCAGATAGAACAGATATCCATTCTATTGAATCAACTGATTCAACCTGTTCTGATAAACTGAAATATTTGAAGCTCATTTGGATGTGCTCTTTCTTGTTCAACAGCTATTGAGTAAGAATAAGCAAGTCAAAATAATGCGGATGCTGGAAATACTCAGCAGATCAGGCAGCATCTTTGATTCTCTCTCCATCGATGCTGCCTGGTCTGCTGAGTATTTCCAGTATTTTCTGTTCATATTTGAATAAAAATAAGTGATATAAAATGGTGTCAATCTAGTTTATGATGTCATTATGCAGTCGCTTTCACAGGAATGCAAAACAGTTGTGGCTGCTGATTGATGCATAAACAACAGTGTAACTTGGGAGTTGGGGATAATCTGAGTCCCAAGCATTCTGAAACTAGTGGCGGGGTGGGGGAGGTGGAGTGAAACACAGGTTTCAGGAAAACAGGAAGGCTCAAACTGCTTGATTGCACACTGGTTATAGTATAATCCCAGTGTGTTGGAACAATTGGATTTTTTATAAACTTTGAATCCTGATATTGAGGGAGAAATAATGCTTCTGCACCCTGGTTCACCTAATATCAAAAAGTAACTGGCTTAGGAGTGATATATCATCTATTAATGGAAATATACAAAACAGTCTCTTTTTCTCTCTCACTGCTTTTTTCTGTTGCATTCCTGCTAATTCTATTATGTGCAGTTCAATAAAAGCCAGAGTCAGTGCAGTTAAAAATCACAATTGGATTACAGGTGAAATCCAATGCTGACTTTCTTTTTATTTTGTGAAACACAAACTAGAACTGGTCTCACAAACTCCAACTGTGTGTGTGTGTGTGTGTGTGTCTTCAGTTATCTACATTTTGGTGGGAGTGGGCTTTTCTATACATCAGCTAAAACATAGTGGATAACATTTCAGCGACGTTTCAGATGCAAATTCTTGTTCCAACAGGCTGAGTAGTTGGTATGTGGATCTCCAATACCTGGAAGAATTTACTATTCATATTGTTCTGATATTTAGCTTCAGGTCAGAAGACCAGTGGGAGACAGGACTTGTAGTGGGTACAATCGCATATTGATTATTAAGAGGATTCTGCCAATGTCACAATAAAGGAGAAGGTGATGGAGAAATGGAATCGGATAAAAATAGAAGAACAGAAAGCACAGCGGGAGAGAGGAGCCTTTATAAACAGCGTGTGAAGTATTGGCACTGCAGCAAAGCACAGGAGGAGAGAGGAGCCTTTACAAACAGCAGAGAGGAGCAGTGGCAAGAGTCTGGGATATATCGCGAAGTGATGTCATAAGGGAAGGACTCGTGGGGTGAATTGGAATCAAAGATTGGCAGGCAAAACTGAAGCAGAAAAATAGGCTGCCTTTAAAGAGGATATAGTTTGGGTACAGTTGAGTTACATTTCCACAAAGGGGAAAGGTGGGGCAAACAAATTCCGAGCTTCCTAGATGATGAAAAAGATAGACATTAAGATGAAGCAGAAAAAGGGTGCATATGACAGATGTCAGGTGGATAATACAAGTGAGAAACAAGCTGAATATAGAAAGTTCAGAGGGGAAGTGAAAAAAATGAGAAACAAAGAGAGTATGAGGAGACTGGCAGCTAACATAAAAGGGAATCCAAAACTCTTCTAAAGGTATGTGTATCCATATAAAAAAAAAATGTGCATTATATATTAAAAGGGTAACAAAAGGAGGAATGGGTCTGAATAGGGACCAAAAAGGTGATTTATGCAAGGAGGCAGAGGGCATGACTGAGGTACTAAATGAATACTTTGCATCTTTACCAAGGAAGAAGATACTGCCCAAGTCATAATGAAAGAGGAGATAGTTGAAACACTGGATGGGCTAAAAATTGATAAAGAAGATGTATGATGTAGGCTAGCTGTACTTAAAGTTAATGTCACCAGGACTGGATGAGATGTATCCAAGGTGGAAATTGTGGAGGCACTGGCTATAATCTTCCAATCTTCCTGAGATACAGGGATGGTGCCAGAGGACTAGAGAATTGCAAATTTTACATCCTTGTTCAAAGGGTATAAGGATAAGCCCAGCAACTACAGGCCAGTCAGTTTATTGTCAGTGGTGGGAAAGCTTTCAGAAACGATAATTCGGGACGAAGTTAAAAGTTTCTTGGACAAATGTGAATTAATTAAGGAAAGCCAGCATGGATTTGTTAAGGGCAAATTGTGTTTAACTAACTTGAGTTTTTTGATGAGGTAACAGAGGGTTGATGAGGATAATGTGGTTAATGTGATGTACACGGACTTCCAAAAGGCATTTGATAAAGTGCCACATAACAGGCTTGTCAACAAAGTTAGAGCCCATGAAATAAAAGGGACAGTAGTCGCATGGATAAACAACTGGCTGAATGACCGGACAGTAGTAGTGAACAGTTGTTTTTCAATCTGATGGAAGGGATAGAGTGGAGTTCCCGGGCTGGGTGTTAAGACCACTGTTTTTGTTGATTATATATTAATGACCTAAACTTGGGCATACAGGGCACAATTTCAAAGTTTGCAGAGGACACCAAACTTGGAAGTATTGTGAACTGTGAGGAGAATAGTGATAAACTTCAAGAGGACATAGACAGACTGGTGGAATGGCAGACAGGTGGCAGATGAAATTTAATGCAGAAAAGTGTGAAGTGATTCATTTTGGTCGGAAGAATGAGGAGAGGCATATAAAATAATGGGTGAAATTCTAAAGTGGATGCAGGAGCAAAGACATCTAGGGGTACATGCACAAATCGTTGAAGGTGGTAGGGCAGGTTGGGAGAGCGATTGATAAAGCATATGCGATCCCAGGCTTTACAAATTGGGGCATAGAGTACAAAAGCAAGGAAGTTACGATGAACCTGTATAAAACACTGGTTTGGCCTCAGTTGGAGAATTGTGTCCAATTTTGGGCACCACACTTTAGGAAGGATGTGAAGGCATTAGAGAGGGTGAACAAATTACACTGAGAGTGTGGTGGAGTCAGATTCAGTCGAGGCCTTCGAAAGAGAACTGGATAATTATGTGAAGAGAAAACATTAGCAGGACTATGGTGAAAAGGGAGGTGAGAGTGACTAGGTGAGTTGCTCTTGCAAAGAGCCGGCATGGACATGATGGGCCTAATGGCTTCCTTCTGCTGTACCATTCTATGATTCTAAGAAGGTTGGCAGCACAAAAAATAGTAGATGTTATTCTAAAGGTAACTAATAGAAAGACCTGTCTCCATTGCATGTTGTATTGTGGGCAGAAAATTCACTTGAATATTCTTGATGAGGGACTGCACTGATGGTCATAACTTGGAATTTCCCAATGACATTGGGAACTTGGACGAATAGTTTTATGTTTGCACGTCTGTATCAATAGCTGTTTCCGGTCGGCCTCAAAACTATGAGCAGTACGACAAATGAATATCTTGATGTACCTTTGTCAGATTAATAATGAGGAAACTATAAATCACTCCTTTTTCCTTCAGTCAGAAGATGAGCTTACCACGTTGATCAATATAGTCAAGAATGAGCCAATACCTCCTGATGCACCTCCAATCCCTCATCCGGAAATGGTTGAAAAAGAAGAACCAGTGGAAGAAGGTTAGTAGAAAAGAAGGTAACATACTGACTAAGTATAACTGTTACGGTAGTTATACCAGCCAAATATGGCGGGTGACTGTTTCTAACTTTGCTTTATATTCGGTCCAAATTCAGTTGAATACTGAAAGCTGAAAAGTGTTGACTATCTCCTGAATAGATAAGGGAGAACCAGTGGATGTGGTGTATTTGGACTTGCAGAAGACTTTCGATAAGGTCCCACATAAGAGATTAGCGTGCAAAATTAAAGCACATGTGATTGGGGGTAAGGTACTGACATGGCTAGAGAACTGGCTGGCAGACAGGAAACAAAGAGTAGGAATAAACGGGTCTTTTTCCGAGTGGCAGGCAGTGACTAGTCGGGTACCGCAGGGAGCAGTGCTAGAACCCCAGCTATTCATAAAATAAACTTCTATAAATGAGGGAATTAAATGTAATATGTCCAAGTTTGCAGATGACGCAAAGCTGGGTGGGAGTGTGAGCTGTGAGGAGGATGTAGAGAAGCTCCAGTGTGATTTGGACAAGTTGAGTGACTGGGCAAATACATGGCAGATGCGGTATAATGTGGATAAATGTGAGGTTATCCACTTTGGAGGCAAAAACAGGAAAGCAGATTATTATCTGAACGGCGATAAATCTAGGGTGAAGTGCAGCGAGACCTGGGTGTCCTTGTGCACCAGTCGCTGAAAGTAAGCATGCAGGTGCAGCAGGCAGTTAAGAAGGCAAATGCTATGTTGACCTTCATAGCGAGAGGATTCGAGTACAGGAGCAAGAATGTCTTGCTGCAATTATACAAGGCCTTGGTGAGACCACACCTTGAGTATTGTGTGCAGTTTTGGTCTCCTTATCTGAGGAAGGATGTTCTTGCTATGGAGGGAGTACAGTGAAGGTTCACCAGACTGATTCCTGGGATTGCAGAACTAACGTATGAAGAGAGATTGGGTTGATTAGGCTTGTATTCGCTAGAGTTTAGAAGAATGAGAGGGGATCTCATAGAAACCCTCAAAATTCTAACAGGACTGGACAGACTAGATGCAGGAAGGATGTTCCCGATGGCGGGGAGTCCAGGACCAGGGGTCACAGTCTCAGGATAAGGGGTAAGCCATTTAGGACTGAGTTGAGGAGAGAGTTTTTCACTGAGAGTGGTGAACCTGTGGAATTCTCTACCATGGAAAGCAGTTGAGGCCAAATCATTAAATATATTCAATACAGGGTTAGATATAGTTCTTCGATCTAAAGGGATCAAGGCATACGGGGAGAAAGCGGGAACAGGGTACTGAGTTTGCATGATCAGCCATGATCGTATTGAATGGCGGTGCAGGCTCGAAGGGCCGAATGCCCTACTTCTGCTCCTATTTTTCTATGTTTCTATGAAACATTGCACAGTGGACTAAGGATGCCATAATTACATCATAGTATTGGTGAAATGCCATACTAGACTGATCCATCTACACATTGGGTATGAGGCAAACTATAGAAACAAACCTATGCTTGATACAGAAGGAAAATATGGAGCATGTATATTTGAGTTAACTGCGTGAGTGTAGTGAGTGGACTAGAAGATTGACTGATGGACAAGACAGAAGATAAATCTGCTCACTATTAGAACAAGACAAAACCAATGTTCTGTTTCACGTGTAAAGTTCAAAAAAGTGATCTCACTTTAAACAAGGTTAACCAAACTGTTTTTTTTGTGTGGGGTGCACACAGCTGGGATTCTTCTGCTTCGCAAAACCAGTGTTATGCAGAATTGTTCTGATGTCCTGTGCTATAATTCTGTAGTGAGAAACCAATAACTCTAATTTTTTTTCCCTATTCCTTCACGGGATGTGAATGTCAGTGGCAGCATCTGTTGAGAAGATGATGAGCCACCTTCTTGAACCACTGCAATCCATGTGTTGTAGGTATGCCTATGCTGTTAGGAGGGAGTTCCATGATTTTGACCCAGCAACAATAAAGCAATGGTGATGTAGTTCCAGGTCAGGATGGTTTGTGACTTGGAGGGGACTTGGAGGTGGTGGTGTTCCCATGCATCTGCTGCCTTTGTCCTTCTAGGCAGTAGAGATCATGAGTTTGAGAGATACTGTCAAAAATGTCTTGGTGAGTTGCTGCAGTGCATCTTGCAGTTAGTACACTCTGCAGCCACATTGCACTGATGGTAGACGAAGTGAATATTTAATGTGGTTCATGGGATGCCAATTGAACAGGTTGTTTTGTTTTAGATGGTGTTGAGCTTCTCGAGTGTTATTGGAGCAACACTCATCCAGGAAAATGGAGAGGATTCCATCACACTCCTGACTTCTGCCTTGTAGGTGGTGGAAAAGAGTCAGGAGGTGATTTGCTCACTGCAGAAATACCCAGCCCCTGACCTCCTCTTTTAGCTACAGTATTTCTATGGCCAATTATAATTTATCCAGTTAAGTTTCAGGTCAATGGTAACCCCCAAGGTTGTGTTGGTGGTGGATTCAGCGATGGTAATGACATTGAATGTCAAGAGGAGGTGGTTAGGCTCTCTTGTTAAAGATGGTCATTGTTTGGCACTTGTGTGACTCAAATTTATTTGCAAATCTGAAGTGATGGAATGATTATAGTACTTAGAAGTATATTTTTTCAATCTGTTTTTGTGTAATGTTTTTGTTTTGGCGCTAAGCCTAGTCAGTGAAACAGGCTTGGAGATTTTCTGGAGATAGGAATTGGCATTAATTATTAAGCTTAATTTGTACTTGATAATTCAGCTTCGTTGCATTGTTGGACTTCATAATTTTGTATGAATCAGTCCCCAAATGCCCTGACTACCCCATGTTTTACTCGGTGGTGAGAGAAAAATATTTACAAGAATTAAACATTGCGAGGGAATGCTTCGAAAGTGCATCTATACTGCTGCCAAGGTGAGAGTTTGAGAATAAAATAAAATTCTGATGACATATTTTGTGTTATCTGAAGCATAGATGCTGTGGATAACCTAGTACTTAAGGTGCTATGGTTTTATTTTATTCAAAGAAAAAAAAGAGACTTGCATTTATAAAGCGCCTTTCACGACCACTGGAATCTCAAATTACTTTTTTTTTGAAGTAATACAGGAAATGCGGCGGTTAGCATGCGCACAGCAAACTCCCACAAACACAATGTGATAATGACCTGATGAGCTTTGCAATGCCAATTGAGGAATAAATATTGGCAAGGACACCTAGGAGAATTCTCCTGCTCCTCTTCGAAATAGTGTCATGGGATCTTTTATATACACCTGAGCAGGCAGCTGGGAAAATCGATTTTACATCTCATCTGAAAGGGGGAATCTCTGGCAGTGGAGCACTCTCTCAATACTGCACTGGAGTGTCAGCCTTGATTTTTGTGCTTATATGCAGTGCTGGAGTTGGACTTGACCCCAAAACCTTATGACTCAGAGGCAAGAGTGCTACCAACTGAGTTACAGTTGACACTGAGAAGTTAAGAAGGAAACTGTACTTTTCATTTTTAAGCTCTAGTTTATATGTTCGTATCTAGGAAAAATGAGTCACTAAGAATTTTCTTTGAAGATACATTGTAAACATATCCCTGTGCTTGTGCAATGTACCTATGGATGTAAAAAGGTACAATGTAGCCTCTTTTAAAGATACAGAAGGTCTAAAAACAATATGGTTATATGTCATAGGTACAACCACAGGTGCTGTAAGAAATCATAGTATTATAAAGTGATTTTTAAAGTGATTTTAATGCGTCTACTGTTGAAATTAGCAAGCTTATATTATTTGCTTTACAGAATTGAAAAGCAAAAGGGATGAATATGCAGACCTGGTCATGGAATTCA
This sequence comes from Heterodontus francisci, assembly GCF_036365525.1. Classification (NCBI taxonomy): domain Eukaryota; kingdom Metazoa; phylum Chordata; class Chondrichthyes; order Heterodontiformes; family Heterodontidae; genus Heterodontus; species Heterodontus francisci. The sequence goes on along the minus strand of NC_090380.1, from coordinate 91,660,715 downwards.
AGCAAAGTGGCATTATTGGCAACCACTGGTCATGTCTGAAAATACATCAACACACCTTCAGTGGGAAGAAATTAGTCAACTGGCTGATGGAATACAAAAACCTTGGTGAGTTTGTTAGGTGATGTCTCTCCGACACATCATGATTTGAAAAGTCATCTAAACAAACACCTCCCATCTCTGATTTGCTTGCAGAAGTATGTTATTTTGCAGTGATAACATTAGAAACTCCAAGAAGTTTCTTCAGATCACATATTTAAAGGATTTTGTGCCATAATTAATTCATTAAAATGTTTTGATCTTTGTCCACACTCAGCATGCACAATCTTTGTGTTTTAATTTTTATTTTAAACTGTAGCCTTTTATTAAAACACCAAAGTACTCTTTCCAAATCTGTACTTTGTTCAGTTTCACGGCATTTTGGACTTGTGCCATGGAGCAGCATGACGCAGCTTGTTTTTTTAATTCCGCCTGTGATTTCCCAATAGTCTAATAGCTTCCATTGTTTGCAGTGCCAGTTTTGGGAGGCATGAGGTGGAAACCAGAGTAGGGACCCTGATATTTAAGGGGAGTTGGGGAGGGAACATGGGCGACTTTCAACAGCTAAGATGCCTGGAAATGTATGGAGGTCCTGCATCAGTGGGGTGGGGTGGTTGGGAGGGTTGCAGGGGGAAGGGGAAAAAAAAAATCACAGGGAGGGGGATACTGCAGTGGGTTGGCAGGGGAGATCGTGGGAGGTTAACTTGGTGGGCTGGGGGAAGCACTCCTGCTTCTCTTGGCTCATAAGCAATGCTGAAAAAGCACTTACTTGTTGCAGTCATCAGTTCTTGCCTCCATTTAGTGCCAGGTTGCCTGAGCCCTAGGAAACCCGGCTCACAGCCATTAAATCCAAACAGCTGCTAAAATCTGACTCAAACAGCCTCGTTTAAATATTATAATGACCAAGCTGCCTACCTGCCCCCCAATCCTGGTTAAACCAGAAGTAGGTGGGTAGTGGCAGGTTGGCGTCAGGTTTCCTAATTTTAAGATTTTAACACCCCGCCCATCCTGTTGGGGGTGGTTAAGATTCATTCTGAGGTGTTTTTACAATTAGTTATTCAGTTAAGATCACAGGAGAGTGAAGAAAATATGGGTCTGTAGTTTTGCCTTCAGGATAATGGAGCTGAGTTTAATGGCGTAAAAGCGAGAAGTCAGCATGAGATGGCACTCTGCTGTAGTTTGAAATAAGTGCATAAGATTGTGTCGAGCAATATTGGCGACGGCTGAAGAGTGGATCACCTTTCTAACCTCTGAGCACATGAATAATCTATGTAGCTTCAGGGTAGCAGGGGAAGAGAGACAAAGCTTGACTTGTAATAACACAGCACTTCATTTTGCTGTACTTAATGACATTTATTATGAGAATCCCAGAATAAATCCATGTAGCAAGGGATGATCTTAATTTGCATTTCTAAAAAGGAGGATGTGTTTAATGGAAGCAGCAGTACTGAAAAGGATTTCAGAAGCTAATGTTTTTAAAGCTTTTAGAAAAAATGTAGTCAGTACAGATTGATTTGATTTGAATACAATTCAGTCAACAGTGGAGTTGTTAAGCAGGTATTTCTTGCTTAGTCATGACAACTCTTTTCCAGGAACTGTCTCATTTAAATTTTGCATCCAACACAAGTCAGGCTGGTTATTTTCAACACAAATTGATAGCTGACATTTTGATTTCTGAACTTTAAAGTATTTGATCTTGAGTGACCTTGAACTAGAAGCTTTTCTCTAAATTTTCTAATGTTTCGTATCAAAGAGACATGTTCATGATCAGTTTACCCCAAACAAAGGAGCAAAACCTCTTTAAAGCAAAAACATTCTCTCTTTGGCAGAGAGGGAAAGAATCAGTATGAACTAAAGTTTTAGTTAAAGTATCCTTGTTTTTGCACTTTCCATTGGTATGTCACTTGGGTGGAAAGGGATTCAAAGCCAGTCCCTGCCAAAGATTTCTACTGCTTCTGACCCACCTACAACCATAGAAATCACTGAGCACAAGGTTTACACAGTTTGGATAGTGTGAAGGAACAGGAGCAGCAACAATGTGAGGAGGGTGCAATGTCCAGAGAGGAGTAGAACCAGTAATGCTGCAATTGTAACATGCATCTGTGGAGGCAAAGTAAGGTCAGGTTTAGGCTGGCTGGCTTGGACCTGTCCTGTATAAATGAGGTTGAGTGGAGTCAGATTGAGCCTCCTATATGCTCCTGTCATGTGCAGTAAACTCTTTATAGAGAGCACAACAACAAATGGCATTTATAGAATACCTTTAACATAGCAAAATGTCCCAAGTGCTTCACAGGAGCGTTATCAAGCAAAATTTGATGCTGAGCCATGTAAGGAGATACTAAGACAGGTGACCAAAAGGTTGATTAAATAGGTAGATTTTGAGGAGTATCTTAAAGGAGGAAAGAGGGGCAGAGGGGTTTAGGGAGGTAACTCTGGAGCTTAGGGCCTAGTCAACTGAAGGCACAGCTGCTACTGGTGGAGCAATTAAAATTGGGGATATGCATGAAGCCAGAATGGAGCGTTGTTGGAGGGATTTGAAAACAAAGTTGAGGATTTTAAAATAAAGGCATTGCTGGAGCAACAGACAAAGTAGGTCAAGGAGCACAGGGATGATGGGTGAATGGGAGTTAGGATACAGACAGCAGAGTTTTGGATGAGATCAGGTTTATGGCAGGTACATAATGGGAGGCCAGTTAGGAGAGGATTGGAATAGTCAAGTCTAGAGCTAACAAAGACATGGAAAAGGGCTATGCAGCGGCTAAGTTGAGGCAGATGCAGTGACAGGCGATATTACAAAGGTGGAAGTACGTGGTTTTGGTGATGAAGTAGATATCGTGTCAGAAGGTCAATGTTGTGAATGGTCTGGTTTATCCTTAGATAGTGGCAGGGAGAGGGAAGGAGTTGATGGCTGGGGAACAGAGCTTCTGGGTGGAATTTTCCCAACTTATTCCCTGGCCAAGTAGCAGGTTGGGAACCTGAATAGTGAAGGAGCAGGCTTTGCCAAGGCTCTTTAACCTCCAGTGATAGACACCTTATTGGCCACTGGCAATGCATGCCCACCTGCTCCATTGGGAAGGAGATCTTGCTCCAGGAGGCTGCAGATGTCAGCAGCGACCTGCCACGAAAACCTGAGCCTCCAGAGGCACCAGTGCTCCGACATATCAAGAGAGCTGACTCTCTGCCTGTAGACCCTGTGTTGGGGGTCGCACCTCCTTCCATCTGAATCTCCGAGTCCATCCCCTCTGGTCCACGGAGGGGCATGCGGCTGAGGAGAAGGCAGTTGGTGCTGCTGCTGGTGTTGCTACTCCACTTGTTCCTCGTCGGAGGCGCAAGATGGAGCTGCATAAGCTGCTCCCATGCCGTGGTGAAGGCGAGTAAAGTGTAAGACAGGTGAAGAACTTCCAAGAGGTTGGCAATCACGTGCCAAGCAATGATAGCCCTCTCTGAGAGAAGTGCTTTGAACAGCAGCCTTTCACCTGGGCATGGCTAGAGCTCTTCACTGTAACTGATCAAAACCTACCCAGCTTGTAAATTTCACTGAAGGAGAACTTTCCATTGTCCATTTGCCTTGGTGACCCTGGCGAGATGCCAACAGGTCAGGAAACAGGTGCCTTGGCTGTTAAAGCCAGAATGCTAGGTTAAAACAGTACTTAATTACCTATTAAATATTTAAATGACTTACCCAACAGCTATGCTGGAGTTCCTCACTCTCCTTCAATCCTGCTCCGGTGAAACCCGGAAGTGGGTGGAATGATGTTAGGATCCTGACCTAACATCACTTTTAGGGGACTTAACTCCCCACACGCACCCAAACCCACCTCCCCTTCCCTGGAAAAATTCCACCCTACGGATTGAGCCTGATTCAGGTGCACTGACTCTTGAACCAGTGTAAAAGTTTACGAAAAATGTAAGTGTAACTGGCAACTTAAAATTCCCCCATTTGTTCTGGTTCAGCCAATTATGTCCAACTGGCTGCAAAACTAGCTGGGGAAAAAAGCAAAAATGTCCTCCCATTGGTGTGAAGAAATTTGGAATAATCTAGAGGAAAATGCATTTGTAAATTTAATTATTTTATGAGGACTTTTTTTTAATATCAATGTTATTTGTGCTGCGATATGTTCTGGTGGGTTAGAATTCAAAATGGTGGCCTTTAAAAAAAAAATTGAACTTGTGATGTGATTGGTTAAAATTGCAGCCTTTCAAAATAATTGATTTTTGTAGGATCTTTCAAGTTTGCTAAAGTTGCTTATTTCTGTGAATGAGAAAAGCATGACACTTGACTTAATTACCCATCCATAGATTTAATGTATGATGTGCAAAACTTGTATTACAACAACAACTTATATTAATATAGCACCTTTAATGTAATAAAACGTCCCAAGGTGCTTTGCAGCAGCACCATAAAACATAGTATGACACCGAGCCGCAAAAGGAGATATTAGATGACCAAAAGCTTGGTGAAAGAGGTAGGTTATAAGGAGCGTCTTAAAGGAGGAAAGTGAGGTGGAAAGGCAGAGGGGTGTTGGGCAAATGAAGATAGGGCCACCAATGGTGGGGAAATTAAAATCGGGGATGCACAAGAGGCCAGAATCAGAGGAGTGCAGATGCCTTGGAGGGTTGTGGAGCTGGAGGAGATTACAGAGATAGGGAGGGGTGAGGCTTTGGAGGGATTTGAAGCGAGTATGAGAATTTTAAAAACAAGACATTGCTTGACTGGGTGCCAATGTAGGTTGGTGAATACAGGGATGATAGAGGAACGGGACTTGGTGTGAGTTAATACACAGACAGCAGAGTTTTGGATGACCTCAATTTTATGGAGAGTAGAATGTGGGAGACCAGTCCTGGGTGCATTGGAATAGTTAAGTCTAGAGGTAATGAAGGCATGAATGAGGGTTTCAGCAACAGGTAAGCTGAGTGAGGGGCGAAGTCGGGCGATGTTATGGAGGTGGAAATGCAGGGTCTTAGTGATGGCACGAATATGAGGTCGGAAGCTCATCTCAATGTCAAATGTGACACACAAGTTGCAAACAGATTGCTTTAATCTCAGACTGTTACCAGGGAGAGGAATGGAGTCAGTAGCTAGAGAACAGAGTTTGGAGCAGGGTCCGAAAACAATGACTTCAGTCTTCCCAATATTCATTTGGAATAAATTTCTGCTCATCCAGTACTGGATGTCTGATAAGCAGTCTGATAATTTAGCAACAGTGGAGGAATTGAGAGAAATGTTTGTGAGCTAGAGCTGAGAGTCATCAGCATACATGTGAAATCTAACGCTGTGCTTTCAGATGATGTCGCCAAGGGGCAGCCTGTAGACAAGAAATAGGAGGGGGTCACGTATATAGCCTTGGGGGACACCAGAGGTAACAGTGTGGGAGCAGGAACAGAAGCCATTGCAAGTGATTCTCTGGCTATAATTAGATAGAAAAGAATGGAACCAGGTGAGAGCAGTCCCACCCAGCTGGACGACAGTGGAGAAATGTTGGAGGAGGATTGTGTGGTCAACCATGTCGAAGGCTGCAGACGGGTCAAGAAGGATGAGGAGGGAAAATTTACCTTTGTCACAGTCACATGGATGTCATTTGTGACTCTGATGAGAGCTATTTTGATCCTGCGGCGGGGTGGAAACCAGATTGGAGAGTGGGAGGGGGAGGATCCAGTGGTCGTGGTCCCTGTGGGAACCAATGACATAGGTAGAACCAGAAATGATCAGCTTAGAGAATTTGAGGAGTTAGGGTCCAAACTAAAACGCTGAACGTCAAAGGTAATCATCTCTGGATTGTTAACTGAGCCACGTGCAAATTGGCACAGGGTCAAGCAGATTAGAGAGCTAAACGTGTGGCTCAAAGAGTGGTGTGGGAAGAAGGGGTTTTGATTCTTAGGGCACTGGCATCAGTACTCAGGGAAGAGGGAGCTATTCTGTTGGGTTGGGCTTCACTTGAACCAGGCTGGAACCAGTGTCCTGGCCAATCGCATAACTAGGGCTGTGGACAGGGCTTTAAACTAACAAAGGGGTAGGGAAGGGTTTGGGTAAAGGGAAATTTAGAAATCCAAAGAGAGAGGTCAGGACATTGGAGCAGGATAGTGATATGGGTAACTCCCAACAGAATGGGACAGGAAGGGACAGAGACTTTAACAAAAATAATTTTACATCGGCAAATAAGGTTGTTGCAGGGAATAGAGGTAAAAAAAATTAAATTAAAGTTCCTTTATCTGAATGCACAAAGCATGTGTAATAAGGTAGATGAACTAGTGGCACCGAATAGAGGTAAATGATTTAGATCTAATTACCATTACCGAGACATGGTTACAAGGAAATCAAGGTTAGGAAATGAATATTCCAAGGTACACAATATTTCAGAGAGACAGACAGAATGGCAGAGGAGGAGGGGTAGCCCTGATAAAGGATGACATAAGCACATTAATAAGAAGGGATCTGGCCTCAGAAGATCATGGAGTAGAATCAGTTTGGGTGGAAATTAGGAATAGCAGGAGTCAGAAAACACTGGTGGGAGTAGTTTACAGGCCCCCTAACAGTAGTTATATTATTGGAGCGTGTAAAAAAGATAATATATTAATTCTAAGGGGACTTTAGTCTGCATATAAACCGGGACAATCAAATTGGCAACAGTGGCCTAGAAGATGAATTTGTAGAATGCTTTCGTGACAGTTTCTTGAAGCAATACGTTGTAGAACCGACTAGGGATAAAGCTATCCTAGATCTATTGTGTAATGAAGCAGGGCTCTGGATGCTCTTGTGCACGTAACACAAAAAGTTAGCACGCGGGTGCAGCAAGTAATTAAGAAGGCAAATGGAATTTTGGCCTTTATTGCTAGGGGGTTGGAGTTTAAAAATAGGGAAGTCTTGTTACAACTGTACAGGGTGTTGGTGAGGCCATACCTGGTGTACTATGTACAGTTTTGGTCCCTGTATTTAAGAAATGATATACTAGCATTGGAGGCAGTTCAAAAGGGATTCACTAGGCCGATTCCTGGGATGAAAGGGTTGACTTATCAAGAACAGCTAAACAGGTTAGGCCTTTATTCATTAGAGTTTAGAAGAATGAGGGGTGATCTTATTGAAACGTACAAGATTTTGAGGGGGCTTGACAGGGTAGATGTTGAGAACATGTTTCCACTAGTGAGGTATCTCAAACTAGGGGACATAGTTACAGAATAAGGAGACACTCATTTAAAACTGAGATGCGAAGGAATTTCTTCTCTCGGAGGGTAGTGAATGTCTAGAATTCTCTACCCCAGAGAGTTGTGGAGGCTAGATCGCTGAAAGTATTTAAAGAGCAGGTAGATAGATTTTAAAAATATCGGGGAGTTGAGAGCTATGAGGAGCTGGTACGAAAGAGGAGTTGAGGTCTGAGGCATATCAGCCATGATCTTATTGAATGACAGGGCAGGTTTGAGGGGCCGAATAGCCTACTCCTGCTCCTATTTCTTATGTTCTTATATTAATAAGCAATGTCATAGTGAAAGATCTACTGGGAAATAGTGATCATAATACCATTGAATTTCATGTTAAGTTTGAAAGTGACACATTTCAATCACAAATAAGAATCTTAAACTTAAAGCCAATTATGAAGGTATGAGGGGAGAACTGGCTAAGGTTAATTGGGTAAATAGATTGGAAGGTATGGTGGTAAATGAACAATGGGAAATATTTAAAGAAACAATTCAAAAGTTCAACAAAAGTATATTCCGTTCAAAAGCCAAAACCCGTCAAGAAAGACCCATCTGTGGCTTACTCAGGAAGTTAAGGAGAGTATTAGATTAAAAGAAGAGGCTTACAATGTTGCAAAAAAATAGATGCAAGTTTGAGGATTGGAAGTGTTTTATAAACCAGCAAAGGGCCACCAAAAAGTTGATAAGGGCAAAAATAGAATGAACTAGCCAGCAATATATAAACAGATTGTAAGAGCTTTTAAAAGTACATAAAAAGGAAGAGAGTAGCTAAAGTAGACATTGGTCCCTTAGAGGTAGAGACAGGAGAAATCATCATGGGGAATGAGGAAATGGCAAAGGCATTGAACAAATATTTTATGTCTATCTTCACAGTAGAAGACACAAGTTCCATACCAGAAATAGGCAGTAACCTAGCGGCTAGAAAGAGTGAGTAAATTAACGATATTGATATCAGCCAAGAAAAAGTATTGGAGAAACTTGAGGGACTAAAATCTGACAAGTCCCTGGGACCAGATGGTCTGCATCCTAGGATTCTAAAAGAGATAGCTGCAGAGATAGTGGATGCACTAGCCATGATTTTCCAGAATTTCTTAGATTCAGGAATGGCCCATCAGATTGGAAGTTGGCAAAGGTTACACTGCTTTTCAAGAAAGGAGGTAGAGAGAAAACAGGGAACTACAGGCCAGTTAGCCTAACATCAGATGTTGGGAAAATGCTGGAAGCTATTATGCAAGAAGGCTTAACATTGCACTTGGAAAAGCATAGTATGATTAGAACAATTCAGCATGGTTTTACTAAAGGAAGATCCTGTTTGACAAACTTATTAGAGTTTTTTGAGGATGCAACTAGTAGGGTAGATAAAGGGAAACCAGTAGATGTAGCATACCTGGATTTTCAAAAGACATTCGATAAGGTGCCACATAAAAGATTAATAGGCAAGATAAGGGCTCATGATGTTGGAGGTAGTATATTAGCTTAGATAGAGGATTGGTTACAGACAGGAAGCAGAGAGTGGGCATAAATGGGGCATTTTCAAGTTGGAAGGCAGTGAATAGTGGGGTGCCGCAAGGATCAGTGCTGGAGGCTCAGCTATTTACACTCTTGGACTTGGATGAATAACTTGGATGAAGAGACAGAGAATAATGTATCTAAGTTTGCTGATGATACAAAGTTCAGTGGAAAGGTAAGCTGTGGGGAGGACAGAGAGAGGCTGCAAAGAGACATAGACAGGTTAAGTGAGTGGGCAACAAGATGGCAAATGGAGTATAATGTAGAGAAGTGTGAAATTGTTCACTTTGGTCGTAAAAATAGGAAAGCAGAATATTTTTCAAAAGATGTGAAACTGGTAAGTGTTAATGTTCAGAGAGACTTGGGGGTACTCGTACAAGGAACACACAAAGTTAACATGCAGGTGCAGCAGGCTATTAGGCAAATGGCATGTTGGCTTTATTGCAAGGGGATTGGAGTACAGGAATAAAGAATTCTTCCTAAAATTGTACAGGGCTTTGCTGAGACTGCACCTGGAATACTGTGTGCCGTTTTGGTCTCCACATTTAAGGGAGAATATACTTGCACTGGAGGCAGTGCAGTGAAGTTGGTCGCTGGGATGAGGGGGTTGTCCTATGATGGGAGGCTGAGTAAATTGGGCCTAGATTCTCTGGAGTTTAGAAGAATGGGAAGTGTTCGAATTGAGACATACAAGATTCTGAAAGGGCTTGATAGGGTAGAAGCTGAGAGATTGTTTCCACTGGTCAGTGGAATCTAGAACATAGGGACACAGTCTCAGGATAAGGGGTCAATCATTCAGGACTGAGATGAGAAATTTCTTCACTCAAAGGGTTGTGAATCTTTGGAATTCTCTACGCCAGAGGGTTGTGGATGCTGCATCATTGAATACATTTAAGGCTGGGATAGATATATTTTTGGTTTCGCAGGGAATCAAGGGATATGGGGAGCAGGCAGGAAAGTGGAATTAAAGCCCAAGATCAGCCATGGTCGTATTGAATGGCAGAGCAGGCTCGATGGGCCATATGGTCTACTTCTGCTCTTATTTCTTGTGTATGATCTGCTACCTCAACTCCACTTTCCTGTCTTATCCCCATAATCCTTTGAATCCAAAATTTCCCTGAAAGGGAATCAAAGTTTTTCTTTCAAGAACAAATGAGTAAGGGGAATCTCTTTTCTTCGCATAGCAGAGGGAGGGGTAGGGTGGTTGTACAAGAAAATAGCCAAGTGTTAATATTTATAAAGGAAAGCTTTAGAACTTTAGCTGGTGTGTTGGTACCTATGTGTCTTACACAGTAGAGTGGTAGGAAAAACTGAACCATAATTTTTAAGCAAAAATATCACTATAACCTTTGAATAGTTAAGTGTTGTTTGGATTATCAAACATTCCTGTAACACATACTTTCTGTCTTTTGCTGATTGATCTTTACTTAACCTAGACAAAGCTGCAGCAATTGAAATGGCAAGAGAATTGACAGACCGAAAGTTTTTAAATCCTTTGAATGGAAAAAGATTTGAAAACAGCGAAGCTCTGTACAGATTGGTAGAGCATGACTCTGCTTCATCATTAAACTCTGGAGTTACAGCAGAATATAATACAGATTCTGGTATGTAATGTTTTGTACCTTTTTTACTGATGTCTATTGCAGGATTCACCATCGAATGTCTAACTGAGATGGATAGCATTTATAATATATTGGTTACTGTCAGTAAATTTGAGTATCTCTTTCCACATCCCAAACTATTAAATATATATAGTGTATATATATTAAGTTTTCAACTTCCAACTAAGAAGCTTTACTTGCAACCATTGCATCCACATTTACCACTAATTTGCTTTAACCAATATTCTAAATTTGTGATGACATCAAATTTGGGGGGATAGTCAATACTGAGGAGGACTGCAACAAATTACAGGAGGACATTAATAAACTTTCAGAATGGGCAAATAATTGGTAAATGAAGGCCAACACAGATAAATTTGAGGTAATACATTTTGGTGGGAAGAAAAGGGAGATCACTTATTACTTGGAAGGTGTGCGTCTAGGGTGGGCTAGAAGAATAAAGAGATCTTGGAGTACAAATACACCAATCACAAAGTTGTGCCACAGGTTAACAAGGCCTTAAAAAAATGCTAGACTTTATTTCTCAAGGGATAGAATTGAAAAGTAGGGAAGTTATGCTAAACCTGTATTGAAGCTTTGTTAAACCACATTAAAAATACTGCATACAGTTCTGATCATATTATAAAAAGGATAGAGAGGCACTAGAGAGGGTGCAGGAAAGATTTACAAGGATGATACCAGAAATGTGGGGTATACATATCTGGAAAGGAAGAAAAAAGAAGACTGAGGGGTGACCTAATAGAGATCTTTAAAATAATGAAAGATTTTGATAGAATGGATAGAGAGAGAATGTTTTGGTGTGGGAAATATCATAACTAGAGGCCATCAAAATATGAGTCACCAAGAAATCCAATAGGGAATTCAGAAGAAACTTTTTCTCCCAAAGAGAGGTGAGAATATGGAACTCATAACCAATGGGAGTGGTTGTTTCGAATAGTATAGATGGATTTAAGGCGAATCTAGATAAGCATATGAGGGAGAAGGGAATAGAGGGTGATGATGATGGATTTAGATGAATAAAGATGGGAGGAGGCAAGAGTCGAGCATAAACATGGCATGGACTTGTTAGGCTGAATGGCCTGTTCTGTGCCATATTTTCTATCTAATCCTATGCAGTAGTACAGTGCACAGCATATGCTGGATTTTAAGAGCCCGCTGTCACTCCCAAAAAGCGGCTGCCCGCACGACGGCTCATTTAAATAGTCGGGACGGCCCACCCCCTCCCCCCACCAATGGTATGGAAGGGGCGGGCTGTCCGATGCCAGAAATGATGTCAGCTGCCTGTGCGCAGGTGCTGGCGCATTTTTAAAGGGCAGCCAGCCCTGCTGGCATATTTACATTTTTAAAGATATACACCACCCCCTCTACCCACCACCCCCCCCCCCCCCCAAAATTTAGTAAATAAATTTCTAATGCCCCTTTCCCACCCCCTAGTAACAATCACATTAACTATTTGCCTTTCCCCCCCAAAACACTTACCTGTTAAATCTGACCTTCCCACCCCCGACCCGAAGACTGCACAAAGTTTAAAATTCATCCCTTCCCACCATCCCCTACACCAATTACATTTATTTGACCCCCAACCCCCCCCCCTCCCCACTCCCCTCCGCACTGAAAATCTTTACTCCTACCCCCTCCCCACCAGTGTCACACCAGCTTTCCCCGGACGGGGAATTGAAGGCGCGGGAGCGTCGGCCGCCGCAGTGAGGATTATGGCAGGCCCGGAAGATTGCGGGTAAGATCATTTCAATTTATTCATCTCATTGAGTTAATTATTGAAATTGAGGTCCTGTCGCCCAGCGGCGGGGTGGTGGGGGGGGGGTGCCGCCACAGAGCCTCGCAGCCACTGGGAGGATTGGGCCGGGCCCTCTCGCTATTGTGCTGTGTGGCAGTCCTCTGCCACAACCATTTTCCGCCCCCGCCCCTACCACAGAGCCTAATGTCATGAGCTTGGTAAAATTCAACCCCATAAATGAAGTAAATTGGAAGCAGTCCACAGGGTCCAGTTTTGAGAGTGGGTGGAATATTTAATCAGATCTGATTGATGTGTACTTCATGATGAATTCTGAGTGATTGTTATACTTTGCAATACCTTCTATAAATATTTTAAAATTCACTGGCACCACTGCATTATTACTAATATAAATGAAACTTTATCATTCAAATATTGGACTATTCTGAGGAAACCACCGTTCCCACTCCACCCTCCGAAAAACATAGTATAATAGCCTGACAATTTCTCATGTTTATTTTTAATATTAACTTGCTCAATAATCTGTTGTACTTCAGCTTGTCAACATTCTGAAACTATGAGAGACTTAATGTTGAAGCTGTTCTCAGAACACATTACACCTGATGGAAAGGTTAGTCAATGTTTATTTTTTCCAGAAAATTTTTTCTATATCTGCAATTCCCTTTATCTTTTTCAATTTGGCTTAAATGTTCAATCTCTATCCTAATTATGCTAATCAATTTAAAAAGTTAAATGCCTATTTGGGTTTCACTACTTCAATATTTCTAGTAATTATCTCATGAATAGTTTGATTTGAAAGGCAACGACTAAATAAAGGTTTGCCAAGATGTGATCTCCAAGTTGCTGAAGTAATTCCAGTCAGAATAAATAACACTTTCACTTTTTTTTTTACTTGTAGTTTGTAGATTACAAATCCATGGTGAGGAGTCCAATTTTTGAGGAGTACTGTCAACTTGCAACACAGCTACAGCGCTTTGATTTTGAAAATCTCACTAGGAAAGAGAAGCTAGCATTCTTCATCAATGTGTATAATGCATTAGTAATTCACGGAAATATTAAACAAGGACCACCAAAAAACATGTGGCAGAGATATAAAGTAAGATGTTAAACATGCAATTCTTGCTCCTCATTGTTTCGTGAGGGCTAACAACTTGCTGATATATAACAATTAACATACAGTGGGTGCTTCATAAAGCGGCGTTCATGTCTAAGCAGGGGCAGGGAGTTGAACCGTGATTTGGCTCGTGTATGTTTGAAGAGGTTAGTTTAAACAGTGTTGTCATAGAATTATAGAACACAGCACAGAGCGAAGCCGTTTAGCCAATCAACTCTGTGCCAACTGTTTGGAAGAGCAATCCAGTTGGTCCCACTGCCCCTCCTCTTAAAGTATTTAGCCAATTTAGTTTTGAAGGCTGCTATTGAATCTGTATTCACCACCTTATCAGGCAATGCATTCTAACCACTCTGTTTTAAAAAAAAAGTTTATCATGTCACCTCTTACTCTTTTGTTAATCATCCTCTGTGGCCCCTGGTTATCAATCCTACAGCCATTGGAAATAGTTTATTTATTTACTCTATCTAAGCCATTTGTGATTTTAAACACCTCTATGAAATAATCTCTTGGCCTTTTCTGTATTGAGAACACCACCAGTGTTTCTAGTCGATCCACATAACTATAATCCCTCATCCAGAGAGCCATTCTAGTAAATTTCTTCTGTATACTCTCCAAAGTCTTCACATCCATGCTAAAGTGTGGTGCCCAGAATTGGACACAGTACTCCAGCTGGATCCAAACTAGTGTTTTATGTAGATTTAGTGTAACTTCTTGTCTTTTATACTCTGCCTCTATGCTTTTATTAACTGTTTTATTATCCTGTTCTGCCAACTTCAATATTGGTGCACAAACACCCCATAAATTGTACCATTTAGCATGTTTTGTGCCTCCTCATTCTTCCCACCAAAATGGATCATCTCGCACCTTTTCTGCATTGAATTTCATCTTCCATTACACAAGAAATAGGAGCAGGAGTAGACCATATGGCCTATTGAGCCTACTCCACCATTCAATATGATTATGGCTGATCTTAAGCTTCAACTCCACTCTTCCGCCCGCTTGCCATATCCCTCGATTCCCTGACACCCCAAAAATCTGTAGCCCAGCCTTAACTGTATTCAACGATGGGGTAAAGAATTCCAAAGGTTCACAACCCTTTGAGTGAAGTAAGTTCTCCTCATCTCAGTCCTAAATGATCGGCCCCTTATCCTGAGACTGTGCTCTCATGTTTTAGATTCCTCGACCAGCAGAAACAATCTAACACCTTCAGAATCTTGTATGTTTCAAAGAAATCCCCTCTCATTCTTCTAAACTCCAGAGAGTTTGGATCTAATTTACTCAGCCTCTCATCATATGACAACCCCCTCATCCCAGGGACCAATTTAGTGAACCTTTGCTGTGCCACCTCCAGTGCAAGTATATCCTTTCTTAAATGTGGAGACTAAAACTTCACACAGTATTCCAGATTTGGTCTCACCAAATTGTACAATTGTTGTATGACGTAGCCATGTGTCTGCCCATTTCACCAGCTATGTCCCTTTAACATCTATCACTATCTTTTTCACTATTTACTACACGTGTCACCTGGAAATTTCAAAATCGCCCTCTGTACCTCCCAAATCCAAGTCATTAATATATATCAAAAACAGCAACAGTCCCACTACTGAACCTTGGGGAACTCCACTGTATACCACCTTCCAGTCCAAGAAACTGCCATTCACCACAACTGTTTTCTGCCCCTTAGCCGATTTTGTTTCCATGCTGCTACTGCCCCTCTTATCTCATTGGCTTCAATTTTGCTAACTAGCCTAATATGTGGTATTTTTATCAAACTACTTTTGAAAGTCCACATACACAACATTAACTGCACTGCCCTCATCCACCCTCTCTCTTTCCTCATCAGAAAACTCAATCAAGTTAGTCAAACACAATTTGCCCTCAATGAATCCATGCTGGCTCTCCTTTATTAGTTCATGCTTGTCCAAGTGGCTGTTAACTTTCCATAGGACTGATTGTTTCTAAATGATTCCCCACCACTGACATTAAACTGACTGGCCTTTAACTTCCAGATTTATCCTTCTCTCCTTTTTTGAACAATATGATATTGCAATCCTCCAGACCTTTGGCACCACCCAGTGTCTAAGGCGAATTGGAAGATTGTGGCCAGCACCTCCGTAATTACTACTGTTACTTTCCTCAGAAATCCAGCATCCCATCCGGACCTCCTGGCCTTCCTAGTACCTCCTGTTTTATCTCATCCAGTATTCCAGCAACCTCATTGTTTACCATAGCTTTGGCAAAGTCCTCTTCCTTGATAAACATCAAAGCAAAGGACCCATGTGCTATCTCAGCCATGCCTTCTGCCTCCAATAGATATAAACTTTGGTCCCTAATCAGCTCCACTGCTCCTCTAACAACCCTTTTATTGTCAATATGCCTATAGATGGCCTTTGGAAATTCCCTTTCATGTTGGGTGCCAATCTACTCTCAGTCTGTCTCTTTGGTTCTCTTACCTTTTTATATTCAACTTGATTCTGCCTTGTATTATCGAGCTGACCTTTGTCCCCTTTTCTGCTTCATCCTCTCTCTGACTCCTTTACCATCCAGGAAGTTCTGGTTTCAGTTGCCTTCCCTTTCTCCTTTGTGGGAATGTACACAGACTGTACCCAAACCATCTCTTTAAAGGCCTCCCATTGTTCCATTATATTTCGGCCTGCCAGTCTTTGATTCCAATTTACTAAGGCCAGATCCTTCCTCAATTCACTGAAATTATCTTTCCTCCATTTAAGTGTTTTTATTCTGGATTGTTCCTTCCCCTTCTCTGTAACTAATCTAAACCTTATGATTCTATGATCACTGTTCCTGAGGTGCTCCCCAGCTGTTGCATTCTGCACTTGATCCACTTCTTTCCCAGGATTTGATCCAGTAGTGCCTCCTTCCTCATTGGGCAGGAAACTTATTGATCTAGAAATTTCTCTCCTGGTGTAGAAGGGAGGGTTTCAGATATCTGGACCATTGGGCTCTCTTCAGGGACAGATGGGACCTGTACAAGAAGGACAGGTTGCATCTAAACTGGAGGGGCACTAATATCCCGGCTGCAAGGTTTGCTAGCGTCACTCGGGAGGGTTTAAACTAGTGTGGCAGGGGGGTGGGAACCAGAGCAGTAGGACAGCTAGTGAAGTAAATGAGGAGGACATGGTAAATATGGCCAGTAGGACTAAGAGGAAGAGCAGGCAGGGAGATGTTGCTGAGCACAGCGGGACTGGTGGTCTGAAGTGCATTTGTTTCAATGCGAGAAGTATAACAGGTAAGGCAGATGAACTTAGAGCTTGGATTAGTACTTGGAAATATGATGTTGCTATTACAGAGACTTGGTTGAGGGAAGGGCAGGATTGGCAGCTGAATGTTCCAGGCTTTAGAAGCTTCAGGCGGGATAGAGGGGGATGTAAAAGGGGTGGGGGAGTTGCATTACTGGTTAAGGAGAATATTACAGCTGTACTGCGGGAGGACACCTCAGAGGGTCATGCAGCGAGGCAATATGGGTGGAGCTCAGGAATAGGAAGGGTACAGTCACGATGTTGGGGGTTCACTACAGGCCTCCCAACAGCCAGCAGGAGGGAGAGGAGCAGATATGTAGACAGATTTTGGAAAGATGTAAAGGTAACAGGGTTGTAGTGGTGGGTGATTTTAACTTCCCCAATATTGACTGGGACTCACTTAGTGCTAGGGGCTTGGATGGGGCAGAATTTGTGAGGAGCATCCAGGAGGGCTTCTTGAAACAGTATGTAGATAGTCCAACTAGGGATGGGGCCATTCTGGACCTGGTATTGGGGAATGAGCCCGGCCAGGTGGTCGAAGTTTCAGTGGGAGAGCATTTCGGGAGCAGTGACCATAATTCCATAAGTTTTAAGGTACTTGTGGATAAGGATAAGAGTAGTCCTCAGGTGAAGGTGCTAAATTGGGGGAAGGCTAATTATAACAATATTAGGCAGGAACTGAAGAATTTAGATTGGGGGCGGCTGTTTGAGGGTAAATCAACATCGGACATGTGGGAGTCTT
The DNA here is from genome assembly GCF_036365525.1 of Heterodontus francisci. Lineage (NCBI taxonomy): Eukaryota > Metazoa > Chordata > Chondrichthyes > Heterodontiformes > Heterodontidae > Heterodontus > Heterodontus francisci. Next base: position 91,643,491 of record NC_090380.1, on the reverse strand, counting down.
TCAAACGTCAGCTGATTGGAATCCAGGACCAGCATGTTCCTGTGAGGAAGACAGACAAGTTTGGCAAGTTTCGGGAAGCTTGGATAACACGGGATAGTGTGAGCCTAGTCAAAAAGAAAAAGGAAGCATTTGTAAGGGCTGGAAGGCTAGGAACAGATGAAGCACTTGAGGAATATAAAGACAGTAGGAAGGAACTTAAACAAGGAGTTAGGAGGGCTAAAAGGGGTCATGAAAAGTCATTGGCAAACAGGATTAAGGAAAATCCCAAGGCTTTTTATACATATATAAAGAACAAGAGGGTAACCAGGGAAAAGGGTTGGCCCACTCAAGGACAGAGATGGGAATCTATGTGTGGAGCCAGAGGAAATGGGCGAGGTGCTAAATGAGTACTTTGCATCACTATTCACCTGTGTGGAGTTTGCAAGTTCTCCCTGTGTCTGCGTGGGTTTCCTCCGGGTGCTCCGGTTTCCTCCCACATGCCAAAGACTTGCAGGTTGATAGGTAAATTGGCCATTATAAATTGCCCCTAGTGTAGGTAGGTGGTAGGGAAATAGAACAAAGAACAAAGAAAATTACAGCACAGGAACAGGCCCTTCGGCCCTCCAAGCCTGCGCCGATCCAGATCCTCTATCTAAACATGTCGCCTATTTTCTAAGGGTCTGTATCTCTTTTCTTCCTGCCCATTCATGTATCTGTCTAGATACATCTTAAAAGACGCCATCGTGCCCACATCTACCACCTCCGCTGGCAACGCGTTCCAGGCACCCACCACCCTCTGCGTAAAGAACTTTCCACGCATATCCCCCCTAAACTTTTCCCCTTTCACTTTGAACTCGTGTCCTCTAGTAATTGAATCCCCCACTCTGGGAAAAAGCCTCTTGCTATCCACCCTGTCTATACCTCTCATGATTTTGTACACCTCAATCAGGTCCCCCCTCAACCTCCGTCTTTCTAATGAAAATAATCCTAATCTACTCAATTTCTCTTCATAGCTAGCGCCCTCCATACCAGGCAACATCCTGGTGAACCTCCTCTGCACCCTCTCCAAAGCATCCACATCCTTTTGGTAACGTGGCGACCAGAACTGCACGCAGTATTCCAAATGTGGCCGAACCAAAGTCCTATACAACTGTAACATGACCTGCCAACTCTTGTACTCAATACCCCGTCCGATGAAGGAAAGCATGCCGTATGCCTTCTTGACCACTCTATTTACCTGCGTTGCCACCTTCAGGGAACAGTGGACCTGAACACCCAAATCTCTCTGGACATCAATTTTCCCCAGGACTTTTCCATTTACTGTATAGTTCACTCTTGAATTGGATCTTCCAAAATGCATCACCTCGCATTTGCCCTGATTGAACTCCATCTGCCATTTCTCTGCCCAACTCTCCAATCTATCTATATTCTGCTGTATTCTCTGACAGTCCCCTTCACTATCTGCTACTCCACCAATCTTAGTGTCGTCTGCAAACTTGCTAATCAGTCCACCTATACTTTCCTCCAAATCATTTATGTATATCACAAACAACAGTGGTCCCAGCACGGATCCCTGTGGAACACCACTGGTCACACGTCTCCATTTTGAGAAACTCCCCTCTACTGCTACTCTCTGTCTCCTGTTGCCCAGCCAGTTCTTTATCCATCTAGCTAGTACACCTTGGACCCCATGCGCCTTCACTTTCTCCATCAGCCTGCCATGGGGAACCTTATCAAACGCCTTACTGAAGTCCACGAATATGACATCGACAGCCCTTCCCTCATCAATCAACTTTGTCACTTCCTCAAAGAATTCTATTAAGTTGGTAAGACATGACCTTCCCTGCACAAAACCATGTTGCCTATCACTGATGAGCCCATTTTCTTCCAAATGGGAATAGATCCTATCCCTCAGTATCTTCTCCAGCAGCTTCCCTACCACTGACGTCAGGCTCACCGGTCTATAATTACCTGGATTATCCCTGCTACCCTTCTTAAACAAGGGGACAACATTAGCAATTCTCCAGTTCTCCGGGACCTCACCCATGTTTAAGGATGCTGCAAAGATATCTGTTAAGGCCCCAGCTATTTCCTCTCTCGCTTCCCTCAGTAACCTGGGATAGATCCCTCCGGACCTGGGGACTTGTCCACCTTAATGCCCTTTAGAATACCCAACACTTCCTCCCTCCTTATGCCGACTTGACCTAGAGTAATCAAACATCTGTTCCTAACCTCAACATCCGTCATGTCCCTCTCCTCGGTGAATACCGATGCAAAGTACTCGTTTAGAATCTCACCCATTTTCTCTGAGTCCAAGCATAACATTCCTCCTTTGTCCTTGAGTGGACCAATCCTTTCTCTAGTTACCCTCTTTCTCCTTATATATGAATAAAAGGCTTTGGGATTTTCTATAAAATGTGGGGATGTGGTAGGAATATGGAATTAGTGTAGGATTAGTATAAATGGGTGGTTGATGGTCGGCACAGACTCGGTGGGCCGAAGGGCCTGTTTCAGTGCTGTATCTCTAAATAAATAAAATAAATAAAGAGAAGGACTTGGTGGATGATGAGCCTAGGGAAGGGAGTGTAGATAGTCTCAGTCATCTTATTATCAAAAAGGAGGTGGTGTTGGGTGTCTTGCAAAGCATTAAGGTAGATAAGTCCCCAGGGCCTGATGGGATCTACCCGAGAATACTGAGGGAGGCAAGGGAAGAAATTGCTGGGGCCTTGACAGAAATCTTTGCATCCTCATTGGCTACAGGTGAGGTCCCAGAGGACTGGAGAATAGCCAATGTTGTTCCTTTGTTTAAGAAGGGTGGCAAGGATAATCCAGGAAATTATAGGCCGGTGAGCCTCACGTCAGTTGTAGGGAAACTATTAGAGAGGATTCTTCGGGACAGGATTTACTCCCATTTGGAAACAAACGAACTTATTAGCGAGAGACAGCATGGTTTTGTGAAGGGAAGGTCATGTCTTACTAATTTGATTGAGTTTTTTGAGGAAGTGACGAAGATGATTGATGAGGGAAGGGCGGTGGATGTTGTCTATATGGACTTTAGTAAAGCCTTTGACAAGGTCCCGCATGGCAGACTGGTGCAAAACGTGAAGTCACACGGGATCAGAGGTGAACTGGCAAGATGGATACAGAACTGGCTCGGTCACAGAAGACAGAGGGTAACAGTGGATGGGTGTTTTTCTGAATGGAGGGATGTGACTAGTGGTGTTCCGCAGGGATCAGTGCTGGGACCTTTGCTGTTTGTAGTATATATAAATGATTTGGAGGAAAATGTAGCTGGTCTGATTATTAAGTTTGCGGACGACACAAAGGTTGGTGGAGTTGCGGATAATGATGAGGATTGTCAGAGGATACAGCAGGATATAGATCGGTTGGAGACTTGGGCGGAGAAATGGCAGATGGAGTTTAATCCGGACAAATGTGAGGTAATGCATTTTGGAAGGTCTAATGCAGGTGGGAGGTACACAGTAAATGGCAGAACCCTTAGGAGTATTGACAGACAGAGAGATCTGGGCGTACAGGTCCACAGGTCACTGAAAGTGGCAACGCAGGTGGATAAGGTAGTCAAGGCGGCATTCGGCATGCTTGCCTTCATCGGTCGGGGCACAGAGTATAAAAATTGGCAAGTCATGTTGCAGCTGTGCAGAACCTTAGTTAGGCCACACTTAGAATATTGCGTGTAATTCTGGTCGCCACACTACCAGAAGGACGTGGAGGCTTTGGAGAGGGTACAGAGGAGGTTTACCAGGATATTGCCTGGTCTGGAGGGCATTAGCTACGAGAGGAGGTTGGATAAACTCGGATTGTTTTCACTGGAACGACGGAGGCGGAGGGGCGACATGATAGAGGTTTACAAAGTTATGAGCGGCAAGGACAGAGTGGATCGTCAGAAGCTTTTTCCCAGGGTGGAAGAGTCAGTTACTAGGGGACATAGGTTTAAGGTGCGAGGGGCAAAGTTTAGAGGGGATGTGCGAGGCAGGATTTTTACACAGAGAGTGGTGAGTGCCTGGAACTTGCTGCCAGGGGAGGTGGTGGAAGCAGGTACGATAGCGACGTTTAAGAGACATCTTGACAAATATATGAATAGGAAGGGAATAGAGGGATATGGGCCCCAGAAGTGCAGAAGGTGTTAGTTTCGGCAGGCATCAAGATTGGCGCAGGCTTGGAGGGCCGAATGGCCTGTTCCTGTGCTGTACTGTTCTTTGCCCTTATTGCGTCACTTATCTATTCAATATTGGGGTAGTTAAAGTCTCACAGTATCGCTACTCTATCGTTCTTGCACCTGTCAACAATCTCTTTGCAAATCTGCTCTCCTATCTCCTTCCCACTATTTGGTGGCCTATTAAATAGACCAATTAACACAACAGCTCCTTTATTATTACTTAACTCCAACCGAATACATTCTGTCTTTAAGCCCCTCAAGGACATTCTCTTTCTAGCACTGTTAATATTTTCCATAATGAAAACTGCTACCCTGCCTCCTTATTTTTCCTGAATACTTTGTGCCCAGGATTATTAAGCTACCAATCATCCCCTCTTTTTTGAGCCAGGTCTCTTATCACCACTACATCATATTTCCATGTGGCTATTTTTGCCACACATTGTGTATTACACACATGGATTCCAAGCCTAATTTATACTTCATTGTACTTACTACGTCAGTCATTTATGGCACAGAAGGATGCCATTCGGCCCATCGAGTCCAAGCCAGCTCTCCATGGGACAATCGAGTCAGTCCCACTCCACCGCTCAATCCCATATGCTTTACTAACCACTCTCAGTATGTCCTGCCACCTTCAAAGATCGATGCACATGCACCCCCCCACCCAAGTCCCTCTGTTACTAAACACACTAGAACTGTGCCATTAACTTTATATTGCCTCACCCTATCCCTTCTGCCAAAATACATCACCTCACACTTCTCTGTATTAACTTCCTTCTGTGTCTTGTCCATCCACTCTGCTAGCCTATCTATGTCCAGTTACAGGCGATTCATATCATCCTCACTGTTAGTCACTCCTCCAGGTTTGGTATCATCGGCAAATTTTGAAATTCTACTCTGTCTTCCAAGATCCATGTCATTTATATATACCAAGAAAAGCAGTGGTCCTCGCACTGACCCTTGGGGAACAACACTGTCTACCATCCTCCAGTCTGAGAAACAGCCATTGACCATAACTTATTGTTTTCTGTCTTTGAGCCAGTTCTTTATCCAATTGGACACTGGCCCTCCTATTCCACGAGCCTCAATTTTGTTCAAGTACCACATAAAAGGCTGGTTAACAAACGCTTTCTTAAAATCCATATAGTCCAAATCCACAGCATTCCCTTCATCAACCTTCTTTGTTACTTCTTCAAAAATTTAATTAGATTAGTCAAGCATGATCTGCCTTTTGCAAATTCGTGCTGGTTATCTTTAACTCAAACTTCTCCAAATGCCCGTTGATATTTTTTCCCTGATTGTTTCTAAAACCTTACCCACCTCTGATGTTAAACTAACTGGTCTGCAGTTGCTAGGACTGCTCTTATACCCTTTCTTAAATAAGGGTGTCACATTTGCCACTCTCCAATCCTCTGGCACCTACCCCATACCTAGGAAAGATTATGCCAAGCCCTTCTGCTATCTCCACCCTCACTTCCTTTGGCAACCTGGGATGCAAGCCATCCGAACCAGGTGACTTATTTGCCCTAAGCATAGCCAGCCTTTCCAGTACCTCTTGTCTGTCAATTTTACCCCATCAATTGCCTCTCTCCGCTTCTACTGATACTTTCAGATTCCTCATTAAATATTCTAGTCTTGCCCCTGTCTCTCTAACCATATATTACCCTCTTTGTCCCCAGTAGACCCCACCCCACCACTTACTATTTACATGCTGGTAGAAGATTTTGGGTTCCCTTTTATGTTGACTGCCATTCTGTTCTCACATTCTGTCTTAGTCCTATTTTCCTCTTCACCTCCCCTCTCAACTTATTGGATGTGGCCTGGTTCTCACTTGAAGAATTACCTGACATGTATCATACACCCTCTTTTTTTGTTTCATCATAATCTCTATTTCCCTTGTTATCCAAGGAGCACTGTTATTGGTTTCCCTACCATCCGCCCTTGTTGGAATGTACCTAACCTGTACCTGAAGCATCTCCTCCTTTAAACATAACCTATTGTTCCATTACAGTTTTTCCTGTCAATCTTTGGTTCTATTTTATCCTGGCTAGATCCCTTCTTATTGCATTGAAATTAGCCCTCTTCCAATCTAGCCTTTCTACCTTATATCGTTCCTTACCTTTCTGCATTACTAGACTAAACATTATGATACGATGATCACTCCTACCCAAGTGTTCCCCCACAGACACTTGGTCCACCTCATTTCCCAGCACCAGATCCAGCAATGCCTCCTTTCTAGTTGAGCCAAGAATATGCTGTTCAAGGAAGTTCTTCTGAACACAATCCAGAAACTCCTCCCTTTCTTTCCCTTTGCTCTATTATCCCAATTGCTATTGGATAATTAAAGTCCCCCAATATTCGCACTCTATATTTCTTGCAGATTTGCTCCTCTATCTCTTTCTCACTATTTGGAGGCCTATAGAATACCCCTAGTAGTGTGATCATACTCTTTTTGGTTCTCATGATCCCACCTAATTCTGTATTTTTTTTTTAAACTCAAACTGTCTCTCCAAGTGCTCTGTGCACCTTGTTTCTACTTTTTAATACTTCATTTTAGTCACCAACCCCCTGCCAAATTTGTTTAAACCCTCCCCCACAGCACAACTTAACCTACCTGTAAGGATATTAGTCTCAGCTCTGTTCAGCTGCAGCCCATCCATCTTGAAAAGGTCACGCCTGCTGTCGAACTTGTCTTAATATGCCAGGAATCTGAAGCCCTCCCTCCTGTATCATGTCTCTAGCCATATCCTCCTTGTTCTATTCTCTCAAGCATGTGGTACCGAGGGTAATCCAGAGATTACAATCTTTTGAGAAGTTGCTTTTTAAATTTCCTCCCTAACTCCTTAAACTCTGACTGCAGGACCTCAACATTCTTCTTCCCTCTAATGTGGTTCTGACATAAACCATGACTTCTGACTCTTCCCGTTCCCACTGAATGTTCTCCACCCGTTACTTGGCACCGGGGAGGGAACATACCAGACAGGTCTCGCATCCACATTAGTTGAACTGCCAATTGAATCCCCAGTTACTACTGCATTCCTACACCTCCATGCCCTGTGTGGTCCCTTGCCTCATGGTGCCACGCTCGGGACTACACTCCTTCGAGGTGTCATCCTCACCAGTATTCAGTGCTGAATATTGATTTGAGAGTGCCGCCATCCTCCCGAAGGATTCCTACACTGTCTGCCTCTTCTTACTCTTCCAGGTGGCCGTCCACTTGCTATTCTGAACTCTATCTGCCTGTGGCATAACCACCGCCAGGAACCTGCAATCCAGGAAACATTCAGCCATCCCTATCGCCTGCAGTGAATCCAGTTACCCCTCAAGCTCAGAAACCTTCAGCGTGAATTTGAACAGCTGGAGACAATTTCTGCAAACCTGGGCTTCCAGGACAAATAAAGCATCCTAAAGTTCCCATGGTGTACGGGAATTGTAGACTACGGGTCACAGCTGTCCCTCCATTCTAATTAGAAACTTAAAATAAACTCCTTCGAGTCAAGATGATTATTTATATAATTGCTGTTAACTAGGTCTAAACTACTCTGCTATATTTTTATGCACTCCTGAAAGTAAAGGCCTGCTCAGGTCAGGGGGAAAAAAACCCGACCAGACCCGAACCTGACAGAACCACATCTGACCCAAGCCCGACCTGGCCCGAGTCCCACCGTTTTTTCCCGTGCCCGACCTGACCACAGGAATGTTTGCTTTACCTACCTTGCAATTCCGAATCTGCAGGAAGCTACAGCATGAGCGCAATGATGTCATAGAGACGCTCACTGCACAGACTCAGAGCTTCCCACCTTGGCATCCCAGACTCCCAGCTCAGGTAGACTGTTCAACTTTTGACACTTACTAAACTCAACTTCCCAGCAGAGCAATACTTAACGTGAGCGTCCGACCCGAACCCGACACATGTCGTCTGGTCCCATTGGGTTTTAGGCCTTTACCTAAAAGCCAAATAACCAAGGCTAAATTTTTCACTCAAAAACCATAGATACTAAGCACAAAGAACCCAAATATTCAATATCGAGATACTTAGAATCCTGGGGCTCTGTGGTTCCACTCCTTTTGAGTTGGGCATGAGAAACCACCTTCCTTCTCTGTCAAATTCTCAGCATCCACTGTCTGTGATCCAACCAGCTTAGTTTCCAAGCTCTTATGTAAGTACACAGCCAGCTAGAGAGTTTGGAAAGAGCAGTTCAGTGGGCCAGAAAAAGATGGCTACATGTCTGTCACTGATGGTGAAGTAGAGGGATTACACGTAGACTAGAGGGTGTGAATGAGCACATGAGAGACAGCAGGAATAGGGAACAACAGTTTGTTAAAGAGAATTAATATTTTGAAATCAATGTGCTGGAGAATGTGGAGCAGAGAGAACAGGAGTGATAGACGAGTATGACTTAGTGTGGGATAAGAACATAAGAAATAGGAGCAGGAGTAGGCCATTTGACTCCTCGAGCATGCATCTCCATTGAATAAGATCATGGCTGATCTCATTGTGGCTTTACTCCACTTTCCTGTTGACCCTCCGTAACCCTTGAATCCCTTGTAGATCAAAAATCTGTCAAGCTCAGCCTTGAATATATTCAATGACCCAGCCTCCATGCTCTCTTGGTTAGAGAATTCCAAAGATTAACAACCTTTAGAGAAGAAATTCCTCCTCATCTCAGTCTTAAATTGGAGACCCCTTATTTTGAAACTGTGCCCCTTAGTTCTAGATTCCCCCATGAGGGGAAACATCCTCTCAGTATCTACCCTGTCAAGCCACCTCAGAATCTATGGTGCAATAAGATCATCTCTCATTCGTTTAAACTCCAATGTGTATAGGCAACCCCTTCATCCCAGGAATCAATCTACTGAACCTTCTGTGAACTGCCTCCAGTGCAAGTATATCTCTCCTTAAATAAGGAGATCAAAACTGTACACAGTACTCTAGATGTGGTCTCATCAATGTCCTGTACAGTTGTAGCAAGACTTGCCTACTTTTATACTCCATCTTCCTTGCAATAGAGGCCAACATTCCATTTTCCTTCCTAATTACTTGCTGTTCCTGCATGCTAACTTTTTGTGATTCATGTATGAGGACACCCAGTTCCCTCTGACAGCATTCTGCAGCCATTCTCCAATTAACAAGTAATCTGCTTTTCTATTCTTCCTACCATTTTCCCACATTCTACTTCATCTGCCAAATTTTTGCCCAGTCACTTAACCTATCTATTTCCCTTTGCAGACTGTGTCCTCCTCACAACTTGCTTTCCCTACATACCTTTGTATCATCAGTAAATTTGGCTGCAATACACTTGATCCCTTCATCCAAGCCATTAATATAGATTGTAAGTAGTTGAGGCCCCAGCACGGCTGCCTGTGGCATCTCACTAGTTACAGTTTGCCAAACTGAAAATGCCCCATTTATCCTAACTCGCTGTTTTCCGTTAGCCAATCCTCTATCCATGCTAATATATTACCCCAAACACTTTTCATCTTGCACTTATCTTGTGTAGTAACTTTTATGTAGCACCTTATTGAATACCTTTTGGAAATCCAAATGCACTGCATCTACTAGTTCCCCGTTATCCACCCTACTTGTTACACCCTCAAAGAACTCTAATAAATTTGTCAAACACTATTTTCCTTTCATAAAACTATGTTGACTCTGCTTAATTGTTTTATGATTTTCTAAATGTCTTGCTACTACTTCCTTAATTGATTCCAGCATTTTTCCAATGACAGATGTTAGGCTAACTGGCCTATAGTTTCCTGCTTTCTGTCTCCCTCCTTTCTTGAATAGAGGTATTACATTCACAGTTTTCCAATCCGCTGGGACCTCTCCAGAATCTAGGAAGTTTTGGACGATTACAACCAATGCATCCACTATTTCTGCAGCCACTTCTTTTAAGACCCTAGGATGCAGAGCATCAGATCCAGGGGACTTGTCAGCCTTTAGTCCCATTAGTTTTCTTAGTACTTTTTCTACAGTGATGGCGATTGTTTTAAGTTAATCTCTCCCTTTTGCTCCTAGATTTTCTGCTATTCTTGGGATTTTGTTTTATCTCTTCTTCCTTGAAGACATACAGAATACTTGGTTGAAGTCTCTGCCATTTCCTTGTTTCCCATTAATGCCCTCGTCTCATCCTCTAAGCGAGCAATGTTTACTTTAGTTACTCTCAGAGTCATAAAGAGATACAGCACCGAAACAGGCCCACCGAGTCCACGCCGAACATCAACCACCCATTTATACTAATCCTACATTAATCCCATTTTCCCTCTCACATCCCCACCTTCAATCAATTCTCCTACCACCTACCTACACTAGGGGCAATTTTTACAATGGCCAATTTACCTATCAACCCGCAGGTCTTTGGCATGTGGGAGGAAACTGGAGCACCTGGAGCAAACCCACGCGGTCACAGGGAGAACTTGCAAACTCCACACAGGCAGTACCCAGAACCGAACCAGAGTCGCTGGAGCTGTGAAGCTGCGGTGCTAACCACAGCGCCACCCTTATGTATACTTGTACAAGCTCTTACTATCATTTTATATTTCTTGCTAGTTTACACTCATTCTAATTTCTCCCTCTTTCATACATTTTTTAGTCATCCTTTTAGAGGATTGGCTAATGAGAAACATAGAGTCAGGATAAATGGGGCATTTTCAGGTTGGCAAACTAACTACTGGTTTCTAAGCTTTCCCAATCTCTGGCCTACCACTAATCTTCGCAACATTGTATGCCTTTTCTTTCAACTTGATACCATCCTTAACTTGCTAGTTAGCCACGAATAGTGCATCCTTCTTGTAAAATCTTTCTCAATGATATATATCTTTGTTGAGAGTTATTAGATAGGATATTGGAGGCAGGGATTTAGGTTCGATTAGTTGAAGGTTATTTAGGATTGAGTATGGAAGGCAGCAAGTAGACTTATCACATGAGTGTAACAGTGGAAATACAAAAGGTACAACAGGAGGAGGTGGAGCATTTAGGTAGAACAGCTATAGATAAGGAAGTCATACAAAAAATAGTGGAACTCAAAAATGGAAAGTGCATGTGACCCTGATGGCATGCATCCTAGAATACAGAGGGAAATCAGAGAAGAAATAGAAAAGACTTTGACCGCAATCTTTCAAACCTTCTTGGATTCAGAATTTGTGTCAGAGAACTGGAAGGTTGCCAGTATAACACTTATGTTCAGAAAAAGGAGAGAGACACACAAACAGGTAGCTATGGATCAGTTAACCCAGCATTAATTGTGGATAAGCTTCTAGAGGCCATACTACAGGACAAGATTAATACTCACCTGCAAAGATACCAGTTAATTAGCATAATGTAAAAGGCAAGTCATGTCTCACGCATGTTAAAGGGTTCTTTGAGAAAATAATTGTGTATTGATTAAAGGAAATGTAATGGGTATTGTGTATATAGATTTTCAAAAGGCATTTAATAAGGTACCTGTCACTTTCAGGATCTTTTAAAACTGTTTTCCACAAGGAAGGATTTGGAAAAATAAATGCTTTAAATGTTATAGGTTAACTACGTAATGTAAATAAAATGGGGGTAGGAAGGAGGGCACAGTGCAGGGTCAGAACTGTAGGAATTTATAATGCTAAGGAGCTAGACTTATTAAAATCAAATTTTATCACACAAAAATAGGTGGATTAGGGTCAGATCAGATGTTAAAATTTTAAAAATCTCAAGCCCGATTCTGATCCATTTCCCTGTTTAATGGAGGTAGGATAAAGGGCCAGCAGCCAACCCACTACCAGGAGACAGGTTGACAATTTAACTATTTTAACAAGGCTGGCATCCTCTGATTTAACTGTGGCCTGTTGGGGTTCCCAGCACTAAAGGGAGCTGAGAATAGCTTTGGGGAGAAGGTAATTGCCTTTACAGCACTGCTTGTTGGCCAGGAGGAGAAAGAGTGCTTCCCAAAAGCTCCCCACAAGAACCCCAGGGTTGGGGATTGGACCTACCTGGCCCCACTGCCTGCTCTGGAGTGCTCCCTGCCTGACTGGAAGCCAAGACTGTCAATCAGGGTGACTATTGGGTGGGGAACCCATCAAGGAAAAATGACGCTCTGGAGTTAAAACTCCAGAGTATACGGTGAGACCCAAACTTTTGGGTTTCTTGTCCGAAGCTCCACCACGTCCCCCCTCATACCACCTCCCATCTATGTAACCTGCTCCTGTTAATAGCCAGGCCATTGTTTCTTTGCAGGTCATATAATAATTTGGTGTGTTTCCTTCACAATGAATAAGTGCCTTATACCTATTGTATTGAAAGATTTTTGATTCTTTTTTGACTCTGAACACTCAGGAGTAATGTATAATGTCAGAAACTTAAAAGGAGTTTAGCTTTGCAACAGGAGCAGCAGCTTGACAGTAAAACACCCCAAGAAAGGCAGGATCAAAAAAATGCAGAAGTTATTCTGTTTAAAAGCTAAGGAAGAAAACCCATTAAAGGTGGAGTAACAGAGCATATCCGCTATTTTTATCTCAGCCATGAAGATTCTACCAGTTGAACAAAGGGCATTTGGTCATAACTATTACTGTGAAATGACAACTTGAGCCAAGCCTCCTCACCTCATCTAATGTTGTATTTCTTTAATCTCTGTGAAAGTTAAGTGCAGAAGAGGCAGGTATACTGTTCAGGTTCACTGTTGCACTCCCAGCTCCCTACTGTACAAATGGACATAAGGCAGTGAGTCAACTCCCACTTACAGCAGCAAAAGACAACTCTGAACTTGAAGGTACCTACAGCCGACTTGAATTCATAAGTATCACATTTGAGGCCATGTGGTTTTAAAGGGATCATGGCAGAATGGATAGCAAGTTTGTTAAAGGACAAAATAAATCTAAGAATTGGAGAGAGAGCTCATATAAGACCCTTACAGCCAGCAGACATAGGAGATTTTCATCCCATCAGTTGGACCTGGTTTCAAATCCATGGTGATCAATGCCTAATATCTAACCCAATTCATCACCCAGTTTGCTAGATATCAAAAATGTGTATCAAGGCTTTTTGAATGCTCATAGATGTGATGTTATCCTTTATTTATAGAAAAATACAAATGAGAAAAACTTAATGGTGTAACATTTCTCATGCCCTCATCTGTGGTCTTAAGTGAAAATGTTGAACTGATCTAGTACAACATCGAAAAGAAAATTGCCAATTATATTTAGGTACAGCTCGACATAGGATTGACTTATTGCGATAATGGAAACATCCTCTGAACTTCATTTCTGTACCTTTTTAGTTTTTTAGTTCTGTAAGTTACGTGATTGGTGGTGAAGTCTTTACATTGCAAGATATTGAAAATGGTGTACTTCGTGGGAACCGAAAAGGCATTGCTCAGATGATGAAACCATTCTCGAAGGGTGATCCACGTCTTAAGGTCAATTGTTGATTGCCTCTGTGTGTACTGCTGAGTATATATAGATATAGTTCTATGTGTAATTTCCATCGCAGATAATTATCCATAGATTTCTAATCCTCGTTATTCTTCCAAAATGCATCAACCTCAAACTTAAGACTGTGTGGAAATCCCTGACAAGATAGCATAGCAACATGTGCCTGTACCCTGCCTGAGATGGAACTGTTTAAGTCTCATCAAATTCTATCAGAAAAGATTTCTTTCAAACTAAAAATCAAAATAATCTAGCAATATTAAGAGTTAGCTACACCTGCCCAATGTAGCCAAGTGATTCAAATGTCTAAGCCGAGAGTTTGTTTGGGGCAGAGGATAATCTTACTTGAAACATTGGACTGATCCAACTAAATTTTCAGATGAATATTTTAAATATTACAGTAAAGGAGCTGACAACTTTTGAAAAGATGAACTACACAGGAAACTAATCTTACAGTGGTTTGGTAGTACAGAACTTGAGTATTGCTGAAAATAGGGACATGTTGTCGAAGCTTTTCATTTTGCAGTCATCAGGACAAACTGCAAGAATACCAATGTAAGGAGAAACCAACAACTGCATACTGTATGGGAAGAGAGTGCTGATTGGTAGAGGAGTTGCCATGGAGAATGCGCCAGTTTACAGTGACTGACAGTTAACTGCCAAGCTTTGTTGGAAATTTAAACCAGGCAGCTCGACTCTGATTGGTTAAGCCATTGCCCTGAGGAATGAACCAGCGAATGGCTATCACTCATTTTGTTTAGCTGAAACAGGCACAATGTGTGTACATATTCTTTGTCTGCAAAGAACAGAGCCCTGGTGTATTAACATATGTAGCTTCTAGTACACACAAATGCACCACACTGTGAACCCTACTGACAATCTTAAATTAGTTGTCAGCGTAATTCTTAGCCTTGACCAGAGTCAAGCTGCTTGGTTTAAATTTCAAACAAGGCTTGGCAGTTAACTGTCAGTCACCGTAAACTGGTGCACTCCACATGGCAAAGCCTCTACCAATCAGAGTTCACTTGACAACCAATCAGCACTCTCTTCTCATACAGTATAAAGTTGTTGTTTTGCCTTACATTAGTATTCTTGCGGATTGTCCTGAGTGCAAGACGAAAAGTTTCGACATGTTTCTATTATCAGCAATACTCAAAACTAATCATATTCAAGTCATGGTTTATGCTATTTACATGTGACATAAATGACCACTGAAATAACGATTCTCCACATTCTATTGTAAAACCAAGTAAATCACAAAAATATTATCCTTACTCTGTTCCCTAAACCAAACCTTGCATACAATTTGTAAGATGTAACCTTCTATCCCTTGACAGGTTACTCTACTGAATAAATAATGAGACAATGTTCAAAGCCCAAATTAAACACTGTCTTTACTAGGTTGGATAGGAATACTAGTTAATAATACAATACACCTGTTAGTCACAAATACGTGACAAGGAGTTATACATATGATCACCCAGTGAGTAGTCACTTCCCATTGATTGTACTCTTCAGCAACTGACCAAGTTGCCCGGCTGCAGCACCAAATCACAACTTTTATATCTTTCTTTGAGGTGGGCAGGATGTTTCATTGAAGAGATAGTACTGTTCTATCAAAATTCACCTTTAGCTACAATTGTCCAATGAGGCATTTGATTATTCAAACCAGGATATTAGAAACTGTCTTAACTATCAGCAAATGCTTACATTTCCTTCAGTAATTTCATCATCCCCCCACCCCATGGATGTTACAGATGCCATCAAGATCTTTATCAGTAAACACAATAGCAACTTTCTTTCCTGGTATCCTCTCTCATTTTAATACCACAGAACAATTAAACAATCCAGGCCCCTTAAATTACAAACTGTTGCTTGGAAAACTTCTAGTTTCTCTGCATTTCAAAAGGTGGCAAACCCTGATGTCATCAATCAATGTCAGGTTGTGACACACACTCACAGCTTTTCAAAACACTGGGAGGGAGAGTGATCGATCAAGATCACTCCTGACAGATGGACATCTATCTGGAATACTCCACATTGCTACAAGTGTGCAGGCAGACATTGACTACTTGTGCAAGCAAAACAAATGCCAAATATCTCACTAAATCAGTGTCCAACATAGTCATGAGGAAGTAAGTCAATACATTAATCTTTTCATTTAAAGCTTCTTCACAAAAATGCACATTTGTTGTTGTTTAGATTAATAGTGACATTTTTTTTAATGCCTTTATCTTTCTAAAATTGTCTCATCGGCCCACCACGAAAGACAAAATTGTAATGCGCCCCCCGCCTCGCGAAAAGGTTAGACAACCCTGATTTAAACTATCGATGCTCCTGGGTTGGATAGCCTTTCGATCTCAACCACATTTTGATTAAAATATTACTGTCTCTTACAAATTACTACATCAATTTGTAATTAGCTCAAAGTTTTAGTATTTTTAATCTTTCTTCACAGTTCCACATTTATTTGGGTCATATTTTAAGCTGACTTCTATAAGACTCCATGCACTCATTGAAATCAACTGTTGTGATATCACATTTAATAGTTAGTGATTAAGTTTGTTACACTGTTTTGAAAATACTAAGTTTACCATCTCATAAGCTGAAAGTCTTATCTTTTAGAATCAAAATAAATCAATCAGAACTGATGATGTAAGGCATATGCATTTAAAGGTTAATAATGGCATGCAAATTCTGTGTACTTGTCACACATTTGAGATGATATATTTCAGACATTTTATACGTGTTGGAAATCAGTGAAATAGGAGAGCAAAATAAAGCTAATGTTTCA
This sequence comes from Heterodontus francisci, assembly GCF_036365525.1. Lineage (NCBI taxonomy): Eukaryota > Metazoa > Chordata > Chondrichthyes > Heterodontiformes > Heterodontidae > Heterodontus > Heterodontus francisci. Next base: position 91,627,142 of record NC_090380.1, on the reverse strand, counting down.
GGTCCTTGACATTTCATCAGGATAGGAAAAAGTTAGAAATGTAACAGGTTTTGAACAAGTATAAAGACAGGGAAAGGTAGAGGGGAGGAAAGAATAAAAGGCAAAGTCTGTGATAAGGTGGAAGGCAGGAGAGATTAAATGACAAAAGGGATGATGGTGCAAGGCAAAAGGGGGGTAGTAATGGGATAAGTAAAGAAACAACAGACGCATCTAGAGATAAATGGCAATAGCAGAATCATTACCAACAGATGCCGTCTGAGAAAATGGGAGCAGTGGTTATGATTTATAATTGTTGCACACAATATTGAGTCCAGAAAGCTGTAAAGTGCCGAATCGAAAGATGAGGTGCTGTTCCTCAAGCTTCATTAGAATAGTGTAGAAGAGCAAGGACAGAGTTCCAAAGCCCCAAACACGCCTTCCAGATGAAATAGTGATTTACGTGTACTTTCAATTTAGTATGCTGTGTTCGCTGCTCGTGATGTGGTCCCCTCTATATTGCGTGACCCTAAGCTTCAGGCTGTTTGTCATTTTAATTCCCTGCCCCACTCTGACCTCTGCCTCCTACACTGTTCTAAACAAGTATCCGCAGTATATTACTTTTTAATTGTGACTCCAGTTTTAATTTTTCAGGCTACATTGGAGGAAGGGGAACCACTTATTCATTTTGCTTTGAACTGTGGAGTTCTAAGTTGCCCTCCAATCAAGACCTACTCTGCCCAGGTTTGTTTCTAATATAATTTTGAAGAACTGTTCAAAGATTTTTTTGTCACTTACTTTTGTCACCTTCTGCACTGGAATTTTAAACCTGGTAACTAACTGCCCATACTTATATCATTCTATATAGTGAACTGTGAAGAGTATAATGATAGATTTCAAGAGGACAGATAGGCTGGTGGAATGGTGGACACAAGGAAGATGAGATTTAATGCAGAGTAATGCAAAGTGATACCTTTTAATAGGAAGAACAAGAGGAGGCAATTCTAAAGGAGGTGCAGGAACAGAGAGACCAGGGTTAGATCTGCACAAATCTTTGAAAGTGGAAGGGCAGGTTTAAAAAACAGTTAAAAACGAAAACAGGATCCTGGGCTTTATAATTAGAGGCATAGCTATGAAAGCAAGGAAGTTATAACAAACCTTTATAAATTACTGGTTTGGCTTCAGCTGGAGTATTGCGTTCAATTCTAGGTGCTGCACTTCAGGAAGGATGTGAAGGCTTGAGAGTGTGCAGAAAAGATTTGAAAATGGTTTCAGGCATGAGGGACTTTATGTGGAGAAGCTGGGGTTGTTCTCCTTAGAGAAGATTAAGAGGTGATGTGATAGGAGTGTTAAGAATCATGAGGGGTCTAGACAGAGTAGAGAGAGAAATGATTTCCATTGGCAGAAAGGTCAAGAACCAGAGGACACAGATTTAAGGTGATTAGCAAAAGAACCAAAGGTGACATGAGAAAGCTTTTTTTTTTTACACAGCGAGTGGTTAGGATCTGGAATGCACTGCCCGAGAGCATGATGGAGGCAGATTCAATCATGGCTTTCAAAAGGGAATTGGATAAGCACCTGAAGAGAAAATTTCCAGGGCTGTGGGGAAAACACAGTGGAGTGAACTATTGAAATTGCTCTTGCAGAGAGCCGGAATGGACTTGATGGGCCAAATGTTTTCCTCCTGTGCTGTAACCATTCTATGCTTTGACGTTATAGAATCCTGTTTTAATATTTTAAATCTCATGATGGAAAGCTGCAACACAAAACTTGCTGGCCATAATGCTGATAGCAAGGCAAACTGAGTGGCCCACAGAGGATATGAACTCCACTGTCTGTCTTGAATCAGAAAGCTCACAAACATAAAAAGCAGGCTTAGAACATGATTCACTTAAGAGTTTGAAGGTTGCTCACAGAATATCTAAGTACAAGTCCCATCTTTAAATGTAAAAAAAAAATGCACAATTTACCAGACATTTGCACATTTAATTGCTGGCCTATGCTAAGTTAGGTGATCTTAGCTGGGAAACAATACTGTGTGCTTCCAAGTTAGGGAAAGGCAAGGTCAACCAGACTACTGAGTGATCCCTGCAGAGAGTGTATGTATCCAGGCGTCGATCGTGGATAAAATTGGGCTTGGTTGTTTTGCCCACAACACAACGGTCTTCCGACATTCATTGGGTGCACACATGAAACACTGGCCACGTAGATAAGGCACTGGAGGGTTTCTGGAACCTTACCCAGGTGCAAGTCAAGGCCTTGAAAAGAAAATTGGGGGGGTGGGAAGCAGATGATGTAGAACATGGTAAATCAAAAATGTATTTTATTTAACAATTTCAGGAAATTGACAAACAGCTGAAGATTTCAGCTGAAGCTTTTCTTGATGGCCCTGATGGCTGCCAAGTTGATATGTCCAAAAAGGAAGTTCGCGTGAGCCAAATTTTCACATGGTACAAGGTTGATTTTGGTGGAACAGATGAAAAGGTAAAGACATTATCTTGTGACTTTTCACCCCGTTATTGAACAAGAGTCAATACAGACTGATAAAGTATATTCATAACACTATATTTTGAGACATTGGGCTGGATTTTTACTCTGAGCCAGGAGGTTAGGCAACCCAGAAGAACTGACTTCCATCAAACTCTGCCAAATTCAACAGCAAGTCAGGCAGGTAGGCTGTGGGCAAGCGGAGGAAGGGAGCGATTAGAGGCGGAGGAGGGAGTTGTGAGATCAGAAGCGTCGGGGTGGTGGGGGGGGGGGCGCGGGCAAGGTTTTATCTAATCCTGGTGGGTGGGTGAAGCAGGCACTCTGGATCATGTGCGTAAGTGGTAAATCCAGCAGTCCTCGTCTTTTCGCTGACAGGTTTTCCAAGGCCCAGGAAACCAGACTGGCTCAAGTTAAATTTGAAATTATGGATCAAAATGAGGCTTTCCCAGCCTCATAATATTTAAAAATTGTCAAATTGCCTCCTGGGAACACGTTGGCTCCCTCCTATTTCTGTTTACTTGCTGCGCCTTGGAGACATCATCAGAAAACACTGATTTACACTGACAACACCCAGCTCTACCTCACAACCACCTCTCAACTCTTCCACTATCTAATTTGCCACACTGCTTGTCCAATATCCAGTACTGGATGAGCAGAAATTTCCTCCAACTTAATATCGGGAAGATTCAAGCCATTGCCTTTGGTCCTTGCAACAAACTCCATTCTCTAGCCACTGCCTCCATTACTCTCCCTGGCAACACTCTGCAGCTGACCCAGAGGTGAGCTTCCATCACACATCCACACCATCACTAAGACCACCTACTTTCACCTCTATCATTACTCAATTCCTTAGCTCATCTGCTACAGAAACAGTCATCCTTATTACTTCTAGACTTGAATATTCCAGCGCTGTCTTAGCCAGTCTCCCATCTTCCACCCGACATAACCTTGAGCTTATCCAAAACTCTGCTGCCTGCACCCTAACTTGCATCAAGTCTTGTTCACCTATTATCTCTGTGCTCACTAACCTATATGTGTTAACCAGACCAGGAGCTTCTCAAGTTTAAAATTCTCATCCTTGTTTTTAAATCCTCCATGACTTTGTCCTTCCTTACTTCTGTAATCTCCTTCAGCCCTCAGAGATCTCTGCGCTTCTCTAGCCTCTTGCGCACCCCCACTTTTAATCGCTCCACAATAGGCGGCCGTACCTTCAGCTACCTAGGTTCTAAATTCAAATGCCCTCCCTAGCCCTCTTTGTCTTAAAGGAGGAAAGAGAGGCCCTCATTAAAACCTCTCTCTTTGACCAAACTTTTGATATACTGTTCGAATATCTTTGTAACGGTCAAATTTTGTTTGATAATGCTTTGGTGAAGCACCTCGGCACGTTTTACTACATTAAAGGCGCTATATAATTGAAAATTGTTGTTGAGGAGCTGCTGTATTGTTGAAGGTGAACATAAACCATTTTTAGAGATACAGCACTGAAACGGGCTCTTCCGCCCACAGAGTCTGTGCCGACCAACAACCGCCCATTTATACTAACCCTACAGTAATCCAAGTGTATGGGAAAGGCTTCCACTGCTATGTCCAGACTGGCCAAGAGAATGTGGGAAAATGGCGTACTGACACAGAACACAAAAGTCCGAGTGTATCAAGCCTGTGTCCTCAGTACCTTGCTCTATGGTAGCGAGGCCTGGACAACGCATGTCAGCCAAGAGCGACGTCTCAATTCATTCCATGTTCCCTGCCTCCGGAGAATACTTGGCATCGGGTGGCAGGACCGTATCTCCAACACAGAAGTTCTCGAGGCGGCCAACATCCCCAGCTTATACACACTACTGAGTCAGCGGCACTTGAGATGGCTTGGCCATGTGAGCCTCATGGAAGATGGCAGGATGCCCAAAGACACATTGATACCAGTGGTGAGCTCACTGTACAGACCCACCGGCCGTCCATGTCTCCGCTTTAAAGACGTCTGCAAACGCGACATGAAGTCCTGTGACATTGATCACAAGTCGTGGGAGTCAGTTGCCAACGTTCGCCAGAGCTGGCGGGCAGTCATAAAGGCGGGGCTAAAGTGTGGTGAGTCGAAGAGACTTAGCAGTTGGCAGGAAAAAAGACAAAAGCGCAAGGGGAGAGCCAATTGTGTAACAGCCCCGACAAACAAATTTTTCTGCAGCACCTGCGGAAGAGCCCGTCACTCCAGAATTGGCCTTTATAGCCACTCCAGGCGCTTACCCATTGTCTCTCGAGATAAGGAGGCCAAAGAAGAACAGTAATCCCATATTCCCTACCACCTACCTACACTAGGGGCAATTTACAATGGCCAATTTACCTATCACCTGCAAGTCATTGGCAGTAGGAGGAAACCAGAGCACCCGGCAAAAACCCACGCGGTCACAGGGAGAACTTGCAAACTCAGCACAGGCAGCACCCAGAATTGAACCTGGGTCCCTGGAGCTGTGAGGCTGCGGTGCTAACCACTTCGCTGCCCATTTTATTGCACTATTGCAGAACAGTATTCCCCCAGTGTTCTCCTCAATCTGAGAACCACCAAAGAAACAAATTAACTGCTTATTCATCTCATTTGCAAGATCTTGTATGCAAATTGACTGTGTTTACTTATGCAGTTGATTGGATGTGAAGTATTTTGGGGTGTCTGAAGGTGATAAGGTGCTTATATTTATAAAGTCCTTACCGATAGCAAGTAAATGTCCCTTTTCTTAAAGATTAAACCCCATCTCGTTGATTTTCATAATACTTGAATTTTATTCTTCAATTTAGTTTAACCTATTTGTACTTTGTTCCCTTGTACAGTTGTTGAATTGGATCATAGAGCATATAGGAGATTCACCAAAGAAGAAAGCACTGCAAGAACTCCTGCATCAAGGGAATGTCAAAATTACTAGCATTCCATATGACTGGTCAACAAATTCTAAAGACTGATGAGAGGTCGAAGGGGAAGTTATTGGAATATTCATGCGAGCAGCCAATCTACTGCTCTTATTGCGTATGTTGTTATACACTTATCTATTCAAATCTGGTTTAAATAGAAAGCTTAATATAAATTTCTGGAAATAACTGATTATTCTGTTAGATTACTTAACTTTGTGCACGGATTCAAGCTCTCTCAAACAATGCTATGGCGGTTTTCAAAATTCGTATTTTTTTTTCTTTAGTGTGTCAGGATAACTGAAAGGGATCCTTTTTACTTTTTTTCCTCCTTCTTAGACTGGGATCTGAAATTACATTTTACCCAGACTTTTTTTAAAAATCAATAGTGTGTTACCATTCTTCTCATTGTCACCATTATCTTCAAAGAATGTATCTGGAAATACAGTAACTGTTAAATGCCCTTTTTATAATTGTTCATTAACTAAAGACTATAAGGGATGCACTGTAATGATCTAAATATTATTTTTCTACATATCGCCTGAATCTCAATAAAGTCATAATGCAAAACAATATCTATCTCAACCATTTTATTTGTTTTTATTGGATTAAAATGCTTCATGGGGCTGATTGAGCCCGGCAGGAGTTCCAATCTCAGCTCTCAAAGTCGGAGCATATTTTGTGCAATCATCTGTGCCATTGCTGGCAATTCTAGGGCATTTGCCTCAGTAATCTCTGGATTGTTACCAGAGTCATGCACCACTGGGATCAGTGACCTGGTGAATCTTATAACTAGGTCTGTAGAGAGGTCTTTAAACTAAAAGGCGGTGGGGGGTTGCAAAGGGGAGTGGGGAGAGTTCAGATAAAGATAGATTTATAAATCTAAAGAGAAATGTTGGTGTAGCGATTTGGATAAAGACAAGCAGAGTGGGACAGGTAGGGACAGAGATTAATGGTAATAGTGCATCAGGACCATGCAAAGAATAGTTTTAAAAAAAGACTATCTGAATGCGTGAATCATTCGCAATAACAGATAAACTAATGGTACAAATAACGATAAATGGTTTAGATCGAATTGCTATTATAGTGACATGTTTATAAGGTGAGCAAGGTTGGGAAGGCGGGGCTAAAGTGTGGTGAGTCGAAGAGACTTAGCAGTTGGCAGGAAAAAAGACAAAAGCGCAAGGGGAGAGCCAACTGTGTAACAGCCCCGACAAACAAATTTTTCTGCAGCACCTGCGGAAGAGCCTGTCACTCTAGAATTGGCCTTTATAGCCACTCCAGGTGCTGCTCCACACACCACTGACCACCTCCAGGCGCTTACCCATTGTCTCTTGAGATAAGGAGGCCAAAGATTATAAGATTATTAAGGTTGGGAAATAAATATTCCAGGGCACACAACATTTTGAAAAGACAGACAAAATGGAAAAGAAAGAGGAGCAGCCCTGATAGGAAAAGATGACATAAGGACAGAAGCAAAAAAGGATCTTGACTCATGATCAGGAAGTAGAATCAGTAGATTCGGAATAAGAAGGGTCATAAAACATCAGTGGGAGTAGTTTATAGGCCCCTAACAGTAGTTATACCATTGGACAGAGGATTAAGCAAGAAGTAATTGGAGGTTGTAAACAAAGGCAATGTAATAATTGTGGGAAACGTTAATCTTTATAATAGTCTAGACAAATGAAATTGGCAGAGGTAGTCTAGATGATGAGTTTTTAAGGCGGCTTTCATGACAGTTTCCTGGAACAATATGTTGTGGAACCAACATATAAGGCTATTTTAGATCTACTATTGTGCAATGAGGCAGGATTATTTAGCAACCTCATTGTAAAAGATCAATTGGGAGAAAGTGGTCATAATATAATTGAATTGCATATTAAATTTGAAAGCGACATACTCCAGTCCCAAACAACAATCAAACTTATCAATTACGCAGGTTTGAGGGAGGAGCTGGCTAAGGTTCACAAAATCACAGAGCTGTTACAGTGCACAAGGAAGTCATTCGGCCCATCGTGTCCACTCTGGCTGTCTGAAAGAGCAATTCATTTAATGCCGTAACCCTGCACATTCATCTTTTTCATATAACAATCTAATTCCCTTTTGATTTGATTGGGTAAATATTCTAACAGGTATGGCGGTAAACAGTGGGAAACATTTAAAAAGAGACATTTCAAATGTTCAAAAATACATTCTATTAAAAAGACAAAAACTCAGCAAGAAAGATCCACACCCCTGGCTTACTAGGGAAGTTATGGATAGTATTAGATTAGAAAGAGGCGGCTTATAATGTTGCAAAGAATAGTAGTAAGCTTGAGGATTGGGAGTGTTTTAGAAGCCAGCAAAGGGTGACCAAAAAGTTGATTCAAAAAAGGAAAAGACAGAATGAGAGTAAACTAGCCATGAATATAAAAACAAGAGAGCAAAAGCTTTTACAAATATATAAAAAACATAGCTAAAGTAAACATTGGTCTCTTAGAGCACAGACAGGAGAAATTACCATGGGGCATCAGGAAATGGCAGAGATGCTGAACAAATGTTTTGCATCTGTCTTCACAGTTGGAGACAAATTATATTAGAAATAAAGGGTAATCAAGGGGCTAATAAGGAGAAACATAAGGCACTACAATCCAAAAAATCCACAGAACCCAATGTCCTATATCCTAAGGCTCTAAAAGAGGTAGCTGCAGAGATAGTGAATGTGTTGGTTACGATTTTCCAAAATTCCCTATGTTCTACAACATTCCCAAAAGATTGGAAGTTAGCAAATGTAACAACGCTATTCAAGAAAGGAGGGAGAGAGAAAACGGGATGACAGGTCAATTAGCCTCACATCAGTCATTGGGAAAATCTTAATGCACTTAGAAAATCATAGTACTATTAGACAAAGTCAATATGGTTTTACGAAAGGGAAATAGTGTTCGACAAATTTATTAGTTTTTTGAGGATGTAACTGGTAGGGTAGATAAAGGCGAACCAGTAGATATAGTATACCTGGATTTCCAAAAGGCATTCAATAAGGTGCCACACAAAATGCAAGATAACAGCTCATGGAGTTGGGGGTAATATATTAGCATGGATAGAGGATTGGTTAATGGACAGGAAGCAAAGAGTAGGGATAAATGGGGCATTTTCAAGTTGGCTGGCTGTACTAATGGTGTCACAAGGATCAATGGCTGGCAGCGTCAGCTACTTATAAGCTATACTAATGGCAGACAAAGAGACCGAGAATAATGTATCTAAGTTTGCTGATACAAAACTAGATGGGAATGCAAGCTGTGAGGAGGCTACAAAGAGGCTGCAAAGGGATAAAGACAGGTTAAGTGAGTGGGTAACAAGGTAACAGATGGAGTATAATGAGATGTTATTCTCTGGTAGCAAGAATAGAAAAGCAGATTTTTTTTTTTTTAAAAGGCATGAAACTTGTAAATGATGTTCAGAGGGTCTTGGGTCTACTCATATAAAGGAACACAAAGTTAGCATGCAGGTATAGCAAGCAATTAGGAAGGCCAATGGCATGTTAGCCTTTATTACAAGGGGGTTGGAGTACAAGAATAAGGAAGCCTTGCTACAATTGTACATGGCTTTGGTGAGACCACACCTGGAGTAGTGTGTGCAGTTTAGGTCTCCATATCAAAGGAAGGATATACTTGCCTTGTAGGCAGCACAGCAAATATTCACTAGATTAATTCCTGGAATGAAAGGGTTGTCCTATGAAGAGAGGCTGAGTAAATTGGGCTTATACTCTATGGAGTTTTGAAGAATGAGAGGTGATCTCATTGAAACATACAAGATTCTGAAGGGGCTTGACAGGGTAGACACAGAGGTGGTTTTCTTTGACTGGAGAATCTAGAACATGGGGGCAGAGTCTAAGGATAAGGGGTAGATCATTTAGAACTGAGATGAGAAAGTTCTTCAAAGTGTTGTGAATCTTTGGAATTCTCTACCCCAGAGGGTTGTGGATGCTCCATCATTGAATATATTCAAGGCAGAGATAGACAGATTTTTGGTCACTCAGGGAATCAAGGGATATGGGCAACGGGCAGGAAAATGGAGTTGAGGCAGATGATCAGCCATGATCATACTGAATGGCAGAACAGGCTGGAGGGGACTTATGGTCTATTCCTGCTCCAATTTATGTTCTTAAAACTTGTTTCTGGTGAACAATGGTCAATTCCAATGTTGGAAACACTGAATATTTTCCAACATTTTCTGTATTTACTATCAGATTTCCAGCATCCATTGTATTTTGCTTGCTTGTATACACCTGCTTGTACATGCAACCTTAAAAGCCCAATAGCCTTCCCAAGAAAGGTTGCACATAGGAACTTTAGAGATGGAAATCAAAAAAAGCAACATCTACATTGTGTAAGGGGGATAAAGTTGTAAAATGATGAAACCAGGAGACCTGTGAATCTTATGCATTAGAAGTCACACGTTAGTTTAAATATGCGACATACCGTGGATGCTGCTGGTTATACACTGTTTCATGTATTGAGAAGAGCTGCAATCCACCTTAACTCGTGGATGATAAACCTGACACCCACCATTGCCTCGAATCATTTCTAACCACTCTTTGCCTGCCATGAGCATGGCCTGATCACTTGCGGATCAAATTGCCAGATAGCAGGCACCAAGGAGCATAGCTGCCTCCCATCCTGAACTTAAGCATAATGCTGAACTGTTTCACTCTAACCCCGATCTACAACCCCACCCCCACTCCCCTGCTTTGAGGCCTACCTCACATGCCTTACCTGCTCCTTCAAGGGCTGCTGACTGGCTCCAGTGCCGCTAACATACAACTGCACTGTGTGCAGGTCGATACAGCAAACAAGTAGCAGCACAACTGTTGCATTTACCACCATGCAACAAGACCAGGCTGAAGAGACAGCAGTTGAAAGGTGGCAAGAAAAAAAAGATCAGGTAAAGTTAGATTTTAACAATGGTGAAGCCAAAAGTGGAGGATGGTGAAAGTGGCAGCATGCAGGCACAGGGCCGTATTTTTGGCAGACACTTTGAAACTTTTTGCAGACACCCCCCACCCACTGAGAACCATGCCTTAAAAGGACATTAATGAACCAGATGGGTTTTCTCTGACAATCTGGTAGTTTCATGGTCATCATTGCTGATATTAGCTTAAGAACTTCAGATTTATTTTGATAACTGCATTTAAATTCCCCAGTTGCTGAACTCATGTCTCTGGATCATTAGTCCAGGCCTCTAGATTACTAGTCCAGTAACATAACCACTATGCTACTGTACCTCCAGGTACCACCTGGAAGGACAAGGGCAGCAGATGCATGGCAACACCACCACCTGCAAATTCCCCTCCAAGTCACACACCATCCTGTCTTGAAACTATACCGTCATTCCTTCACTGTTACTGGGTCAAAGTCCTCGAACTCCCTCCTTAGCAGCACTGTGGCTGTACCTACACCACATGCAGTGCTGCAGTTTAAGGCAGCTCACCACCACATTCTCAAGAGCAATGAGAGATGGGCAATAAAATGATGACCTTGCCAGCGATAATCACATCCCAAGAACAATTTTTAAAATGTTAATATGGTGAATGCGGATACTGATAGGGTGGAAGGTGAGGACCCTATCGTTTCTGCAGGTCAGAACAGAAGCATGGGAATTGATAAACCTGGCCAACGATCCTACCTAACACAGTGAAGGGGAATCCTCAGTTAATGACAAAAGAGAACATTTCAGTGGCTCTGGTGGAAGATAGTGGTAGAGTAGATGAGAGACAGAAAAACCGGAAGGAATAGAATCCTTATGGGTAAGAGGTAATCGTGGCTTGCAATAAGTGTAATGCTGAGTATTTCCTGTTTTTGTATCAAGCTAATTTAATTAACACTTGTCACTTAATCTCACTGTAGTTCTATATGCACACAGATTCCAGTTAAGCCAGGACAGCCATTACCACCAACTCCCGCTTAGGCTAAATTCCATTTACTCTCAGCACAAACTTACTTTCAGTTCCTCACTCAGACTCTTGCAAATTAAGTCTTAAGGCATGAGTTACTATACAGTAAACACACTGCTTCACAGCAGACCTTTGGATGGAGAAGTTATTTTGAATAAGTAGGCAATGCAGGTTATTGTTGGAATTTTTTGTAACATCCGATGCAGAACATTAAACAGAATTTGGGGTCTGGGCTCGTTCACACAGGTCTTACTTTGCCATCACAATTAGATCTCCAGTGAGCTTACCAGTGTCAAACTTGTCATACTGATATAAAGTTTTGGCCATTAGCATTGTCAAATCCAAACTCTTTCTGCCACAAGTCAGGATTGTACAGAACAAATATCAGGGCTTTTGTTTTTACAGGCTGGAAATTAAATGCGTATCCTTATTAATGGTAGAGATATAAAGATGGTATAACATATTAAAATAGAGTCATAGAGCACAGAAACAGGCCCTTTGGCCCATCGTGTCTGTGCCAGCCATCAAGCACCTAACTATTCTAGTCCCATTTCCCAGCACTTGGCCCGTAGCCTTGTACGCTATGGTGTTTCAAGTGCTCATCTAAATACTTGTTAAATGTTGTGAGGGTTCCTGTCTCTACCACCACTTCAGGCAATGTATTCCAGATTCCAACCACCCTCTGGGTGAAATTTTGTTTTCCCTCATATCCCCTCTAAACCTCCTGCCCCTTACCTTAAATCTATGCCCCATGGTTACTGACCCCTCCGCTAAGGGAAAAAGTCTCTTCCTATCTAACCTATCAATGCCCCTCATAATTTTGTATACCTCAATCATGCCCCCCCTCATCCTTCTCTGTTCTAAGGAAAACAACCCTAGCCTTTTCAGTCTCTCTTCATAGCTGAAATGCTCCAGCCCAGGCAACATCTTGGTGAATCTCCTCTGCACCCTATCCAGTGCAATCACATCTTTCCTATTGTGTGGTGCCCAGAACTGTACACAGTACTCCAGCTGTGGCCTAACTAGCATTTTATACAGCTCCATCATAACCCCCCTGCTCTTATATTCTATGCCTCGGCTAATAAAGGCAAGTATCCCATATGCCTTCCTAACCACCTTATCTACCTGTGCTGCTGCCTTCAGTGATCTATGGACAAATACACTAAGGTCCCTCTGACACTCTGGATTGTAGCACCCTATGAAGTACATTGTATATTCCCTTGCCTTGTTAGTCCTCCCAAAATGCATCACCTCACACTTCGCAGGATTAAATTCCATTTGCCACTGCTCCGCCCATCTATATCATCCTGTAATCGAAGGCTTTCATCCTCACTATTTACGACACCACCAATTTTCATGTCATCTGCGAACTTATTTATCATACCTCCTATATTCATGTCCAAATCATTAATGTACACTACAAACAGCAAGGGTCCCAGCACCAATCCCTGTGGTACACCACTGGTCACAGGCTTCCACTTGCAAAAACAACCCTCGACTATTACCCTGTTTCCTGCCACCAAGCCAATTTTGGATCCAATTTGCCAGATTGCCCTGGATCCCATGGGCTCTTACCCTAGTTTAGTTTAGTTTAGAGACACAGCACTGAAACAGGCCCTTCGGCCCACCGAGTCTGTGCCGACCATCAGCCACCCATTTATACTAATCCTACACTAATTCCATAATTCCTACCACATCCCCACCTGTCCCTATATTTCCCTACCACCTACCTATACTAGGGGCAATTTATAATGGCCAATTTACCTATCAACCTGCAAGTCTTTGGCATGTGGGAGGAAACCGGAGCATCCGGAGGAAACCCACGCAGACACAGGGAGAACTTGCAAACTCCACACAGGCAGTACCCAGAATTGAACCCGGGTCGCTGGAGCTGAGGCTGCGGTGCTAACCACTGCACCACTGTGCCGCCCCTTCTTAACCAATTTCCCATGTGGGACCTTATTAAAAGCCTTACTGAAGTCCATGTCGACTACAGCAACTGCTTTACCCTCATCTGCACATCTAGTCACCTCGAAAAATTCAATCAAGTTAGTTAGAGACGATCTCCCCGACAAAGCCGTGCTGACTATCCCTGATTAATCCCTGCCTCTCCAAACGGAGATTAATCCTTTCCCTCAGAATTTTTTCCAATAGTTTCCCAACCACTGATGTTAGACCCACCGGCCTGTAATTTCCTGGTCTACCCTTGCTACCCTTCTTGAACAATGGTACCACATTCGCTGTCCTCCAGTCCTCTGGCACCTCTCCCGTGGCCAGAGAGGATCTGAAAATTTGTGTCAGTGCCCCTATCACCGCCCTTGCCTCACACAACAGCCTGGGATACATCTCATCTGGACCTGGGGATTTATCCACTTTCAAGCCCGCTAAAGCATCGAATACTTCCTCCTTTTGAAATGTTAATATGTTCAAGTATATCGCAATCCCTCTCTCTAATATCTACACCTACATCGTCGTTCTCCACCGTAAAAACAGATGAAAAGTAATCATTTAAAACCTTACCTATGTCCTCTGGCTTCACACACAGATTGCCACTTTAGTCCCTAATGGGCCCTACTCTTTCCCTGGTTATCCTCTTGTCCTTGATATACTTATAAAACGCCTTAGGATTTTCCTGTATATTGACCGCCAATGTTTTTTCATGTCCCCTCTTCGCTCTCCTAATTACTTTTTTTTTTTTTTTTAAGTACCCCACCCCCCCCCACCACACTTTCTATACTCCGAATCTGCCATAAGCCTCCTTTTTTTTTTCTGATCCAACACTCTATATATCTTGACATCCAGGGTTCCGTGGTCTTGTTGGTCCTACCCTTCACCTTAAAGGGTACATATTGGCTCTGAGTTCTCACTATTTCCTCTTTGAATGCCTCCCACTGGCCTGATGTAGACTTTCCTCCAAGTAACTGCTCCCAGTCCACTTTGGCCAGATCCTGTTTTATCAAATTGAAATTAGCCTTCCCCCAATTAAGCACCTTTATTTCTGGCCCGTCTTTGTCCTTTTCCATAACTACCTTAAATCTTAAGAGTTATGGTCACCATCCCCGAAATGGTCTCCCACTGGTCCAGCTTCATTCCCTAGGATTAGGTCCAGTACTGCCCCTTCTCTTGTAGGACTTTCAACGTACAGGCTCAAAAGGCTCTCCTGTATGCGTTTTAAGAATTCCTCCCCCTTTAAGCCTTTTGCACTAAGACTATCCCAGTTGATATTAGGTAAGTTGAAATCCTCTATTATTACCCTATTATTTTTATACCTCTCTGCGATTTGCCTACACATCTGTTCCTCTATCTTTCCCTGACTGTTTGGAGACCTGTAGTACACGCCCAGCCAAGTGATTGCCCCCCTTTTGTTCTTAAGTTCTACCCATTGGGCCTCCTTCTAAGATATCATCCCTCCTTACTGCAGTAATTTACTCCTTGATCAACAGTGCAATACCACCTCCTCTTATATCCCCTCCCCTATCACGCCTGAAGAGTCTATACCCTGGAATATTGAGTTGCCAATCCTGCCCCTCCCTCAGCCATGTCTCTATGATAGATCATAATCCCATGTGCTAATCATCGCCCTCAATTCATCTGCCTTATTAGTAAGACTCCTTGCATTAAAGTATATGCAATCCAGCCTTGCATTTTTCACTTGTTCCTTAACAGGTCTATACTTGCTCTGCCTTCCAGACAGACTCAGTTTCGCTTCTATATTTGACTGTGCCTCACCCCCTACTGCACCTCCACTCTGTATCCCATCTCCCTGCCAAATTAGTTTAAACTCCCCGCAACAGCACTAGCAAACCTCCCAGCAAGGATGTTGGCCCAACTTGTACAGGTCCCACCTTTACCAGAAACAGATCCAGTGATCCAGGAACCTAAAGCCCTCCCTCCTGCACCATCTCCTCAGCCACGCATTCATCTGCTCTAACCTCCTATCCCTATACTCGCTAGTACTTGGCACAGAGAGTAGTCCAGAGATTACAACCTTTGAGGTCCTGCTTTTTAATCTGCTACCTAGCTCCCTAAATTCTTGTTGCAGGACCTCATCCCTCTTTCTACCTATGTCATTGGTACCAATGTGTATCACAACTTCTGACTGTTCACCGTCCCCCTTCAGAATGCCCTTCAGCCGCTCTGAGCCTAGCACCAAGGAGGCAACATACCATCTTGGAGCCTCATTTGCGGGCCACAGAAACGCCTATCTGCACCCCTTACGATAGAATCCCCGATCACTTTCGCTCTTCCACCCCTGCTGTGCAGCAGAGCCCTCCGTGGTGCCACAAACTTGGCTGTTGCTGCTTTCCCCTGGGAGGTCATCCCCCCCAACGGTATCCAAAGCAGTATATCTGTTTGAGAGAGGAATGGCCACAGGGGACTCCTGCACTACCTGCCTGCGCCTATTACTCTGTCTGGTGGTCACCCATCCTTTTTCTGCCTGTGTTGCATTACCCGCGGTGTGACCACCTCACTAAACATGCTATCCACGATGTCCTCAGCATCACGGATGCTCCACAGTGAATCCACCCACAGCTCCAGCTCCGTAATGTGGGTAGCCAGTAGCTGCAGATGGATACACTTCCTGCACACATGGTCGTCAGGGACACTGGAAGCGTCTCTGATTTCCCACAAGTGCAGGAGGAGCATATCACGGGGCTGAGCTCTCCTGCCATGACTTACCCTTAGATTAATGAGTTACTCCCTTAATTAAAGAATACTAATTACACTAGGGGCCTTGTTCTACCCACTACAATCTAAAGTCCTTAATAAGTTACACTGAATTTAAAAAAAAACTTTAGTAGTACTGACCTTATCGCCAGAGGTTTTTTTTTCAAAAAAACTTTCCCTTTTTTAAAGCTATTTAAATGCATTAACAGCTGCTACTCACCCAACCAATCAGCTTGCAGATTTCCCATGATGTCACTAAGTTTTTTTATTGAGTCTCAGCGCGCGGAGAGCACGAGAGCAGGTCCATCAGCCGCCGCTCCTGTCTTCAAATAAGATCTTGAATTTTGTAACGTTTTTCTTTGATGGGGCACACTATACCCCTAGTCAGTCATTTATTGCACAGGAGGAGGCCAATTGGCCCAGAGTCCATGCCAGCTTTTTGCAGAGTAATCCAGTCAGTCCCACTCCCTCGATCGATCACCCTAGCCCTAGAAGTTTATTTTCTTCAAGTGCCCAATTTCCTTTTGAAACCATTGCTTGTTTCCACTTTCACCACCCTTATGGACAACGACTTCCAGGTCATTACCACTCACTGTGTAAAGAAGTTCTTCCTCAGATTCCCCCTGCATCTCTCGTCCAAAACCTTCAGTGTGTGTCCCCTAGTCCTTGTTCGCATTAACAGATGGTACAATTTTTTTCCTTCTCTAATTTATCTAAGTCAGTCATAATTTTGTACACCTCTATCAAATCTCCCCTCAATCTTCTTTGCTCCGATGAGAACAACCTAGTTTTTCCAACCTAATCATGTAACTGAAGTCCCCCATCCCTGGAACCATTCTGATAAATCTCCTCTGCACCCTCTCAAAGACTCTCACATCTTTCCTAAAGTGTGATGACCAGAACTGGATGTAATATTTTAGTTGGCCCTAACCAGAGCTTTATAAAAGTTCAGTATAACTTCCCTGCTTTTGTATCTATGCCTCTATTTATGAAGCCCAAGATCTCATATGCTTTGCTAACCACTCTCTCAATATGCCCTGCCACCTTTGAAGATTGATGCACATGCACCCCAAAGTCCCTGTTCTTGCACACTCTTTAGAACTGTCCCATTAAGTTTATATTGTCTCATCCCATCCCTTCTGCTGAGATGCATTACCTCACATTTGTCTGTATTAAGTTCCATCTGCCACCTGTCTGCTGTTCTGCTAGCCCGTGTCCTGTTGCAGGTGATTCGTATCACCCTCACTGTTTACAACTCCTCCAAGTTTGGTATCATTGGCAAATTTTGCTCTGTATTCCAATATCCAAGTCATTTATATATAGCAAATAAAGCAGTGGTCCTAGCACAGACCTTTGGAGAACACCACTGTCTACCATCCTCAAGTCTGAAAAAAAACATTTACCACAACTTGCTGTTTTCTGCCCTTGAGCCAATATTTTTATCCAGTTGGCCACTGATCCTCCTATTCCATGAGCCTCAATTTTGTTAAACAGCCTTTTATGTGGTACTTTATCAAACGCTTTCTTAAAATCCATATAGTCCAACATCCACTGCATTCTCTTCATCAACCTCCTCTGTTACTAAATCAGAAAGTTCTATTAGTCAAACATGATCAGTCTTTTACAAATCTGTGCTGGATATCCTTAATTAACTCAAACCTCTCCAAGTGCCTGTTGATTTTTTTCCCTCTGATCATTGTTTCTAAAACCTTATCCACCACTGATGTTAAAATAACTGGCCTGTAGTTGCTAGGACTGTCCTTACACCCTTTCTTGAATAAGGGTGTCACATTTGCTTTTCTCCAATCTTCTGGCACCTCCCCCATATCTAAGATTGATTGAAAGATTACGGCAAGCCCTTCTGCTATCTCCATCCCCACCTCCTTTAGCAAGATGCAATGCAAGCCAACTGAACCAGGTGACTTATCTATCCCAGGCTTAGACAGTCCTTCCAGTACCTCCTCCCTCTCAACTTTTACCCTATCCATTGCCTCCACTGATATTTTGTCAGATTCCTTTTTTTATTCATTCAAGGGAGGTAGGTGTCGCTGGTTAGGACAGCATTTAGTGCCCATCTCTAATTGCCCTTGAGAAGGTGGTGGTGAGTTGCCTTCTTGAGTGCAGTCAATGTGGGGTAGGTACACCCACAGTGCTGTAAGGAAGGGAGTTGCATGACTTTGACCCAGTGACAGCGAAGGAACAGCGATATAGTTCCAAGGCAGGATGGTGGTATGTGGCTTGGAAGGGAACTAGCAGGTGGTGGTGTTCCTAGTGTTCTGCTGCTCTTGTCCTTCTAGGTGATAGAGGTTGCTGGTTTGGAAGGTGCTCTCTAAGGAGTCTTGGTGCATTGCTACTGTGCATCTTATAGATGGTACACACTGCTGCCACTGTGTGTCAGTGGTGGAGGGAGTGAATGTTTGTGGACGGGGTGCCAATCAAGTGGGCTGATTTGTCCTGGATGGTGTCGAGCTTCGAGTGTTGTTGGAGCTGCACCCATCCAGGCAAGTGGAGTGTATTCCATCACACTCCTGACTTGTGCCTTCTAGATGGTGGACAGGCTTTGGGGAGTCAGGAGGGGAGTTACTTGCTGCAGAATTCCTAGCCTCTGACCTGCTCTTGTAGCCACGGTATTTATACGGCTACTCCAGTTCAGTTTCTGGTCAATGGCAACCATTAGGATGTTGACAGCGGGGGGATTCAGCAATCGTAATGCCATTGAATGTCGAGGGGAGATGGTTAGATTCTCTCTTGTTGGAGATGGTCATTGCCTGGCACTTATGTGGCACCAATGTTACTTGCCGCTTATCAACACAAGCCTGGATATTGTCCAAGTCTTGCTGCATTTCTGCACAGACTGCTTCAGTATCTGTGTCATCGTGAATGATGCTGAACATTGTGCAATCTACGAACAACCCCACCTCTAACCTTATCATGGAAGGTCGGTCATTGATGAAGCAGCTGAAGATGATTGGGCCTAGGACACTACCCTGAGGAACTCCTGCAGTGATGTTACGGAGCTGAAATGATTGACCTCCAACAACCACAGTGGGCGGTACAGTGGCGCAGTGGTTAGCACTGCAACCTCACAGCTCCAGTGACTTGCGTTCGGTTCTGGGTACTGCCTGTGCGGAGTTTGCAAGTTTTCCGTGATCGCGTGGGTTTCCGCCGGGTGTTCCGGTGTCTTCCCACAGCCAAAGACTTGCAGGCTGATAGGTAAATTGGCCATTGTAAATTGCCCCTAGTGTAGGTAGGTGGTAGGAGAATTGAGGGAAGGTGGGGATGTGGTAGGAAATATGGGATTAATGTAGGATTAGTATAAATGGGTGGTTGATGGTCGGCACAGGCTCGGTGGGCCGAAGGGCCTGTTTCAGTGCCGTCTCTCTCTATGACTATGACTGTATAACCACAACCATCTTCCTTTGTGCAAGTTACGACTCCAACCAACAGAGTTTTCCCCCGATTCCCATTACTCCAGATTTGCTAGGGCTCCTTGATGCCATACTCGATCAAATACTGCTTTGATGTCTAGGGCAGTCACTCTCACCTCACCTCAAGTTTAGCTCTTTCGTCCATGTTTGAACAACGGCTGTAATGAGGTCAGGAGCTGAGTGGCCCTGGTGGAACCCAAACTGGGCGCCACTGAGCAGGTTATTGATAAGTACCACTTGATAGCAATGTTGACGATACCGTCCATCACTTTACTGATGATTGAGAGTAGACTGATAAGGCAGTAATTGGTCAGATTGGATTTGTCCTGCTTTTTGTGCACAGGACATACCTGGGCAATTTTCCACATTACCAGGTAGATGCCAGTGTTGTAGCTGTACTGGAACAGCTTGGCTAGGGGTGTGGCTAGTTCGGGAGGACAGGTCTTCAGTGCTATTGCCAGAGTCGTACCTTGTACAAAGGATGATGGTTGTGGTTGTTGGAGGTCAATCATTCAGCATCTGGTGACTTCAGTTGTTTCTTGAATATCACGCAAAGTGAATTAAATTGGCTGAAGACTGGGGACTTCAGGAGCCAGCAGAGATTGATCATCCACTCGGCACTTCTAGCTGAAGATGGATGCTTCAGCCTTATCTTTTGCATTGATGTGCTGAGCTCCCCCATCATTGAGGATGGCAATGTTTGTGGAACTACCTCCTCCAGTTAGTTAATTGTCCAGCATTATTCACGACTGGATGTGGCAGGACTGCAGAGTTTAGATCGGATCCATTGGTTGTGGGATCGCTTAGCCCTGTCTATCACATGCTGCTTATGCTGTTCGGCATGCAACTAGTCCTGGGTTGTGGCTTTACCAGGTTGACTCCTCATTTTGAGGTATGCCTGGTGCTGCTCCTGGCATGCCCTCCTGCACTCTTCATTGAACCAGGGTTGATCCCCCAGCTTGATGGTAATCAGGTTACAGATTGTGGTTGAGTACAATTCTGCTGCTGTTGATGGCCCACAGGGCCGCATGGATGCAGTTTTGCATTGCTAGATCTGTTCGAAATCTCTCTCATTTAGCATGGTGGTACGTCACACAACACGATGGAGGGTATCCTCAATGGGAAGACAGGACTTTGTCTCCACAAGGACTGTGCGGTGGTCACTCCTTACCAATACTGTCATGGATAGATGCAGCTGTGACAGGCATATTGATGAAGACAAGGTCAAGTATGTTTTTCCCTCTTGTTGCTTCCCTCTCCAACTGCTGCAGACCCAGTCTAGCAGCTATGTCCTTTAGGACTCGGCCAGCTCGGTCAGTAATGGTGCTACTGAGCCACTCCTGGTAATGGACATTGAAGTCCCCTACCTAGAATACATCTGCGCCCTTGCCACCCTCAGTGTTTCCTCCAAGTGGTGTTCAACATGAAGGAGTACTGATTCATCAGCTAAGTTGGGGGGGGGGGGGGGGAGGTGGCGGGGGGGCGGGCAGTAGGTGGTAATCAGCAGATTTCCTTGCCCATGCTGGTTCTGTCCTGCTGGTGGCACAGGATATACCCAGGGATGGTGATTGCTGCGTCTGGGACATTGTCTGTAAAGTATGATTCTGAGAGTATGACAGTCAGACTGTTGCTTGACTAGTCTGTGGGACAGCTCTCCCAACTTTGGCGCAAGCCCCCAGATGTTCATAAGGACTTTGCAGGGTGGACAGAGCTGGGTTTGCTGCTGTCGTTTCCAGTGCCTAGGTCGATGGCGAGTAGTCCATCTGGTTTCATTCCTTATTGATTTTGTAGCGGTTTGACACAACTAAGTGACTTGCTAGGCCATTTCAGAGGGCATTTAAGAGTCAACCACATTGCTGTGGGTCTGGAGTCACATGTAGGCCAGACCAGGTAAGGATAGCAGATTTCTGTCCCTAAAGGAAATTAGTTAACCAGATGAGCTTTTACGACAATTACCAATGGTTTCACGGCCATCATTAGACTAGCTTTTTTTTTTAAATTCCAGCTTTATTAATTGAATTCAAAATTACACCTTAAGCAATGGTGGCATTCAAACCCATGTCCCCAGAGCAATACCCTGGGGCACTAGTCCAGTGACAATACCATTACACCACCGCACTCATTACCCTAGCCATGTTTAAAAATTGAATATTTAACACACGCATTAGCCCTAGTTATCACTACTATGTTTTTAAGTGAGCCCCACGATTGCATCTTCACCTCTTCATTGTTCTACTGGCAAGTTTTGAGATATAGGAAATAGGAGCAGGATTAGGCCATTTGGCCCTTCGAGCCTGCTCCGCCATTCATTATGATCATGGCTGATCATCCAACTCAGTAACCTGTTCCTGCTTTCTCCCCATATCCTTTGATTCCTTTCACCCCAAGAACTATATCTAACTCCTTCTTGAAAACATACAATGTTTTGGCCTCAACTGCTTTCTGTGGAAGCCAATTCCACAGGCTCACCACTCTCTGGGTGAAGAAATTTCTCATTTCAGTCCTGAAAGATTTACCTCGTATCCTTAGACTATGACCCCTGGTTCTGGACTCCCCCCACCATCGGGAACATCCTGCATCTACTCTGTCAAGTCCTGTTAGAATTTTATAGGTTTCTATGAGAAACCCCCTCACTCTTCTGAACTCCAGCGAATATAATCCTAACCGACTCAATCTCTCTTCATACGCCAGTCCCGCCATCCCAGGAATCAGGAGATAGAGAGCAAATTAAAGACTACTTTACTGTTTACATTGAATTACTCGTGAAAAATATTTAGAATCATAGAAGGAGGTCATTTGGTTCTGTGCTGGTGCTAGTGGCCCCACTGAAGCCATCTTCTCTAATCCTGTTTCCCTACGCTTCACCCTTACCAGGTACATTAGTTTGAATGCACTTATGCAATTTTGGCTTACACATTGCAATTGACTCACCTTCAAAAGTCCTTATATTATTGCATTGCAAATACTTTGTCTGAAAATAAATTCCTGAACTCTTTATGTTTCCGAAATTAATCCTGACTTTATGACTCATTGTTACTGACCAGTTGGGAAAAAGATCTTTACAGTCTCAAAATCTTTTCATAATTTTGAACATGTGTTTTATCTCCTTAGCCATATTATTTTATTAAAATATGGCATCACAGCTTTATCTTTTCACTCTTATCTTGTGAACTTCCTAAAAGTTCATGATGATTGCAACAGCCCTGTACCCAATTCTAATCAACTTACATTTCAGGACAAACGGCATCTGTATCAAAATGAAAGACATGGTTATCTAATTTATGTCATCAGTTCTCAGATGCGTAGTGAGTTCTTAATCTCAACCACACTATCTGTGCAGCAGAATGGGAAGAGGAACAAAGAATCTTTGTTTCTGGCTGCTCTCAGTTACACACTGATGGGAGCAGCATGGAAGGGGGTCACAGACCTGAAACCTTAACTCTGCTCTCTCTCCACAGATGCTATCAGACATGCTGAGTATTTCCATCATTTTCTTTATTACACCAGTCCACTGCTTTGCTTCGGAAATCACTAACAGTACTTCTGAAGAGTGGAAAAGAGAGCACTTTTATCCTAAACAACCCACAAATCACTATTAATCAAGGAACATAATAGAGTGTACTTACCATACATCATTCAGTTGCCATTGATGTTGCAGTTGGAACTTGGTGGGAAAATGTAATAAGTACAAATAGAGACAACAGTGATTTTTAATCAATAAATTCAGGCAAAATACAAAAAACCTATTTTTTCAAATCATGTTTTCAAAACTGCAACAAAATTAAATTTTCTAGGCCATGTCCACCAGAATGACTCTTCAATTGTGGCTCAGCTTGAGCTTCATATCAACAAGCACAAAAGGAGAATAATGTACAAATGTTCAACAAGAAGCACAAATGTAGTACTTGCTAAACCAAATTTTAAATAGTTCCATTACAAATAATCAATAGAGAAAAGTGCAAAAGTTAACATTTCAAAGTGTATTTAATCTTGTGTGGAAACCTTTTCAATATCAATTAAAAAAGAATAAGAAAACATTGATACCACATAAGGCTTTCCTCCCTTAGTTGTCAGTGCCTTTTTTTTAATAAAGAAATAGTTTTTTTAAAATGAGAAGTTTACTCATAAATCATTGCAAAACTAAGAGGGAAAATAATGCTGTGATGGAAAATCCCAGAAAAATGACCTGAGAATGACAATTGCACTTTAAAGTGCCTTAAATGAAGAACTGAACTGCTACTTGTACAATGCACAGAGGGGCAATTTATTATTAATTGTTTGCATTCTTCCAAGCAATATTGCCTGTACAAGGTATCTGCATGTAACCCATCTAAATTTGAGAAGACTGCTTGTTCATAATTTTTACTTCCTCTTAAGGGAAGTTTTGTAGGAAACTTTACATCAATAAACCAGATTGTAAAATGTAAAAATATTTTCTAATGTACACTTTCCTACTTAAAACAGTAGTTGTATATTATTTTATTACAGGACACAACAGTAACTGTCAACAGATACATCATATCCTCAAATAGTGTAATCCACTACTCAGAAATTATATTTTGCTTCTGTGCACCTATACACACTGGCCAAATAACACATCTAAGACATAGCTATGATACTCACCACTGGCAATTAATGTCAATAGGAAACATCTTCTAGCTTGTTTTAGTGCACAAATGTTAAAATTGGGCAACGTTAGGAACATACTCAATTCGAATAGCAGGAAAAGGCCCAAATATAGAATTCTGATCTATGGACATTTAGAAGAACTTTTCAATGCCTTCAAGATTTAGGAAAGTTAAGTTTTAATGGCATCTGTCCTTTCCACAAGTTATTAAACTCCAAATGAGCTCAACCATGATTCCAGTTTCATTACACCCTTACTTGATCTTTCTTGCTAAGTTTTCATTACAAAGTTCCCTACCAAATTAAATAAATTGCTGCTCCTAGCTAGCAGTCATCAAAAATGAATTCTCTACATTCTCCACTTGCAATGTTTCTTTTGCCTTACATGGGAAAGGTCTTTCGTTGAAAGCAAAAACACTATAATTGAGCTCAACAGCCAAATTGGCTTTTACTCATACCTGATTTTTATGCAAGTGATCACTTTAGTGTTGATACAAAAATAATTTATCAAGTAGTACACACTGCAGACAAGATTGGCTGATGCAAAAACAATTACGCCGTACTGGTGGGTGCTACCACTCCAAAATGTTTGAATGTAAAGAACAACCTAGTCTTCAAAATTTATTGGATTGTATGCAGTTTCTCAGACCAGTAGGACTGTTCAAGATGAATGCAAAGCAAACTGTAAATGTTGACTGACATAAGCTTCATCACAAGAAGCTATTAGAAAACAAAACTGCACTGTGCTGCAATATAACACATACAATTGTATGTCTATATATCGGAGAATAATTTAAAATAAAAAGATGCGCTCTCAGGTTAACTCGTCATGGTGATCTTTCCAAATAGTAATTTTATACCACTTTTGAAATTTATGGTGTCACATATATTTTGTCCACAACTAAATGTGCAGAAGCGATCAATCCTCTGCTTGCATTCAGATTGCCAATCATGTGTATGGTGATGGTATTCAGTAACAGGTTGTAATCAACAAACACTGATCTTGGTCCTGAATTTGACCTTTGCTGAGACAAAGAACTTTCCTTCATGAGTAGATCAACATTCACCTTTTTGCTCTGTTTCTACAGTGATTTATATCTTCAACATAAAACAGAGATCAAACTCATCAAATGATTTCAACCAACATTCTGAAAAAGTTAATGTTCTTCAACATTTTCAAGAGTTTGGTGCATTTAGCCCTTTGCTTGCATTGCAGCCTCATTTTCCAATCACAAATACTAGTTCTTTGACAAGTCAGCACAGAGCAATGCCATAGATGTGATGTTCATATGATAAACTATTATAAATACTTCGTTAAGTTTGCAGATCAGAGATCATTGAATGTAAAGTAAAGCAAAATTAAGTTCCTATTGGACAATTTAAAATATAATCCTGCACTCTTTTGCAGCCAAAGATCTCCCTGCTCTCAACATAAGGCATTTGTGCTGAGGGCCTGTTTGCCCAAGAAGTGAGTTTTCTGTGTTAATTGAAGAAACTTGATTTTTGCATATTACCTTCAGATGCGTCATTATTGCTTTTCTCAATTCTTGTAATGCACTGGATAGGAACACCTTTATCATTTGTGTTATGTGGCAGTTTATACATTTTCCTTCAATCCTATAGCATTTCCAGAGTTTAAGTAAAAGCCATCACTGCCTTTCATTCTGATCAAGGAATGTTTCAAATTTCATAAGTGACTATTGTCTTATTACTTTTTCCATTTTCATATTGGAAGCAAACATCAATTAGGTATAGAATGCTTGTAATTTCCTCCATAAATTTGCCTCATTCACTGTGTAACAAATTCTACTTTGGAGGTTTTCTGGAAGATGAACAAAATGTTCAAATTTGAAAAGCCTTTTCAAGAGCTATTTTAGTGCATTAGGACTAAACGTTTAGCACACTGTTTGAGGTAAACAAAAATTCTGATAATACACTACATCCTTAATGCAACAGTCTTCAGGAGCTATGCTTTTTGCATGTATACTGAGGTGCATGCAATGCTGAATGCCTTATAAAAGTGATGTTAAAATCTAATGTAGAAAAACTGGGAGTCAAAGTCCAGTGTTTAACTAATATAACAGCCTTAATAGTAATAGCAATATGTACATACAGTCAATATCCTCATTACATCACAACAGAAGATACTGCACCAAGAAAAAAAAACACATTAAAGCTAGCCAACTTTGAACTTTTTGTTCATCTCATTTCTTCAGCACATGCAGAAGAGCAGAAACTCTTCAACATTGTGTTGGTTTCGGAAGACAACTGGGCAATTATATGTGAGTAACTTCACTTCAGCTGAAGTGAGTAGCTTTAAACTCTTCAACTGCACTGAACTAACTTGGGATTGCTGCACGTGTGCTTAACATTTACATTGGGCTAAGTTTTCCAGAAAAGATAACGGTGAGTTCATGATGCATGGCATTATTAATGTGCAAATTGACCAGTATGTTCAGAAGATGCATCATGAGTCACAAATCTCCAGAACTTGGTCAGTTTACACCACTCCACCGTTTGCCTTGCACAGAACGACATCTTGCCCTTAGCCTTTCTTCCCACTACTATTGTGATTGCTAGGTTTTCACATTAATTGCCCACTAAACCAGTGCAGAAATTTAGGGCTCATAATTAACAGCACAAGTACCCTATTAATTGATAATTGCTAATGCAATCAACCTCTCTGACCCAGAAAGTGAATAATTTAAACTAGAGTCTTATTCCTGCATACAGAAAATTCTTAGGGATTTAAAAAATTTCAAATTTGAATTACTTTCTCTTATTTTTCTTTTCTATCTTGTTCCCTCTCTCTGACAATCCAATCTTTATTTCCCTAACTTTATATCACTTCCGGTACCTGCTTTGACTCTAATTCACCTACTCGAATTCACCTTCCTTCTCTGTTGTTACTCTTTATTTCTCAGTCCTTAAATTTGATTGGTTGAGATATATTGTTGGTCCTGTCATTCACCAAGGTCCCACTCAGATGCCCTGTTATAAGTTCATATTTCCAGCAAAGTACAGTGCAAACTGTATTCAAACTGAAGGGTGCAGGAAAAAGACCAACTGTGCATGCTGCGAGATGCCCTGTTCCAGCCAGATTTAGCCCATACATTACAAGTCTTCTGGTTCTCTTCGATTGTGCTGTTATACCACTGTCCTTTTTGTACTGCACTAAGTTATCAAATTGATGCGGCAAGACCAAAGTCCATTTATTTCTGAAGGTTCTGCACTCCACATCCATTTCTACAACATATCACAGGTTTCTCCACACTTCACGACTCTTCAGTGTAGGAGCACTTCATGAGTAAGTGCTACTGCTTTTAAATTTGGTGTTCTTCTCAAACATGTTTGATATTTTGTCCTCTGACCTTTTTCTGTGCTGAGCCTATAGACCTTACATGGCACATGAATTAAGCTGAGATGAACTCTGTACAGTACTGTAAATTGATTCCCTAGTTTGACTATCAATTGATACGTCAGAATGGCCATTCTCTTGCAAGGCATTCTGTGTCACCTGGAAGGCAGAAATGGTCCAGAATTATTCATTAACATTCATTTACTTCATGAAGTAAATCTTAATGACATGCACCTATAGTATAATCTACAGCTAGAATTAGGAGCCTATAGGCCATATAACTTGGTTATTCATATTATAACAGTTTGATTTACTATGTATAATATGTAGGCTAATAGGCATAAACTCTCACTTTCCATCTTTTATTAAAAGGAGAGGTTCAACAAATGTAAAGGAATTTCCCAAGCAATTAAGGTAAAACCAGTATGAGAAGCTACATGAAGTATGGGATATAATTCTAGAAGCACAGCAGCAAAGCTCATTTGTATAGCAGATCCCATTTCTATAAAAAGATCTTTGAAAAAAACCTTACACATAGGAAGGCATTAATTTTATTGACATTGGTCAATCTACAACTTATAGCAAGGACTAAATCATACACTATGTAGTGTTACGACCAAGGCTGGAGGAGTGCACTGTCTTTCTCTAGTTCCACTTTTCCAAGGATCACAACATATATTTAAATGCTTTACCCAGTTACCAATATGGCCAATTATATACTTTATTTTTGTTTAATAAAATCCAACCAGGTTTCTTTAAATCAACAAAAGTATTAAATTATAAAACAGGATTTCTTTAATAAAGATACACAGCTTATTAACACAGGTTAATAAGTGGCAATGTATGTGTGGTGCCGGAGGACATAGGTGAGGTTTTAAATAATTATTTTTCATCTGTGTTCACGATGGAGAAGGACGATGTAGGTGCAGAGATCAGGGAAGGGGATTGTGATATACTTGAACAAATTAGCACTGAAAGGGAGGAAGTATTAGCTGTTTTAGCAGGCTTAAAAGTGGATAAATCTCCAGGCTCAGATGAGATGTACCCCAGGCTGTTATGTGAGGCAAGGGAGGAGATAGCAGGGGCTCCGAGACAAATTTTCAAATCCTCTCTGGCCAAAGGAGCGGTACCAGAGGACTGGAGGACAGCAAATGTGGTACCATTATTCAAGAAGGGTAGCAGAGATAAACCAGGTAATTACAGGCCAGGAATCTAACAGTGGTTGGGAAACTATTGGAAATAATCCTGAGGGACAGGATTAATCTCCACTTGGAGAGGCAGGGATTAATCAGGGATAGTCAGCATGGCTTTGTCAGGGGGAGATCGTGTCTAATAAACGACTGAATTTTTTGAGGAGGTGACCAGATGTGTAGATGAGGGTGAGGCAGTTGATGTAGTCTACATGGACTTCAGTAAGGCTTTTGATAAGGTCCCGCATGGGAGATTGGTTAAGAAGGTAAGAGCCTGTGGGATCCAGGGCAATTTGGCAAATTGGATCCAAAATTGGCTTAGCAGCAGGAGACAGAGAGTGATGGTCAAGGGTTGTTTTTGCGAGTGGAAGTCTATGACCAGTGGTGTTCCACAGGGATTGGTGCTGGGACCCTTGCTGTTTGTAGAGTACATTAATGATTTAGACGTGGATATAGGAGGTATGATCAGTAGGTTCACAGATGACATGAAAATTGGTGGTGTTGTAAATAATGAGGAAAGCCTTAGATTACAGGACGATATAGATGGGCTGGCAAGATGGGCAGAGCAGTGGCAAATGGGATTTAATCCTGAGAAGTGGAAGGTGATGCATTTTGGGAGGGCTAACAAGACAAGGGAATATACAATGGATGGTAGGACCCTAGGAAGTACAGAGGGTCAGAGAGACCTTGGTGTACTTGTCCATAGATCACTGAAGGCAGCAGCACAGGTAGATAAGACGGTTAGCAAGGCATATGGGATACTTACCTTTATTAGCCAAGGCAGAGAATACTAGAGCAGGGAGGTCAAGATGGAGCTGTATAAAATGCTAGTTAGGCCACAGCTGGAGTACTGTGTACAGTTCTGGGCACTGCACTATAGGAAGGATGTGAATGCACTGGAGAGGGTGCAGAGGAGATTCACCAGGATGTTGCCTGGGCTGGAGCATTTCAGCTATGAAGAGAGACTGGATAGGCTACGGTTGTTTCCCTTAGAGCAGAGAAGGCTGAGGGGGGACCTGATTGCGGTATACAAAATTATGAGGGGCATTGATGGGATAGATAGGAAGAAACTTTTGACCTTAGCAGAGGGATCAATAACTAGGGGGCATAGATTTAAGAGACAGGTTTAGAGGGGATTTGAGGAAACATTTCTTCACCCAGAGGGTGGTTGGAATCTAGAACACACTGCCTGAAGGGGTGGTAGAGGCAGGAACCCTAACAACATTTTAGTAGTATTTAGATGAGCACTTGAAATGCCATAACATACAAGGCTATGGGCCAAGTGCTGGAAAATGGGATTAGGATAGATTGGTGCTTGATGGCCTGCACAGACACGATGGGCCGAAGGGCCTGTTTCTGTGCTGTATAACTATGACAGGTTGAAATATGAAAGTTCCCTTCTAAATTAACCCAACACACACGTGCACACACATACACTGGTTAAAGAAAAAATAAAGACGTTTTCTACGCAAAGATCTCTTTACAAAAAAGACAAAGAAAATACTTTGGCCAAATACTTGTTAATTCTTGAGAAAAAGATTAAGATATGGTATGTTCCCAAGTGGTCCCTTATTCTGGTGTCCAAATATGCGTAGACGGCTGTCACTGGGATCTTTTGGAGCAGCTCTTTTCAGGCGACGTCGAGGATTAGTCTGGCAGGCTTTCCAGGTGAACCACTGCATCAGGGGTTTCAGCTAATACACTGGATTCTCGGGGTTTCTCAAAGAGGTGGAAAAAGGATGAGCTGGTGGCTTCTCTCTTAGCAGGCTTACCCTCAACTGACTCAAAACAATATCCAAAACAAAACCAACACTTGACCACCGTAAATCTCGACACGTCACTTCTCTATAAACAACTACCCTAGTCAGAAGGCTCCTGCTGTTTACTTAGCTTAAGAAATGTGACTTCCAGTAAGTATGTTTTTAAAAATCCCCACGTCCTTTCAGCAACCATTTTAAAAAAAAACAAAGTTCAGCATCTATGAATCAATTTTTAAACACGAGTCCTCAAAAAATATTAAAAAATGGAAGCATCTTCATAACACCTCCAGCCTTGAAGGAATGAAACCCCATTTTAAATGCAATTCATTACAAAGAGTGTAAAAAAGATGAAATTTTTTTTATAAACACATTTACACACTCGTTCTCATTCACTCTTTACCTGTAACTAATACAGTTATGCCCTGTACCATCTTTGTACACAGATGACTTAAAGCAAGATTAAGTTCCAGACAAAGCATCAGAAATTACATTATTTATCCTGTAATATGGATAATCTTTAAATGATAGTGCCACAGTAGTAAACACCATCAAAATAGTCTGGTATTTGAATGTTTCCACAAAGACTAGGAGGTGACGATCAGTATATACCAGTGTCTTTCTGTAGTGGTGGCGGACATATACTTCAAAATGTTTAAGAGCTAGTAGTAAGCCCAGGGTTTCTTTTTTCCCCTGTAGAGTATCTCTTTTGGTGTCGACTTAGCTTTTTGGAAAAGTATCCCACTGGCCTGATTCATCATCTTGTAACAGGATTGCATCGACCACCAGGTCATGAGCATCAACTGCTACCTTGAAGGGCTTAGTGAAATTTGGGGCAGCCAACACTGGTTCATTGATCAAAATGGCTTTCAGCCTATCAAAAGATGCTTGGCACTCTCCTGACCACACTACCTTGGCTTTCTTTTTTTGTAGCAAATCCGTCAGTGGGGCAGCTGTCGTGCTGAAATTTGGTACAAACTTGCGGTAGAAACCACACATCCCCAAAAACGTCATGATTTCCCGTTTAGTCTTAGCAGCAGGGAACTCCAGCAATGCTTGTACTTTTGCTGTTCTTGGCAACACTTGTCCTTGCCCTACTATATGCACAAGGTAGGTTACCGCGCTTTTGCAAATTCACTTTTGGCAAGGTTTATCATCAAATCAGCCAACTTTAATTTTCTAAACAGAGCTTTCAGCTGTTCCAAGTGGTCCTTCTCAGTGTCACTGTATACCAGCACATCAAGATAAACCAAGTTAAGAACTCTGGCTATCACTTGGTTAATTAGTCTCTGGAAAATTGCTGGGGCAATTTTTTTAGCCCGAATGGCATCAATCAGCATTGGAAAAGAGCGTCTGGTATGACAAAGGCCGATATTTCTTTAGCTTGGTGTGTTAAAGGAACCTGCCAGTATCCCTATAACAAATCTATTTTGGTAAGAAATGTTGCACTGCCAATACAGTCTTCCAAGCGAGAAACTGGGTCTGCCTGTGTTACTGCATTAACCTTCCAGTAGTTTATGCAAAACCTCGTTGAACCATCAAGCCTAGGCTCGAGCATGACTGGGCAACTCCAGCTGCTTTGACTGGGTTCTATTAGGTGGTTTTTCAATAAGTATTGGATTTCTGCTTTCACCTGGGCCTGTTTCTCTGGACTTAAGCGATAAGGATCCTATTTTATAGGAGAGGATTCTCCTACATCCACAATAATGTTGTACATCCTGGTTTGTCCGTACAAACTCCTTTAAATGCTGAGTAGCCTTGTTAGGTCTTCTCGTTGCTCTACATCTAAACATGAAAGCATAGTGTCACTGGATAGGATGTGGTTCAATTTGAAATCTGTCTAGGCCTCATTCTGCTCCATCCTTCACTGTCCCTACTACCTGACATACTGTGCTTGCTTATCCTCCTCCTGGCGACGATATTGCTTTAACATACTGATGTCAAATAATTTACTTTACTTTACCAATCCTTTTGACTACTCCATATGGTCCACTGAACCATGCTTTCAGCGGTAAAGGTTGAAACCAGGTTCATCCCCTGGTTGAAATGTTCAGGTCTTGGCATGCTTGTCTGCCCATTTCTTCATGGTTGTTTGGGAAGCTTTTAGATGCTCCTGAGCCACTTTGCAGGCTCTCGTGAGCTGCTCCCAGAACATGGATACATAATTTGACACCAAGGATTCATCCCTCTGTTCTAAAAATTTTTCTTTGATTAGTTTTAGAGGACCTCCCACCTCACGTCCATAAACTAATTCAAAAGAACTGAAACTGGTAGGCTCATTCGGTGAATCCCTAGTGGCAAACAAAAGAAATTCTAGCCCTTTGTCCCAATCATGGGGATATTCGCGACAATATGCCCTGATCATCGTTTTGAGGGTTTGATGGTACCGTTCTAAAGCCCCTTGTGTCTATGGATGGTATGCTGAGAACGTTAGCTGTATTATAACCAGATTACTCATAACTTCTTGGAAAATTTTAGACCTAAAATTGGAACCTTGATCCGACTGAATCTCAATCGGTAATCCATACTGAGATAAGAATTGGGTTAACTTCTCCATCACTACCTTAGCGGAAATTGTTCTCAAGGGAATGACCTCTGGGAACTGAGCATATACCGATGTCCTGCTTTTGTTTTTGGTAAAGGTCCCACACAGTCTACCAACACCCTACTAAAACTGGTATGGGAATTAGAGGTGCCGGTTTTATGGCAGATTGCGGTTTTCCCACAATCTGGCATGTATGGCACATTTTACAAAACTATACCATGTCCTTGTAAAGACCTGGCCAGTAAAAATGTAGACGTATTGGGTCTTCCGGATCCCCACATGTCCCCCCATAGGAATTTCATGGCTATCCTTAATATTTCCCTGCAATACTTGGGCATACCACTATCTGGCGAACAATCGTCCATTCTTTGTCTGCAGGTCTGTGCAGACCTCATCAGAATCCTATTTTCACCCTCCTACCTTCTATCCTTCTTGGGTTTGCAAGGGTGATGGAAAAAGGGTTTGTAAACAAGCTCATAAACATCAGCGATCTCAGCTACCTGTCTGGCAGTTGAAACCTTCTGGTTCTCTATGTGGGAGTGAGTTTGTAAATTCTTCCAGAAGAATTATTTGCCTAAAGGTCGCATATGTGGTCTCTAACCTTTCTGCCTGCATCCAATGATCAAAGTTAATTTGCTTTACCCTCTCAAATTCGATACCAGTCTGTTTCTGGAGGTCCCGAAATTTCTGCCTGTAATCTTCAGGGACCAACTTGTAAGTAGCGAGAATAGCCTTTTTTGCCATCTCAATCTGCAGAAGCCTCCTCAGAAAGCATAACATAAACTTATGAGCTCTGCCAATCAACCTGCTTTGCATGAGCAGTATCTAGTTTTCTTTCAGCCACCTCATCTCTCTGGCAATCTTTTCAACAGATATGAAAAATGCCTCCATGTCCCTTTCCTCAAACATCAGGAGGGCTTGCACTAATTTACATAGCTCTTCACTGGGTCCTGGGTTAGAGTCAGGTCTTTCCCCACCCGAATTTTTATCGGGGTCAAGGGCATTTTGTTTTCTAATTCCAGCCTTCTAATCTGGTATTCCCTTTCTCCTTGCCCTCTTTCTCTCTATGAAATGCTCTCTTTTTCCTCTTCCTCTCTGCTGCTCTGCGTGTTCCCTTCAAAATATCCTTTTGTTTTCCTTTTCTCTCGCCTTAAGTTCTAGCTCTAACTTCTTCCTGTCCAACAGAATCTGTGTTACCTTGTCCTCTTTCATTTCTAGTCATCCCTCTGGCTCTTTTACTTCAATCTCCAGCTGGCTGCTTGTATCTGAATTTCAACCCATCCAGCTTTCGGACTGATGTCTAACTTCGAGTATTCCACCACACTTGACAGCTCATCAGTGGACAATGCCTTTAAAAGACTCAATCTATTGCAGACTGCTGCACAAATGCACTTGCGTCAAAAGTAGCCATTCTAGTGCGTAAGCTTGACTCAAATGTACAAGAAACTTGCCGTTTTTCTTTTCCCCTTTTCAATTATTAATACCCCGCTTACAATTGTAAGCTTCGTCGGCTTTGGGTTATCTCGGACTGAGCCCCCAATTATGTTTCAACTGAGGCTGGAGGAGTACATTGTCTTTCTCTAGTTCCATTTCTCCACAGATCACAACATATATTTAAATGTTTTACCCAGTTACTGATACAGCCAATCTATTTTTGTTTCAGAATAAAATCCACCAACCAGGTTTCTTTAAATCAACAAAAAAATTAATTTATTATAAAACAAGACTTCAAAGCTTATTAACAGGTTGAAATATGAAAGTTGCCTTCCAAGTTAACCCAACACACACGTGCACACACACTGGTTAAAGAAAAAATAAAGACGTTTTCTACGCAGAGATCTCTTTACAAAAGAGAAATTTTTTTTTGGCCAAATACTTGTTAATCCTTGAAGGAAAATGATAAGATATGGTATGTTCCCAGGTGGTCCCTTATTCTGGTGTCTAAATATGCGTAGACGGCTGTCACTGGGGATTTTTGGAGCAGCTCTTTTCAGGCGACGTCGAGGATTAGTCTGGCAGACTTTCCAGGAAAACCACTGCATCAGGGGTTTCAGCTATCATACTGGATTCTCGGGGTTTCTCAAAGAGGTGGAAAAAGGATGAGCTGGTAGCTTCCCGCTTAGCAATTGACTCAAAACAATATCCAGAATGATACCAACTCTTGACCACCATATTTCGACATGTCACTTCTCTATAAACAGCTCTCCTAGTCAGAAAGCTCCTGCTGTTTACTTAGCTCAAGACATTTGACTTCCAGTAAGTGTGTTTTTAAATTAAGTCCCCAAGTCCTTCCAGTGACTTTAAAAAAAAATGAAGTCCAGCATCTATGGAATCTCTTTAGTCTTTCAAGTAAATCAATTTCCACAATTTTTAAACACGAGTCCTCAAATATCAAAAAATTGAAGCACTTTCATAACAGTAGCCCAAAGTTTAGTAGTATAAAGACATGTGCTACAAGTGTTGGCCCAGAACATTATGCAACTTTTGTGCACAAAAAAAATCTAGGAACTTAGGTGTAATACAGCTCAAAATCACAGTATGCCGGCATGACAGATTTCTGGAGTTTGATACCAATTTCCATGATTTTTTAAAATTCTAACTGAGACCTCCATTATACGTAACCAGACCACCATCAGGTTTGGTGCCTAAACCTTTTCTGGACCTCTATCGCCCACCAAATCCTGCTGGTCTTATTCAGAAGGACTGATGGAATGGCCTTCCTTTGGGCATAGCCCCCATCTGTATAATGGAATGAGAAGCAGTAGAGGCAAGGGGCCTTGGGACTGAGACACCATGGTAAAAGATAGCAACCCACTTGCTATGCCCCCCATTGGTTGCACTGCATTTATGTTCGCTTTACACCAGTTTTATGTTCCAGCATAGGCAAATGAGCTCCACAGGAAATTTCAATATAAATTCCTGTCAACAAGAACGTGGAAAGTACTGAAATTTCTGCCTAATTGGGATTCAGGGAATTTGGGATTTCTATCTTTTTTATGCCACATGCACTAGAGTATTCTTAGTTTAGTTTAGAGATACAGCACTGAAACAGGCCCTTCGGCCCGAGTCTGTGCCGACCATCAACCATCTATTTATACTAATCCTACACTAATCCCATATTCCTAACACATCCCCACCTGTCCCTATATTTCCCTACCACCTACTTATACTAGGGGCAATTGCTAATGGCCAATTTACCTATCAACCTGCAAGTCTTTGGCTTGTGGGAGGAAACCGGAGCACCCGGAGGAAACCCACGCAGACACGGAGAACTTGCACACTTCACACAGGCAGTACCCAGAATTGAACCCGGGTCGCTGGAGCTGTGAGGCTGCGGTGCTAACCACTGCGCCACTGTGCTGCCCTTAGGTTCTTATTCTTAGGTTTGTTATTTGTATAAACCTAAGCTATGTAATCTTTAAGCCCTTTACAAGAACTTTTTCAAACTGGGCATTTCATAAAGTGCACAAACTGCCAAATTTGTTTCTATTAAAACCATCAGCTTAGTTACTACAGTCCATTTCAAATTAGGTACAAAGCTATGGAATCCCACTTAATAACTGAGTTATTTATACTTTGAGAACTTAATTTAAAATCATGCAACTTACCCTAGTCACTATCTGATTCCATAACAAAGAGTGGTCTACAATTTTTCTGGGAGTTGTGCCCTTCTAACGCTTCAATGCTGTTGAAGATCATGAAACATTTCCGACATATGTGTCGGTTATTTTTCACACAAAGTGTATTCGCTTGTGAACTGGGAGGCTGATTTGAATCGGTGGCTAGCTTCCTTCGTTTTGGCATACTGATATATCGTTCATCTAGGTAGCTTGGTGGCTGTGGTCTGAAGTACTTTTGTTGTCTGCCACAGCCCTTATAGTCTTCCCTACTACTACTCTGTTCTTGCTTAGAGGATGACTGCAAAGCTGAAGAAACCTTACTTTGCTGTGACAGACTGCCACTATTTTGTGACACTGCCACAGCCTCTACCCTTACAACATCTTTTGAAACACTGTTATGCAATGTTGATGTAGACTCTGAACTTGAAGCATCTATTGAAAGACTGATCTTATCTGAATCAGCAATGCCATCACTTGACACATCACCTGAGTAAAATGGATTTGTATTTGAATCACTGAAAGTGTCTTTCCGTTTACTGTGTCCATTTACTATCTGTTCATTATTAACACAACAGTTTATGCTGCCTGATTCAACAGTCAAGGTTTTCTTATTTGATTCAATGGAAACATGTGGAGTATCACTTAATGCATCATTTCCATTTTGATTTCCACTTTGCTTGCTAGCCATAGTATGAAGGTAGGTCTTTGGTTCTGAAAACTCTTTTCGTGACTTCCACGATGGAACTAGCAATTCCATCGCATTCTGTTCATTTTTTAAGCATTTATCTTCACTTGTCTTTGCTCGATGGCTCAGTACTTTGCTTGTCTGGAAGTTTCTTTTATCACAATCAGTGAACTGGATAGGTTTTCTGCTTAAGTAATGCTGTGCCTCATGCTCATAAAGCCTTTCAAGTTCATCAAACAACTTGTCACAATCATGAAAGCTGCACTGTGCTTGGAAAGTTTCATGACTCTTGGTATGAGTTGCAAGTTCTGAAGCAGATTTAAACGTCTGGTCACAGTCGCACTGTAAACAGAAGTACAATTTAGGATACTGATGTCTTTTCAGGTGGTCAATTAAATGCTGGGAATACATGAATTTTCTTTGGCAATAACGGCACTTGCCCTTATACCACTTCATTAGGTAATCTTGCACATTTTCATCAGAGGAGTGACATTTCCGTGCATGCTTAGTCAGAAACTGTATCTTAGTGAAGACTTTTGAACAGCCATGGCCTGGACAAGAGAGGAAACCTTCACGTCTGTCATTTTCTGTTTTGTCTTTTGAAGCAGAACCATCTTGCACTCCTTCCTGTCTGCATAGAGCTCCATTATTTTTGTGATCTGTCAAACTTTGTTTAGTAAGAACACAGTTCTTCATTTTCTTTTTGGTCGGAACAGTAGCTGCATCTGAACCAAATACTTCTGTTGTCACTTGATCAACCATAATATCATCTGCTTGAGGAGCAACATCGTTGTTAGGATCTTCCTGAGTTTTCAAATGTTCATTCTGTGCTCCATCTGGACCAGTTGAGCAGTGTGGTTCATTTGGAACATCAGCAACACTAGCTTTAATATCTTCAACTCCTGTTAATTCTTTACAGTTATTCTGTTCATCTACATGAGCAGATTCTGAAGTAGGTGGTGTTTTTTCATGATCAAGAATTCCATTTATGATTGCACAGGTTTCCTGCAAACCATCAGCAACACTGGGAGATTCTTGAGTATTTATGTGAGCAGTAAGTTCTTGCTTTTGAAGCTTCCTCACGTGAGTCTTCAAATGCTTCAGCATTTGTCCCCTCAATCTGAACTTTCTTGCACAAATCAGGCAAGAAAAGGCACCTTTTTGCTGATGAACCTGTGCATGCCGTACAATGTGCCCACCAAGAAACTCCTTTTTACACAACACACAGCGATGCATTGGGGCAACATGGCCATCTGCCCTGGATGCGTCAGA
Organism: Heterodontus francisci; assembly: GCF_036365525.1. Lineage (NCBI taxonomy): Eukaryota > Metazoa > Chordata > Chondrichthyes > Heterodontiformes > Heterodontidae > Heterodontus > Heterodontus francisci. The sequence goes on along the minus strand of NC_090380.1, from coordinate 91,588,706 downwards.
ACTTAGCTGCAACGTTTTAACAGGTTTTTCCTTAGTCTTGATTTCTGTATTGCCATTAGCCGACAAGCTATCTCCAAGCTTCGCAACTGGTTCGCGTCCACGTGCATTAATTAAGGCCACTTTGTCACGCATCAGAGCAAGACAGCTTTTCTTTAAAATCCGCCAGTCCCAAAATTCTGGATCAAAAGGCCAGGTAGTTTTTAAAACAAGCAGCAGCTCACAGCGAAGGAAACTTGGAACTGAGCTAGTATCTTCACTGTATAGCTGATCTGGCTGACTGTACAGCTTTTCAACAGCATGAAAAGATTCTAATGTACACTCAGAGAAAAAAACTGTAATAGTGCATGCTCTACAGAAATCCAAATCATTTGGCAGCAGATATGAGAGTGTTTTACACACTAAAGTTTTAGTATTTGGTTCATCTTGGTAATCTATCCGTAGAGCACGTGCACAAAGCTCCACACAGAACTGCAAGCCTTCAGCTCCAACCTGCAACATTTAAACATTACATATTCAAAGTTATTAGATATTCGCATTAGAAACTAGAGAACAAAAATTTAGTAAGTAGCTAAAATACATAGCTAGGACATTTTTTTGATTTCAACTCTGTATAAAAAATAGATTTAGAATAAGGACCAATGCTAAATAGATTACAGAAGAAAAAATTTTTGCGGAGGGAGTGCTGCAGAAAAATGGTATGATTGTGTATCTCCCTTTACCTGCCCCAGTAAAATAACCGAATGCATATTATACATATGCACAAACAAACCAGAAGGGCAGAATGTTCTTTTTTTAAAAACGCACACATGGCTACACAGATTCTTTATACAAGTAACTAGTTGGTCCTCCAATGAAAAACAAAGCATAAAACATGATCAAAATTTCCACAAAAAACTGATTAAAGTTGAATTAAACAATTAAAAAAAAAACTACAGACATGGAAGTAGTAGCTAAAACAAAAAGGGCTAAAGCTGTAGATAGTGCAAGTAGTGTGCAACAGATAGTATATTACAAGCCATAAAATGACAAATTATCACTGCTACCTACATGCATCAAGTACAATGTTGCCACCTCTCTAGTCAATAAATCAAATTGAAATCTCTAAAGCTCTTATAACGATAGATTTATAGGAGTAGGCCACTTAGCCCTTTGAGCCCATTCCACCATTCAATGAGATCACTGCTGATCTGCAACTTAACTCCATATACCCAGCTTTGCCCCATATCCCTTAATACCTTGGGTTAACAAACCTCATCAAGTTTAGATTTAAAATTAACACAAACTATCAACTGCTATTGACAGAAAGAGTTCCAAACTTTTAATACAAAAGCAAAATATGGCACATGCTCGAAATCTGAAATAAAAGCAGAAAATGCTGGAAACATTCAGCAAGTCTGATCTGATGAAAGGTCACAGACCTGAAACGTTAACTCTTGTTTCTCACCACAGATGCTGCCAAACTTGAATGTTTTCAGCATTTTCTGTTTTTATTCCAAACTTTCAACACCATTTGCATATAAAGGGTTTCCTAACTTCATTCCTGAAAGGCCAGGCTCTAATTTTTAGGTAATGTAGCTTAATCCTAGATTCCCAAACCAATGGAAATAGCTTCTCTCTATCTACCCTATCAATTCCCTTTAATATCTTGAAAACTTCGATAAAATCATCCCTTAACCTTCAAAATTCCAGGGAATATAACCATGGCTTGTGTAATCTTTCCTCTTTAATTTGACACTTGCAGTACAGGTGTCAGTATGGTAAATCTACATTGCACTCCCTCCAAGGCCAATGTACCCTTCCTAAGGTGCAATGCCCTGAACTAAACCCATCACTGCAGGTGTGGTCTAACTAGGGATTTGTATAGTTGTAACATAACCTCTATCCGCTTTGTATTCTGGTCCTCTAGATATAAAGCCCAGCATTCCATTAGCCTGATTATGTTCTGTACTTGGCCATGGCGTTTTAATGATCTATGTACATAGACTCCTATTCATACATACAAGCCAATGTGCTTGGAACAGCAGGCACTAAAGTTTTAGACTAAGGGAAGTAAAATAAATTGAATACACTATCTTTCATTTGCACAGCAGCAAGCTTACTTACCTCATTCTGAATAACCCTGATAAAGAGGAAGATATGGTTGACATTTCTGGATGTTAGTAAAAGGTGACGACACTTCTCTAGAAAGTGTTGCTTGGATGCATCAAGTTTCAGCTGCAGCTTGCTCCACACCAATATCAACTCCCTATATAAAATTAAAATTAGTTGACAGCAATGTGTTAAAATCAGAGCTATCCTAGGAATCACTGGAGGACAATTAGATGCTTACACCCAATGAACTGACATGCCATTTAGTTGTTTCTAGTCTGGTTCACCTGAGCAGATTTTGCACTACGCAATTTACAAAGATAAAGCTGCCAAGAAAGCAAATTTAAAATAAAATCCTACAAATGCTACAATGTGTTTTCCAAACTTGTTGGTCTTAAATCTAACTCTCCTGCTAATATCCATACACATTTAAATGTAATGTTGCTAACATTCTGCAAACTAATGCAGTTAAGGAACATGACACTGCAGTGATTTTATGAACGTCAATCAAATTATTTAGCCTAATTACCACAACTTACTTCATTGCAAGAAATTTAGTAAGTACATTTTGTACAGTCATGGTGCGCAAAACTGGGCAAAGGAGAAAACAAAATTAAACGACCCAAGGCAAGCAGGCATCCGGGAGACGTGAAAGGCTGCCCAGTGAAACATGGTGCCCTCTCAGTGCATCGGGGGGCAGGGGGGTGTGAAGCCTGGACAAACGGGCACTGTGTGACCGATTGAGGGCTGCCCCCGCTTCCCCAACCACCCCCAGGACCCGAAATGCCCCCTTACCCCCACACGACCACCCTAGCTTCGCCAGGACACTGGCACGGCAAACGAAACTTACATGTAGTCCTGGCTTCATGTCCTCGGCTGGGCTGCAGCCCTAGCAGTGGTCACCGCTCCCGGTGGCGCTGCTGGGACTAAGAGCTGCCAGCCCTATGATCGGCCGGCAGCCCGCCTTGGAACTGTTAAAGCCCGGGGACCCGTAAAATGCGTGTCGAATCCCGGGCTGGGCAAAAGCAGGTTCGCCACCGACTTTTAAGTCGGTGGCCAGCTCTCGTCCACCCGACGAAAAATCCAGCTCAACCAGTTTTCACAATTTTTTTTTTTTTTTTTTAAACTTAACCTATACACTAGAAAGATTCATGCAATTCTTTGTAATTAATTGTTCCCCATGATAACATTTTTCAAATAAAAAGAATCTGAAACAGAAGTAGTTTTAAAAATTTACTGATTGACTAGTGCAGAGAGATTTTCTTTCAAAAGCAAGGTCAAAAGTAATAAATATAAAACATGAAACTAACACTATAAAAGTAAGGGGGCCATATCTGTAGCACTTTTCGGTATAAAGCATATTTTTCCACTATCCACGAAAAAAAATCACCTTAATGGTTTTATATTTTTCAGAACAGTTTAACAATGGAATCTTTAAAATGGAACCCAGCAACTAATAAGCACAGAATGCAATGAGTACTTGGAGATGATTAATTGCAATTTTTAGATGGTTTGATTTATGCAGGCCTGTAGGCAAGGACAACACTGCACTAAACTATTTTATCCCCCAAATGAATGACCGCAAACTCGTAAGTAAAACATTTACCTAGTACAATACATGTCTCCATTTCTTAGCTGTTGAGTAAGGAATGCCACACACAGAATCCAAGACAATTCCACCTGCCCTTCGGAATCTAATCTGCAAATAACTTCAAGGGCTTCCTGGCAGTCAATTTTGGCAATCTGTCATACAGGAAAACAAGTGAAAAAAGTTATAGAAAACACTCAGTCCCTCGACACTTAAGTTTGGTATCACGAATATCCAAGAGAAATATATTACTACTACTGTCAGGTTCATCTTTCCTTGAAATGTGGAAATCAGTTTAAATTTTTCTGTTCTAGCTCATTTCACGGTTACTTTCACTGATGTCAGCTTTTTACTTCCTGAATTATTAAACTAAATTCAAATTCATAGTAATTTGAACTCAGGATTCTCTGGATTATTAGTCCAGGCCTTTGGATCACTAGGCCAATAACAACACTACACTACTATACCCAAACACGGACAAACAATTTAAGAAAGGCAAATGGAATATTGGATCAGAGACAGAAAAGCAGAGGACACGTCCACAAAAGATATGCTGAGGCTTTAGAAACCACTGGTCAGACCACATTTGGAGTACTGTCTGTAAATGTGGTAATCATGCTTCAAAAGGAACATACATAGATTTAAGTGGGTGCAGAGAAGAGCAAAATAACTCAAACAATGAAACAAGAAAACATGAAACCTTCTGTGCTTTGGTTCAAAAAGAGATTGTTCAGTGGAGAGCTTGCCAAGGTATAGACAAGTTAAACTTAAAGTGAGACCTCTTGGACCAGTAAGTCAATAGGAGGCAAATATGAATGAAAAGTAAATTTAAAACAAACGAGAATAAACTTTCACTCAGTGGGTGAGAAACATTTAATACAGTTTACAAAGCAAGGTAGCAGAACCAAAGACGTGACTGGTACTCAAAATACAGTTGAATGCTAAAAGGCAAGACAAACTTCAATGGGCCACGTGATCTTTTTCTGTCCTCAACTTTCAAACTGTGTTCAAGACATTTTATAGTCAAACACAACAATAGTAATATGCCTAACTAATATATGTCAGAAATCCAGCAAGTAAGTTATTTTAAATAAAAACAGAAAATGCTGGAAATACTCAGGACAGGCAGCATCTGTGGAGAAACAGAATGTTTCAGGTCAATGGCCATTTATCAAAACTAGGAAATAGTTAGAGATGTAATAGGTTTTAAGCAAGTGAAGGGGAAGGATGGGAAAAAGAACAAAAAAGGAAAAGGTCTATGACAGTGTGGAAGGCACAAGAAAATAAATGACAAAAGGGTTCATGGTGCAAAGACAAAGGGAGTGGTAATGGAACAAGAAACAAAATGTGTCTAGGAGGTGGTGTGAATGGCAGAATCATGAACAGCTGCCATCCAAAATCAAAAAAAAGAGAAACAAGAGAGGAAAACAAATAACCAGCAAAGAAAAAGGAAATAAAATGGGGGCAGAAGTTATGATCTAAAATTATTGAACTCAATGTTGAGTCTGGAGGCTAAATGCCCAGACGAAAAATTAGGTGCTGTTCCTCGAGCTTGCGTTGAGCTTCATTGGAATACTGCAGGAGGTAGAGGACAGAAAGGTCAGAATAGGAGCAAGGTGGAGAATTAAAATGACAGGTGACTGGGAAGCTTAGAGTTGCGCTTGCGGACTGAACGCAGGTGTCTGCGTTTGGTCTCCCCAATGTAGAGGAGACCACATCCTGAGCAGCAAGTACAATATACCAAATTGAAAGTAGTACTAGTAAATTGAGTATTGCTCAAAAGGGAGACATTTTGTTGAACCTTTTCGTCTTGCACTGATCAAGACAATCCGCAAGAATACCAGTGTAAGGGAAAGCAACAAATTTATATCATATGAGAACAGAGTGCTGATGGGCAGAGGCGTTGCCATGGAGAATGCACCAGATTATGGTCATTGACAGTTAAGTGCCAAGCTTTGTTTGAAATTTAAACCAGGCAGCTTGACTGATTGGTATTGCCCTGAGGAATGAACCAGCGAATGGCCATCACTTATTTTGTTTAGTACACGCAAATGCACCACATCGCGAGCCTGACTGACAATCTTAAACTGGTTGTCAACATAATTCTTAGCACACTGAGGATTACTGAGCAAATGTTGTCCAATCACGGCATCCTGCGTGGCAATGGCTACCCTGATCAGATCATTTCTCACTGTATATCGCACAAATTTATGAAAGGGCCTAAGGCAGTCATATTCAGCCCTGAAAGGTGCCCAGTCTACCTCAGGTTACCCTGGAAAGGTAATATATCCCAAATATTTGAGCAACAGGTGTAGTGTTCACCCCCAACAGGATGCTGCCATCAAGCCAAAAAGACTTTCTGCTTATCACACAAATGAGTAATGTGATATATGAATTTCAATGCCAGTGTGATGCGAGGTATATAGGCCTTACGTCCCAAAGTCTGGCAGATCATATCAAACATACAAACATATGAATTAGGAGTAAGAAGTAAGCCATTCGGCCCTTCAAGCCTGCTCCGCCATTCAATAAGATCATGACTGATCTGTTTGTGTTTCAAATTTCACACTCCCATCTACCCCCGATAACCCTTGATTCCCTTGCCTAACAAGAATATGTCTACCTCCGCCTTAGAAATATTCAATGACCCCGCCACCATCTGAGGCAGAGAGTTCCAAAGGCACACAACCCTCAGAGAAAAAAAAATTCTCATCTCTGTCCTAAAATGGCAACCCCTAATTTTAAAAACAGTGCCCCATAGTTCTGGACTCACCCACAAGAGGAAACATTCTCTCCACATCCACCTTTGTCTAGGCCATTCAGGATCTTATAAACGTCAATCAGGTCTCCCCTCACTCTTCTAAACTCCACTGAAAACAAGCCCAGTCTGTCCAACCTTTCCTCATAAGACAATCTGCTCATTCCAGGTATCAATCTAGTAAACCTATGAACCACTTCCAAAGCATTTACATCCTTCTTTAAATAAGGAGACCAAAACTGCACACAGTACTCGAGATGTGGACTCAGCAATGCCCTGTATAACTGAAGCATAACATCCTTACTTTTATTTTCAATTCCTCTCGTAATAAAAGATAGCATTCTATTAGCCTTCTTTATTACCTGCTGTACCTGCATACTAACTTTTTGTGACTCCTGCACTAGAACACCTAGATCCCTCTGCACTTCGGAATTCTGCAGTCGTTCTCCGTTTAAGTAATACTCTGCTTTTTTATTCTTCCTGTCAAAGTGAACAACTTCACATTTTCCCATATTATACTCCATCTGCCAGATTTCTACCCACTCACTCAAACTATCTATATCAGTCTGCAACCTCATGCCCTCTTCAAAACATATTTTCCTACCTATCTTTGTTTCATCTGCAAATTTAGCTACCATGCCATCGCTCCATGTCCCTTCCTCTGTTCGCAACGGGCAAGGTACAGGCTGTACCCAACCAGCCGATGCTTGCAAAACTCCAAACAGTATCCAACATTAGATGTGATTCTGCGATTGGACAACATTTGCTAAATAATCCTCTGTATGCTCAGAATTACGCTGACAACCAATTTAAGACGGTCAGTCGGGCTCGCAGCGTGGCGTATTTGCGTGCACTGGAAGCTACATATATTAATACGCAGGGCCCTGTTCTTTGCAGACAGAAATGAACATGTACACACATTGCACCTGTTTCAGCTAAACAGAATAAGTGACAGCCATTCGCTAGTTCATTCCTCAGAACAATGCCTTGACCAGTCAAGCTGCCTGGTTTAAATTTCAAACTAAGCTTGGCAGTTAACCATCAGTTAAAGCCTAGCTACCCGAACCAAACCCGACTGGACCCAACTACATATTTCAGGTTGGGTTGAAATTCCAAGTCCAGCATTCGGGCACGTGTCAGGCTGGACAGTGCTGCTACCAGGAAGTCATGGGTTCAGGCTTACCCATGATTCCCCACAACTCTATCTGCAGGAACAGCCTGCTGCCGGAATGGATGAAGGATATTCATGTCGAGTCGGGAGAGAAAAAAAAATTAAAGGACTTGGGCCTGGGTTGACTGGTCAGGTCGGGCCCCGGTCGGATTTTAATTTCATACCCGAGCCAGGCTTTACGGTCAGTCACCATAAACTGGTGCATTCTCCATGGCAACGCCTCGACCAATCAGAAATATCGTCTCATACAGCATAAATTTGTTATTTTCCTTTACATTGGTATTCTTGAGAGTTGTCTGATGAGTGCAAGACGAAAAACTTCGACAAAACGTCTCTATTTTCAGCAACACTCAAGTTCCGTACTATCAAACGACTACTAATAAATTGCTGTTTCACCAGGAAGAAATGTTTGGAGCCTTGGACGATGAGAAGCGGGGAGCTAAAAAAGACAGGTGTTGCATTTCCTGCATTTGCACGAAAAGGTGCCGTGGGAAGGGGAGGGCTGTTGGGGGAGCGACTGAGGAGTGAACTAGGGTGTTGCAGAGGGAACAGTCCCTTGGGAATGCTGAAAGGGGAGGTGAGCAGAAGATGTGCTTGGTGGTGGTATCACGCTAGAAATGGCAGAGAATGAACCGTTGAATATGAAGGCTGGTGGGATGGAAGATGAGGACAAGAAACAACCTATTGTGGTACTGGGAGGGAGGGAAAGGGGTGAGAGTAGAAGGTAATGAACAAAGAACAAAGAACAGTACAGCACAGGAACAGGCCATTCGGCCCTCCAAGCCTGCGCCGATCTTGATGCCTACCTAAACTAACACCTTCTGCACTTCCGGGGCCCATATCCCTCTATTCCCTTCCTATTCATATATTTGTCAAGATGTCTCTTAAACGTCGCTATCGTATCTGCTTCCACCACCTCCCCTGGCAGCAAATTCCAGGCACTCACCACCCTCTGTGTAAAAATGAAATGGAATGGACACAGTTGAGGACCCTGTCAGAAAGCGGGGTGTGAAGTAGTATAGTCAAGCCAGCTATGGGAGTCAGTGCGTTTATAGTGAATATTAATTGATTATCTCCATTCCTGGAGATAGGGTGAAAAGTCAAGGAAAGGAAGGGAGGGAACAGTTGGAGATGGACCACGTGAATATGAGAGAAGGGCGGAAATTGGCAGCAAAGGGCGAAGGCAGGAAATGGCACCAATACAATGTACTTGACAAAGGTGAGGGAGAGGGCAAACAATGCTCCACATAACCCACAAAATGGCAGGCATAGTTAGGTACCCAAAGCAACACTTTTTAATTGGAGGAAGTGAATGGAGTTAAGGGAGAAATTGTTCAATCTGAGAACAGGTTCAGCCAGGTGGAGGAGGATGGTGGTGGTAGACGGGGATTCGTTGGCCCTCCATTGAAGGAAGAAGCAGAGAGCCCTCAGACTGTCCTGGTGGGAGATGGTGGTGTAGAGAGATTGGATGTCCATGGTGAAGAGGTTAGGACCAGGAAACTGTTAAACTGACAGAGGGCATCGGAAAAGTAAATTATTTCGCCTACTTACTTACTGCTATATAAAAAAGTATAGTGACATACTTTTAAAACTTGAGAGAAATTTTGATTAATTAAAATGCTTATAAATGAAACACATCATGTAACCGTACCTCCTGCAGCAGGATTTCTTCCGGTGATGAGCGGCACAACCAGGTTAAAAATAAGTGGAGAAAGTACTTGTTTGTGCCAGTTTGAGGATGATTTACACAGTATTTGGTCAATGTCATTGCTTCTCCGATATGCTCATACTTCATCAAGTATTTCACTCTGTATTCAAAGAACACTGGAGATTCTGATCCCAAGTATTCATTTACTGTAAAAAGCACAAAATGGATAGGAAGACAGTGAAATTAAGTCCACCAGATTGAAGTATTGTTTACAATCTTAAATTTAGATTAGTCTATTTCTGTAAATAGCAAAAATCAGTTATCACACAATGAATATAAAAACATTAAGCAGTCTAATTAATAGACATACAACCTTTCTTCAGACTAAATACTGAATGGATTTTTCTCGATAGTAATTGTGCTTTTAAGGCACATACTATAAGGTCATACTATGAAAGTTAGGCAACTGATGCCCTAACCCATCCTCCATCTACCCAATCTTTGCATGTCAGTAGTAGATGCAACACAGCCTATCAAGTCAACCATTACTCAACAATTGGCTGAAAACAGAACGAAGCTGCAGATGGACAGAAATGCATAGCTGCATTCTTCTCAGCCTATTTGGTAAAATGATACGGTAGGCAGCACAGCAGGGGTCTAACTCCAATTTTTGTTTCAGTTCAATAGTGGTGGTGAAGACACAGTGACAATTCTACCTATTATGCCATGCATTCAGCATTGACCATACTGAAGAAGAAACATCAATTTAAAGTTTAATGTGCACTGCTTTTAGCAGATATTGTACAAGTAGGGACTGTTGATGAATGCACAGATGGACAAGCTGTATTATTTAAAAATAAATTATATAAACCAACAAAAAAGCACCCCTTTAAGTTGTATGTGCACTTAGAATATTATACTAAATGTGCCACTGCTTACTTAAATTTATGAGCTGTGCAATTTAATCTAATGTAACAGCATTTCAAAATATTAGCTGGTGCAATGAAGGATCTGAATGTATATATGAATTGCACGTACCAGGCCCAAGTACTAAAGGGCTTTGTAATTAAAACAAAATAGTTGATTAGCTAATTCCCTTTGCTCCTTTAATCATGACTGCTTACATGCTCAGGGAAATTCCAGTCTCCCTGGGCTGGTTGTTTTTCAAGTTTTCAGTCTGCATGCTGGTGATGTAACAAAACACTATGAGTACTCAAATGTCTGGCACAGCTTTGTATTGTATTAACTCCTAAAATGCAAGTTTAAGTAAGTTTTGATGATCCATTAACAGCCTAGCAAGTATAAATGCAGCCTAAAAAGGTCCCAGGCATGATTCCTATTTATGTACTGAGTTAGCGAAGTGGCAATTCTGCCACAATGACCTCAATGCCCTTCGGTTACTAGGAAGAGGAGCAGAAAATAACCAGGATTCTTGCTTCAATTTACTATTCAAGGACTTCTGCTGGAAAAGGCAAATGTGTGGACATCAAGCTAGAGCAAGATTCATTTTACTTGAAGTGTCTTTCATAGCTTAATGGCCTACTGAACCTCAGTATTGAGGCTCACACAGGAAGACCAGACACTTGGGCAAGATACTGGAGGACTATCAGCATCCAGAATATACTCCAGAAAGGAAGGAGAAATTGGGGAATTTTAAGACATTACCATTGTTCATCCCATCTATTCTCTGCCCACAAACTCTTACCTCTTCACCATTATCTTTTGCTGTTAGTTTTAACAGTACATTTTATTCTATCCATTCTCAACCAGTCTTTAAAAATATAAGTTTAAAATCTTTTATACCCAGTTGCCTGATCTTGTCTCATTGTTTTCCATCCAGTCAATCTGTTCTCGAAAAAATTATAGTTCGTGAACACTAATACTTGGATAACCATGGCTTGTTCTTTTTGTTGACACATTTGTATAATTTTACATTCTGCTATACATCAAGGTTAATTTGAACAGAATACTTACATACTAACTTTGTTTTAATAAAATATTTGGGGCTTTCCACAAATATGATGTGCTGCTAGAATCTTTGCAGAAAGTGGTTGGATGTCATTATCTGGCTTTTTCCAGCCAGTGGGCTAATCAGTTACTGACTTTGTTCCTGCAGCCACGATACTCTGGCTATCACCTTGTTACAGCCTGTCAGCTCTGATATTATTACATGTGGCCAAGGGAAAAAATTTCTTCCTCTGATTCTGCTCACCAAAACAGCGATTCAGTTTCTTTAGATACATTCACTGCTAACTTTCTGTGCTTACGCTCTGTATTGCACAGTTTAGTTTAGTTTAGAGATACAGCACTGAAACAGGCCCTTCGGCCCACCGAGTCTGTGCCGACCATCAACCACCCATTTATACTAATCCTACACTAATTCCATATTCCTACCACATCTCCACCTGTCCCTATATTTCCTTACTACCTAGCTATACTAGGGGCAATTTATAATGGCCAATTAACCTATCAACCAGCAAGTCTTTGGCATGTGGGAGGAAACCGGAGCGCTCGGAGGAAACCCACGCAGACACAGGGAAAACTTGCAAACTCCACACAGGCAGTACCCAGTATTGAACCCGGGTCGCTGGAGCTGTGAGGCTGCAGTGCTAACCACTGCGCTACTCTAAAGTTTGTTTTCCTTGGGCTGTACACTGTTCAAATATCAAAAAAGCAAATGGCAATAGATTTGATCTAACATTTCCTTTTACATTGTACATTTCAGTAATCAGCATTGCATGCGTCAATTTCTTACCAGAGTCTTCACTTTGGAACTTGCCAATTGTTTTAGATTGCTTTATTGTGATGTTTTAATAGTCAATTGTTACTTTTTGTTAAGACAAGTGTAAATTAATGTTGTGTTGCCTCTCTCTATTTCCATCTCTTTGCTGGTTTCTGGACTCTCCAATTCAATGTAATTAATGCTCATTTATAGATGACAACAGTCAACGACAATAAAAATCAAACTGGAGTGTGATTTTAAAATGACAACGATAACTTGTATTCAAAATTATTCAAAAATTTGTCAATTTGTGCGATTAGATTATTGCTAAGTAAAAAAAAAATCCAAAGATGTAAGGTATGGATGAAATAATTACATGAGTTTGAACATATGACTTAATGATTTGTGATATATGTACAAATCCCCCTCAAAAAGAATTCCAGGCATGAATCAATTGCTTTTGAAAAAAATGAAACAAACTTCTCTTCGTGAAAAGATACCCACTTACTGTCCTGAGCAGCAAACACATTTTAGCTCGTCGTAACACGATCAGACCATTTGGGCCATTATTTTTCAGTTTAAGTCCTATGAAAACAGATTGGTGATTGCCACCAACTACAAAGATGGGTTGAACAAGAAGAAACTTTTGTGTGTTTAGGTGAATCTACTGGCAGAGTGGCACATATATTCCACCAAATTATGACACAACACAATTAATGGCATAACATGCTAACTCCATTATATCCTTGAACTTTTACATTTAAATAATGGCATATGCCATCAAGTTATTACAATGGTATAAGTTTCAAGAAAATTTAGACTCAAAGTTTAAAGTTAAACCACAAAACTCGTGATTGAGAGGAACAGTGGACACAGGAAAAAATGCTGTATGAAATAGAACCACTATAACCTCATCCGTGGAGGTGGACAAATGAGGTTTTAGTAATACCAAGAGCCTCAAATTTAAACATTTCAAATTAGGTTTGGGGCAAAAAATGCTATGACTTAAGAAACTACTCAATATGCAAAACACCAATTACAGTACCTAATTCCTGAGTTACTAACTCTTGGCTAAGGATGGACATCAGTACTGGATTTTGCCATGGGCCTCCATTTCTACTCATCCTGATTAGTACATCAAATTCTGCATTTAAGTCATTTTGTAAAACATGGTGACATTCCTGTAGAGGAGAAAAAAATTGTACAAAGTTAATGAAAATTAGGAAACAGGATAATTACATTGCTTTAATTTAAAAAGTGATGCCATAAAAAGTAAAGCAAGCATTCTGCGACACAGCAAATATGAACTATAATTTGTGTATTTTATGAAACTATTTTATATAATTAACAGTGAAGTCATTAGGATACGAGCGCAAAAATTGCAAATGTTACCTGAATGGTTTTAAAAAATTCTTCCCAGAACTCTTTAGATGAGTCATCCTCCCTACAATATAGCAATACTTCAAAGCAGCTCCTACAAACAACACAAAGAAGTTGAAAGTAGGATTATCAGTACAAATATTCTAGTTTTTTGGAGAAAGAGGATTTCTTAGCCTCTGAACAAATGCTTCAAAAACTCACTACTAGCAGCTAACACCCACAAAGGCCACCAAATTAAAAAACAGAAAATGCTAGAAATACTGAGGAGGTCAGGCAATGTCTGTGGAGAGAGAAACAGTTAAGATACTTCAGGTTGATGATCTTTCGTCAGCTGCCAAATTAAAAGCACCTTTGTACTATATATTAGTTTTATATATTTAAATAGTTTTCCTTGGCACATTACCATGACTAACTTAACAATGTTGGAAGGTATTCACTGATCCAGAACATACACATTCCCATCACTCTATTACGAAGTATATTTACCTGATATCAAAATTCTTTTGTTGAGAGGAAAACCTACATAAATTAAATGCATTTCAAAATTTTCTACAGAAAAATAACTTACACTACTGGTGTAAGCGTGGGTTTCCACCGGGTGCTCCGGTTTCCTCCCACAGCCAAAGACTTGCAGGTTGATAGGTAAATTGGCCATTGTAAATTGCCCCTAGTGTAGGTAGGTGGTCGGCGAATGGTGGGGCATATGGGATTAATGTAGGATTAGTATAAATGGGTGGTTGTTGGTCGGCACAGACTCGGTGGGCTGAAGGACCTGTTTCAGTGCTGTATCTCTCTACTGCTCTTCGCATTTATGGATTGCTGTTTAAATAAAGGATATTTTATATCTCACAAATGGGATAAATGATGAATGACGAGGTACTGCAAACGCGTCACTTGTTTTGCTTTAAATATTCCCTTCAAAGTTCAAAAAGAAAACAGGTTCATTGAGGTGTGATATAATTTTCATGAAATTATATTTTCAAATACTTGTGTTTATATAGCACCTTATACCTTTCCGGAAGGTTCGAACACATGGGATCCAGGGTGAGCTAGCCAATTGGATACAAAATTGGCTTGGTGATAGGAGGCAGAGGGTGGTAGTGGAGGGTTGTTTTTCAGATTGGAGGCCAGTGACCAGTGATGTGCCGCAGGGATTGGTGCTGGGCGCTCTGTTGTTTGTCATATATATTAATGACTTGGATGTGAATGTAGGGGGCATGATTAGTAAATGATGACACCAAAATTGGTGGTATAGTGGACAATGAAGAAGGTTGTCTAAGGTTACAACAGGATATAGATCAACTGGGAAAGTGGGCAAGGGAGTGGCAAATGGAACATAACGCAGACAAGTGCGAAGTGATGCATTTTGGAAAGTTAAACCAGGGCAGGACATATACAGTGAATGGCAGGGCCCTGGGGAGCGTTGTTGAGCAGAGATACCTTGGGGTGCAAGTACATAGTTCCCTGAAAGTGGCAACACAGGTAGGCAGGGTGAAGGAGGAGTATGGCATGCTTGCCTTCATCGGCCGAGGCATTGAGTACAAGAGTTGGGACGTCATGTTACAGTTGTACATAACGTTGGTTAGGCCGCATTTGGAGTACTGCGTGCAGTTCTGGTCGCCGCACTACAGGAAAGATGTGATTAAGCTAGAGAGGGTGCAGAAAAGATTCACAAGGATGTTGCCTGGTTTGGAGGGATTGAGTTATAAAGAGAGATTGGATAGACTGGGTCTGTTTTCCCTGGAGCGAAGGAGGCCGAGAGGGTACATGATAGAGGTATATAAAATTATGAGAGGCATAGATAGGGTAGATAGCCAGAGTCTGTTTCCCATGGTAGGGGTGACTAAAACTAGAGGGCATAGATTTAAGGAGAGAGGGAGGAGGTTTAAAGGGGATCAAAGGGGTAAATGTTTTACACAAAGAATAGTGGGCATCTGGAATGAGCTGCCAGAGGTGGTGGTGGAGGCAGGAACAGTAGCAACATTTAAGAGGCAACTGGACAGGTACTTGAATGAGCAAGGCATAGAGGGATATGGAATTAATGCAGGCAGGTGGGAATAGTATAGATAGGCATTATGGTCGGCTTGGACGCGGTGGGCTGACCAGCCTGTTTCTATGCTGTACGACTCTATGGTTCTATGACTCTATACCATCTCAAATGTCTTTAAATGACCTATTTTAGGCAAATGCAGCAACCATTTGCTGCTAAGCAAGTTTCCACAAACAATTAGATGAATGATCAGCTAATCTGTTTCTGGTTGATGGAAGAATTGAGGCCAGCATTCTAGGAGCAGTCTCCATTCTTTTTTGGCTACTGCAGTGACCATGAACATTCAAAAAGCCGACAGGACTTCAGTTTAATATTTTCGATCAAAAGCAACTGCAACAATACAGAACTTCTTCAATACTACACTAGAATATCAGCCTGAATTATGCATTTCAGTTCTGGAGGGGGACTTGAGCTCATAACCATCTAACCCAGAAGCAACAGTGTTATCAATTTAGCCAGGTTAACAACTAAATTATGTGACATATATTGCCTCGCAGATAAAAGTTTGATTGGGCCCTCCATTTCAGAATGGCACAGTCGAGACCTCCACAGGTTCAATTATTTTCCTGTTTATTAGTATATATGGCTATAAAACTGCCTATTACTGCAAATAGTTGACAATACCACAACACGAGTCTGGACTGTCTGCAGAATTTATGTTTATCACAGCAGGATGGGACTTCAGCCTGACTGCTTACTCCAGAGTTGATCCAGCTAATGACCAGGGATCAAACAAATTTTAAAATGTGTGCAGACTCCAGATGGGATTCTCGCTTGCATCGAGAAAGCCGTATTGAGGGAAGGGTGGAAAATAGTTGTTTCAGACTTTGGATACCTTTAGCAGAACATGGCTGTCTCTGGGAAAGCTTATTTAAAAAAAGTCTTCTGCTGTAGGAGTATCATATACTCCCATGGATTTAAATTTCCCTCCATCTGCAACAGCAACACTGGATACTATAATATACTGGCACCCCTTACATCAAGCGCTGCTGTAGTTGTCGTGATGCGTTTCTTGTCATATGACAAGTGAGAAATTGCAGATTAGTTGGACAAATAAAACATTGAAAAATTCAAAAATATGAAAGTCCATATCTTAAAGCAGCTTTAAAGCTTGCAGGAGCTTCTTTTTTTTTTAAACAGTTAGCATGTACATTAAAAGACATCCAAGAAACTTGTAGGAAAGTTACATCTCAGACTAAAAGATCAAAGCAGATCAGTCATGGACTAAGTAAAAGAAATTACTGGAAATTTTCTCTAGTCAAAAGAAACAGGCTCCCATCCATCAGATTGAAGCATGCGCACTTCTGGATTACTATCTGAGCCACGAACAGATTGACATTGGGTCAATAAGACCACAGACTTGAATGCATGGCTCAAACACGGGTGTGGGAGAAATGGGTTTCAATTCATGGGTAACTGGCACCAGTATTGGAGAAACAGGGAGCTGTTCCGTTCTGGCCAGATTTCACTGGAACCATGCTTGAACCAATGTCCTGGCCCCTTTCTCTCCAAGTAACACATCATCCTGACTTGGACCTATATTGCTGTTCCTTCACTGTCACAGGCTCATAAACCTGCAACTCCCTTCCTAACAGCACTCGGTGTGCCTGCACCAGATGGACTGCAGCTCACCACCACCTTCTCATGCGCAATTAGGAACGGGCAACAAATGCCAGCGACGCTCACATCTCATGAAAGAAAAAAAATAAATCAAATAACTCGGGCTGCAGACAAGGCTGTAAACGAAATAGTGGCAGGGTGGGGGAAGGGGGAAAGAGTTCAAGAGAAGGGAAATTTAGAAGGTTAGAGAGTAAGGACAAGGTTATGGTTCGTGCAGGATGGAGATATGGGTAATGATAACCAGAGTGTGACAGGAAGGAACAGAGCATACATACATAACAGTGCACCTGCAAATAGGGGCAAAGGGAAAAGGACAAGACAAAATTAAAGGCTCTTTATCTGAATGCATGCAGCATTCATATCAAGATAGATGAATTGATGGCACAAATAGAAATAAATAGGTATTATCTGATAGCCATTACAGAGATGTAGCTGCAAGGCGACCAAGGCTGGGAACTGAATACTCGGGACACTTCATTTTGGAAGGATAGACAGAAAGGAAAAAGGTGGGTTGGCTCTGTTAATAGAGGATGAGATCAGTACAGTAGTGAAAAATGATGTTGGCTAAGATATAGAATCAGTTTGGGTGGAAATAAGAAGGGGAAGAAGTGCCTGGTGGGAGAAGTCTATAGGCCCCCTAACATCAGCTACACTGTAGGACAGAGTATAAATCAAGAAATAATGGGGGCATGTAAGAAAGGTACTGCAATAATTGTGGATGGCTTTAATCTTCATATAGATTAGACAAATTAAATTGGCAAAAAGGTAGTTTTGAGGGTGAGTTCACTGTATGTATTCAGCAGTTTCTTAGAACAATACACTGTGGAACCAACCAGAGACGAGGCTATTTTAGATCTGGCAATGTGTAATGAGGCAGGATTAATGATCTCTCAGTAAAGGGTCCTCTAGGGAATAGTGATCATAACGTGGTGAATTTTACATTGAGTATTACGGCAAGAAGCTTGGGTCTGAAACTAGCGTCTAAAGCTTACATAAAGGCAATTACAAAGGTATGAAGACAGAGTTAACTAAAGTAGACTAGGAAAATAGATGAAAACATCAGACGGTAGATAAACAGTGGTAGACATGTAAGGAGATACTTCATAATTCTCTACAAAGATATATTCCATTGGGAAAGAAAGACTCTATGAGAAGGATGAACCAATTATGGCAGTTAAGGATGGTATCAAATTGAAAGAAAAAGCATACAATGGTGCGAAGATTATTGATAGGTCATAAGATTGGGAAATGTTTAGAAACCAGCAAAAGATGACTCAAAAAGAGGAAGAAAATAGATGAGAGTAAATTAGCAAGAAGTAAAAGACAGTAAGAGCTTCTATTAGTATATAAAAAGGGAAAGAGTAGCGAAAGTAAAACATTGGTCCCTTAGAGGATGAGACTGGAGAATTGATAATGGGAAACAAGAAAATGGCAGATATTGTGAACAAATCACAGAATTGTTACAGCACAGGAGGCCACCATTAGGCTCATCGTGTCTACACTAGCTCTGAGTGAGCAATTCACTTAGTGCCATTACCCACCGTGCCCCCCAACCACCACCCCTTCTCCCCACAATGCTGTACAATCTTCCTTTTCAGGTAACTATCTAATCCCCTTTGAATACATTGATTGCACCTGCTTCCACCACAATCCTTTTTGATTCATTCATTCATGGGATGTGGGCATCGCTGGCTAGGACAGCATTCATTGCCCATCCCTAATTACCCTTGAGAAGGTGCTGGCGAGCTGCCTTCTTGAACCCTGCAGTCCATGTGAGTTAAGCACACCCACAGTGCTGTTAGGAGGGGAGTTCCAGGATTTTGACCCAGCAACAGTGAAGGAACCGCGATAAAGTTCCAAGTCAGGATGGTGTGTGGCTTGGAAGGGAACTTGCAGGTGGTGGCGTTCCCATGCATTTGCTGCCCTTGTCCTTCTAGGTGGTCGAAATCACGGGTTTGGAAGGTGCTGTCTAAGGAGCCTTGGTGCGTTGCTGCAGTGCACCTCGTAGATGGTGCACACTGCTGCCACTGCGCAGTGGTGGAGGGAGTGAATGTTTGTGGATGAGATGCCAATCAAGCGGACTGCTTTGTCCTGGATGGTGTCGAGTGTTGTTGGAGCTGCACCCATCTAGACAAGTGGACAGTATTCCATCACACTCCTGACTTGTGCCTTGTAAATGGTGGACAGGCTTTTTGGGGGGGGGGGGGGGGGGGCGGGGGTCAGGAGGTGACTTACTCGCTGTAGGATTCCAAGCCTCTGACCTGCTCATATAGCCACGGTATTTATATGGAGAGTCCCGTTCAATTCCTGGTTAATGGTAACCACTAGGATGTTGATGGTGGGGGATTCAGCGATCGTAATGCCATTGAATATCAAGGGGAGATGGTTAGATTCTCTCTAGTTGGAGACGGTCATTGCCTGGCACTTGTGTAGCATGAATCTTACTTGCCATTTATCAGCCCAAGCATGGATTATAGTCTGGGTCTTGCTGCATTTCTACCTGGACTGTTTCAGAATCTGAGGTGGTGCAAATGGTGCTGAACATTGCGCAATCAGCAAACATCCCCACTTCTGACCTTCTGATTGAAGGAAGGTCATTGATGAAGCAGCTGAAGATAGTTGGGCCTAGGACAGTACCCTGAGGAACTCCTGCAGTAATGTCCTGGAGCTGAGATGATTGACCTCCAACAACCACAACCATCTTTTTTTGCACTAGTTATGACTCCAACCAGCGGAGTGTTTTCCCCTGATCCCCACTGACTCCAGTTTTGCTAGGGCTCCTCGATACCACACTCGGTCAAATGCTGCCTTGATGTCAAGGGCAGTCACTCTCACCTCTGGAGTTCAGCTCTCTTGTCCATGTTTGATCCATGGCTGTAATGCAGTCAGGAGCAGAGTGGCCCTGGCGGAACCCTAACTGAGCGTCACTGAGCAGGTTGTTAAGCAAGTGCCGCTTAATAGCACTATTGACGACACCTTTCATCACATTACTGATGATCGAGAGTAGGCTGATGGGGGGGTAATTCGCCGGGTTGGATTTGTCATGCTTTTTGTGTATAGAACATACCTGAGCAATTTTCCACATTGCCGGGTAAATGCCAGTGTTGTAGCTGTACTGGAACAGTTTGGCTAGGGGTGCAGCAAGTTCTGTAGCACAGATCTTCAGTACTATGGCCAGAATGCTTTGCAGTATCCAGTGCCTTCAGTCATTTCTCAACATCATGTGGAGTGAACCGAATTGGCTGAAGACTGGCATGTGAAATGCTGGGGACTTCAGGAGAATCTCGCTGAAGATTGCTGCAGATGCTTCAGCCTTGTCTTTTGCACTAATGTGCTGGGCTCCCCCATCATTCAGGATGGGGATATTTGTGGAGCCACCTCCTCCTGTTGTGCAATTGTCCACCACCTTTCACGACTGGATGCGGCAGGACTACAGAGCTTGGATCTGATCCGGTGGCTGTGGGATCGCTTCGCTCTATCGCATGCTGCTTATGCCATCTGGCATGCAAGCAATCCTGGGTTGTAGCTTCACTAAGTTGATACATCATTTTGAGGTATGTCTGGTGCTCCTCCTGGCATGCCCTCCCGCCGAGTTGGTCCCCTGGCTTGATGGTATCGGTAGAGTGACGGATATGCTGGGCCATGAGGTTACAGATTGTGGTTGTGTACAATTTTGCAACGCCTCATGGATGCCCAGTTTTGAATCGCTAGATCTGTTCGAAGTCTATCCCATTTATCACGGTGGTAGTGCCACACAACACAATGGCGGGATCCTCAATGTGAAGACGGGACTCGGTCTCCACAAGGACTGTGTAGGTCACACCTACCAATACTGTCATGGACAGATGCATCTGCAACAGGCAGATTGGTGAAGGCCAGTTCAAGTATGTTTTCCCCTCTTATTGGTTCCCTCACCACCTGCTGCAGACCCAGTCTAGCAGCTATGTCCTTTAGGACTCAGCCCGTTCGGTGAGTAATGGTGCTACTGAGCTACTCTTGCTGATGGACAGTGAAGTCCCCCACCCAGGAGTACATTCTGCGCCCTTGCCTACCTCAGTGCTTCCTCGAACTAGTATTCAACTGGGCGGCACAGTGGTTAGCACCGCAGCCTCACAGCTCCAGCAACCCGGGTTCAATTCTGGGTACTGCCTGTGTGGAGTTTGCAAGTTCTCCCTGTGTCTGCGTGGGTTTTCTCCGGGTGCTCCGGTTTCCTCCCACAAGCCAAAAGACTTGCAGGTTGGTAGGTAAAATATAGGGACAGGTGGGGATGTGGTAGGAATGTAGGATTAGTATAAATGGGTGGTTGATGGTCGGCACAGACTCGGTGGGCCGAAGGGCCTGTTTCAGTGCTATATCTCTAAACTAAACTAAAGATGGAGGAGTACTGACTCATCAGCTGGGGTGGGGGCAGTAGGTGATAATCAGAAGGAAGTTTACTTGCCCATGTTTGTGACTTCTTCTCCGGCCTCCTTATCTCGAGAAACAATGGGCAAGCACCTGGAAGTGGTCAGTGGTGTGTGGAGCAGCGCCTGGAGTGGCTATAAAGACCAATTCTAGAGCAACAGGCTGTTCCACAGGTGCTGCAGAAAAATTTGTTTGTCGGGGCTGTTGCACAGTTGGCTCTCCCCTTGCGCTTCTGTCTTTTTTCCTGCCAACTGCTAAGTCTCTTCGACTCGCCACACTTTAGCCCCGCCTTTATGGCTGCCCGCCAGCTCTGGCGAACGCTGGCAACTGGCTCCCACGACTTGTGATCAATGTCACAGGACTTCATGTCGCGTTTGCAGACGTCTTTAAAGCGGAGACATGGATGCATTAATTGTAATCTTCCAAACTTTACTAGATTCTGCAAGGTCCCCGAGGATTGGAAAACCGCAAATGACGTCCCCATTCATGAAAGGAGAGAGACAGAAAGCATGAAACTATAGGCCACTTAGCCTAATATCAGTCATTAGGAAAATGTTGGAATTCATTACGGAAGTTGTAACAGGACATTTAGAAAATCAAAATGCAATTAAGCAGAGTCAACATTGTTTTATAAAACAAAAATAGCGTTGGACAAATTTTATGACGACAAATTTTAATCGAGTTCTTTGAGAATGTAACCAACTGAGTGGATGAATGGGAACCAGTAGATGCAGTGTATTTGGATTTCGAAAAGGCATTTGATAAGGTGCCACATAAAAGGTTACTGCACAAAATAGAGCTCATGGTGTTGGGAGAAAAATATTAGTTAGCCAATCCTCTATCCATGGTAACGGAAAAGAGTCAAGTTAAGTGGGTCATTTTCAGGTTAGCAAATTGTAACTATTGGAGTGCCACAGGGATCAGTGCTGGAACCTGATTGTTGGAAAAACCACAACTTGCCATAAAACTGGCACCTGTAATTCCCATACCAGTTACTGGAGAACCATTTAGTAGGGTGTTAGTAGACTGTGTAGGGCCCTTACCAAAAGCAGGACACCACTATATACTCACCATCATGGATATGGCTACTAGGTTCCCAGAGGCCATTCCCTTGAGAACAATTTCTGCTAGGGCAGTGGTAAAGTTCTTCACTAGATATGGATTACCGATTGAGGTTCAGTCAGATCAAGGTTCCAATGTCATGTCTAAAATTTTTCAGTAAGTTATGGGTGACTTAGGTATCAGAGTTAAAATCTTCAGCATACCACCCACAGATACAGGAAACTTTAGAAAGGTACCGCCAGACCCTCAAAATAATAATCAGGGCATGCTGTCATGAATATCCCCATGAATGGGATAAAGGGCTAGAACTTTTTTTGTTTGCCACTAAGGATTCATCTAATATGAGTCTACAAGTTTTAGTCCTTTTGAATTAACTTATGGACATGAGACAAGAAGCCCTGTAAAACTAATTAAAGAAAGATTTTTGGGACAGAGGGTTGACTCCTCTGTGCCAGATTATACATCCATGTTCCAGGAACGGCTTACAAAAGCTTGCAAAGTGGCTCAGGGACACCTTATAGCTTCCCAAACAACTATGAAAAAATGGGCAGACAAGCATGCCAAGACCCGAACATTTCAACCAGGAGATGAAGTGTTGGTATGGATGCCTTTACAGGTGAACCGTTGAGGGCACGGTTCAGTGGTCCATATAATGTGTTCGAGAATTGGTGACGTAAACTATTTGATTAACAATCCAGATCGCCGGTAAAAAGAATCAGCTGTGTCATATCGATATGTTAAAACAATATCACCAGGAGGAGGATAACAGGTATGTCAGGCAATAGGGACAGTGAAGGATGAAAGGGATAGCGAGAATGAGACAGAAGGAGACCTAGACAATTCTCAAATTGAACCTACTATCCGGTTAGCTAATACTGAATTGCTAGGGAGATTGGACACTATGCTTTCACATTTAGATGCAAACCAACGAGAAGACCTAACAAGACTACTCACAGCATTTAAGAGAGTCTGTAGGGATAAGCCAGGATGTTAAACTTTAGCCACACATGATGTGCATATAGGGGAATCCGTTCCCAAAACATTCTTACCGCTCAAGTCCAGAGCAACAGGCCCAGATGAAAGCAGAAATCCAATACATGCTGGAGAACCACTGAATAGAACCCAATCAAAGTAACTGGAGTTCACCAGTAGTATCAGTGTCTAAACCTGACAATTCAACTAAAGTTTGTGTAGATTATAGAAAAGCTAATGCAATAACAAAGACAGACTCCTACCGAATTTGCTTGGAACAACTGGAGGATTTTGTTTGGATAGTTGGAGTCAGCTGATTTGATGATAGTCTTTGTTGAAAAATTTAAAAATCAGAATGCCAGACTATTCCGATGGAGTTTACTGTTACAACCTTATCACTCAAAAATTATCCACATTGCAGGTAAACATATTATTGCAGATGCTTTATTGAGAATCTAACTTTGTTCAAGTTATTTGAAAAGAGTATGTGTGAAAATGTGTTTTCTATTTTTCGCACACTAATTTAAAAATGGCATTTCATTCCTCCGAGAGTGGAGCTGTTATGAAAGCAATTCTTTTAGGTTAAGCTGAATAAATGGGGACTGGGTTTTTTTTTTAAAAGGAAGCCGGATTTGCAACACTGTTGCGGTTTGTCACAGGACTCAATTGGAGATGGAGTGGAAACCCTGGTAACAGGAGCAGAAAAGCGACAAACGCTCCTTTGATTGGACAAGCCCAGTAGTAACAGAACACCTGGGATGGGCAGAAAAGCTCTTTGGTTGTCAGAGTGTGTGTGCGACCTTCTGGAGGAAGAGACCAGATTCCTGCTGAATGTTTAACAAGTCATGTCTGCTGCAGAAGGAGAGAATTCCAAGAACAGAAATCTACAACCCAGCAATTCCCTAAAAGACTCAGATGTCCATTGTGTCAATTCATCTTGTTTCCTGTATTTGAAGAAAGCCTAACAAAATAATTCTCAACGCCACCTGAAGAGAACAGTTCTAAAGATTCTGTCTACATGTACTCGAAGGTTGGACTTTGTGCCAGTTTTGATGCAGGGTGTCTCATCAGCTGTTTTCTTCAGGGGTGGGCAAGTGATCTGCCCGGGTGTTATCTGTAACAGAGCTCTGATCCAAAAATCCCTTATTAGCTTTCGGTTAACAGGTATACATATATGTGAGTGTGCGTGTGAGTGTGAGTGTGAAGGGGTTAAGGTAAAAAAGCGACTTTAAAAATTGGTTAAAGTAGAAAGGGGACTTTGAAAAATTTAATGTTGGATTTTCAAAAATTTGATCTGAGAAATATTGTTTTACTCCATTATTAGTTAAGACTTGTTTTATAATAAAAAAAAAGTAATTTTGTTGTTCAGATAAAAAAAACCTGGTTAGTCTGTTCTATTCTGGGGAAAATAGTATATCTGAATGACTGTTTCACTAAGTGGGGTTTTTAAAAAAAAATATGTTGTGACCTGTGGAGAAGTGGGACTGAATTAACAGTGCATTCCCCCCACCTTGGTCCTAACAGTACAGCAAGTAATTAGGAAGGCAAATGGAATGTTGACCTTTAGTGCAAGGGGGGGGATAGAATATAAAAGTGGGGAAAGTCTTGTACAATTGTACTGGGCACTGGCAAGACCATGACTGCGTTTTGATCCCATTAGAGACCAGTAACACGTTTAAAAAGAAATTCCGACTCTCAGTTATTAAAGAATGAGACCACAAGAATTCACATTTTAAACAAAAGAACTTTACTGTACAAGAGTTAAGCAAAGCAAAACACTATTGACACTACAAAATGAAATCATTTATACTTTAAACTCTAAATCTCAACAGAACACTCCCATTTTACTTCCACTCCAAGAGTTGCACTAATCTTTACAGGATCTTGGCAGTTTGTTCACTTCTCCTGGGACCAATCCAAAGCGTACCATAGCTCTTAGGAATGCACTTCGATTCTTTAGTTTCTGTCATCCGAGGTAAGAGATCGCCTGAGGATTCTCCTGCTAGCATCCGGCTAGGCAATCCCCCAAGTCTCAACACCTCACAAATCTAGATTCAGAGTTTGAGCATGGGCCTTACTCAAAACAGAAACGCCCTTGGTCCCTGATGGCCTCTTTACTCAAGTCCTGCTGCTCCCAAAGCCAACAGCTTTCTTAACCAACTGACCGTTAGCCAGCAGAGAGATAAAAACATCTGACCAAAGGCATCTCCCTGTATCATCTATCTCCATAGTAATGTAGTACACGTGGAGTGTCCGAGATAGCAATTAAAGCTAATTACCTCCAACTCCAAACATCTCTAATTTCAGATACCCAAATGAATAATTGATACTGCTAACAATGACAGGGCAATTCCTTCCAGACTTTGTAGTTCCAGTCCCCTATTAAATGAGCCCACCTGCTGTTTAGTGGCTCCCACCACTCCAACTTTGTCCTTGCAAGCAAACATGGAAAGATCTTTGAAATGTAATCTTGGTTGGTCCTGCAACCTTTTTAAATTCTTACAGCTACACATTTAATTTCTTCAAAACTAAAAGGGACCTCTAAAATATTAGTACAAACCATAAACTAGATGATCGTAACACCTGGAGTAAATGCATACAGTTTTGGTCTCCTTAGTTAAAGGAGGGATATGCATGCATTGGAGGCAGTTCAGAGAACGTTCACTAGGTTGATTCCTGGGATGAAGGGGTTGTCTTATGACGAAAGGTTGAGCAGGCTGGGCCTATACTCACTGGAGTGTATAAGAATGGGAAGTGATCTTACTAAGGAAGCTCAACAGGGTAGATGCTGAGAGGATGTTTCCCCTCATGAGAAATCTATAACTGGGGGCATAGTTTCAGAATAAGAGATCGCCTAATTGAGAGATGAGAAGGAATTCCTTCTCTGAGGGTCATGAATCTTTGGAATGCTCTTCCCCAGAGAACTGTGGAGGCTGAGCCAATGAATATATTCAAGGCTGAGATAGACAGATTCTTGAACTATAGGGGAGGTGAGGGTTACGGGAAACAGACAGGAAAGTGGAGTTGAGGACAAGATCAGATCAACCATGATCTTACTGAATGGCAGAGCAGACTCGCAGGGCAATGTGGCCTACTCCTGCTCCTATTTCTTAGGTTATGTTCTGCTACTATTGAGATTTTAGAAAGTTTTCCTTTGTATATCAAAATAGTTACCTTTTCTCTCCTTTAAAAAAAAAAGCTTCTTTTCACCCCTCCTTCCCAGAAAGATTCTTTAATGAAAAAGATCTATTGTTAGCATGGTGCAAAAGGCAACAGTTAGTGTCTTGCTCAAATGATAATTCATAAATTAGCCTTGACATTGAGCATTAGCAGTCTGGTCACAGGGGCTGCCACAGCTGAGCCCATCTGTCCATATTTGAAGTCCACACAAATGTACTTGCAGAAGGGTTTCCTAAATAATTCAGATGAGGAATTCTGCCTGACACTTTTTTTTAATCCAAGGGGTCTTCAGGTCCGTTGAGATCCTACTGTCAAAGAAAAATCAGATCAAGTCTACACATCTACTTAATGCATAATCTTGCTAAGCTACAGAAGAATTAAAATAAAACAAAAACCTAGTCGTCTTTCATGGAATGTCAGTAATGATCATGAAGTGCCTTAGGATATTTTGCTACATTAAAGGTGCTATATAAATGCTAGTTGCTGTTATTGGAAAGGTTGACTTCAGGCCATATTTTTGAAATGATCAACAGTGCAAAAGTGTTTTAATATTTGATATTACCATCTAGTTGAAATAAGAAAGTGATTCAACATTTTATTTATTCATTCACGTGATGAGAGCATCACTGGCAATGTCAGCATTTATTGCCCATTCCTACATGCCCTCGAGAAAGTGGTGGTGAGCCATGCAGTCTGCCTGGTGAACGTACTCCCACAGTGCTTCAATTTTATAAGAGCTCTTTGGTGCCACACCGTGTCAAATGCTGCCTTGATGTCAAGGGTAGTCATTCTCGCCTCTGAAATTCAGCTCTTTTCTTCCTGTTTGGATCAAGGCTGGAATGAGTTCTGGAGCCAAGTGGTCCTAGCAGAACCCAATCTTAACACTAGTGAGCAGGTTATGGCAGAGTAATTGCTACTTGACAGCATTGTCGATGATGCCTTCCATCATTTTGCTGACAATTAACAGTAGGTTGATGGGGTGCAAATTTGTCAGATTGGATTTGTACTGCTTTTGGTACACAGGGCATACCTGGGAAACTTTCCACTTTGTCAGGTAGATGCCAGCGTTGTACGTGTACTTGGAACAGCTTGGCTAGAGGTGCAGCTAGTTCTGGAGCACAAGTCTTCAGCAATGCAGCCAGGATGTCGTCAGGGCACAGCACTTTTGAGTACACTGGATACAGCATTCATTTCTTGATATCATGTGCATTGAGCCGAATTGGCTGAAGACTGATTTCGGAGATGGCGGGGACCTCAGCAGGAGGCCGAGAGGGATCATCCACTTAGCACTTATGACTGAAGATGATTTCAAATGCTTCAGCTTTGTCTTTTGCACTCAAGTGCCGGACACTGTCAGTGACGATGAGAATGTTCATAAAATTTCTTTCTCCAGTTCAATTGGACATCACCATTCATGACTGGAAATGACAGACTGCAGAGATTTTACCCAATCCACTGGTGTTGATATTGCTTAGCTCTGTTTATAGCAAGTTGCTTCCGCTGTTGAACATGCATGTAGTCCTGTGCTGCAGCTTTACCAGATTGGCACATTTTTAGGTATGCCTGGTGCGGTTCCTGGCATGCTCTCCTACACTCCTCATTGAACCAAGGTTGGTCCCCTAGCTTGATGGTAATGGTAGAGAGAGGGATATGCCAGACCATGACGCTACAAATTGTGGCTGAATACAATTCTGCTGCTGCTGATGGCCCACAGAGCATCATGATGCCCAGTTTTGAGCTGCTAGATCTATTCTGAAACTATCCCAATGTAGTAACCCATGAAGACAGTTCTTGCATTCTAATGTGCTCACATCGCCAGTCAAACTTCCTATTCAGGACTGCTGAATCTTTAGAATGACTTTCCACATCCTTAGTAAGCATTCGTATGGATACATTTTGTAACTTCTCATGCCACCAGCTTTTTTTTTCATCTCATTAGCAATCTTTCATTTGCTTCCAAATTCCAAAATTAATTTTGTTCCAAAATGTGTTACGGAAAAAATTACAAAGTAATGGAATCCTATGCTATAAAGTTTGTTTTAAGTGCAATATGTGCACAGTACAAAATTCCATTTCATACAGTGGTCTCTGGATCCAATGGACTGTTCATCATGTCAGTACATTTGTATCAACATGCTCACAGCACGAAGACTTGATAGACACACTTGATATCCTGGTTTCTGCTCCAACCTGGAGACTGAATCCAGGTACAAATGTTCAAATGCACCACTACTGGTTAATTAATCTGGCTGCCAGCAACTTACCCATCATATACTTTGGACTGCACGTGGCTTTAACAGTAAAACATAAATTTAAAACTTAAAAACTGCCACATGTTGTCATTTTTTGAAAAAAACCATTCCAATGATTATATCCAAGCAGAAGAAATCCAACTACACAAATACTACTGACAGCCCTACCATTTTATGACCTGACAAATTCCAGATGTATCTAGCAAGCAAGAACAGGACATAGCAAGGCACATTTAAAATCAAACCAAGTCTCCAACTGGGAACAAGTTATGTTTATAACATTTATTTCATATTCTAAGATTATAAGACTCATATACTTTGTACATTTAGGCTATCATATTTCTGACTTTGATGGAAAAAGCAGAGAAAGAGACAGAATGTCATATGTATCAATCTACTGCTGACGAGTGTATAATGGCAGCATCTTCAATATATAAGGTTCCCCTCATTTTTTAAAAAACAGACAAGTTGCTTTACTTTTGATCTGGTCACAATTATTCAAATTCAAGTTTAACTAGATGCTGAGTTTTCTGCAAATTAGCATTAGAATTTAGAAAAAAAACGAGTACTGCAGCTTTAATGTTGTTTAGTGGAAAAAAGCCCATTTTCTTCTGTAGCTCGCAATTATGCAAGGGTAAACGTTCACCATTAAATTCTCTGCTAGAAACATCAGTAAAGTGCATCATTAAGTTTATTTAGATGAACTCTGTCTCTTTAAGTGTGCTTTTTGTAGTAATCTTTTTTTTTTAAAAAAAGCATTTATCTTTCCAGTTTTGAAACTGTGTGCACTCTTGTTGCCCGTCAATTAAAACAAATACTATTTCCCTCATTTAAAAACCCTTCAATAATTACTTCTTCCATTCTTGACCCCTGCTTATTCCTCCAATCTTCAAGCTCAATCAACACCCAAACACCAGTTAAGTTACTATTCCGTTAGCTTTTAACTGTTTTATGCATTACAATGCCAAATGACATTTGTTGCCTAGCAACTTTAACAGCAATATCACACTTCAATCAAGTCCCTATTAAATTGCCAACAGAATACAATCTCCCAAATTTTAAAAACTTTACTACTGCCTATGCTGTGAACAAAAATCAAGGTGAAACCAATTATTAAAATGAAAGCGGTTTTAAATGTTATAGGCTGCATGCAGCAGTAACCAGACAAAATAGACTTTTCCTAATCACCCCATAGAGCCACCATGAGAGATTTCCTGTGGAGCTATTTCGGAAATCAGCAGACTGTTTTCTTGATAAAAGGGAAGACTCAGAATGGATGGCCTCATAATGGTTCAACATCTATTAGATAAGAGATTTGTTATTTTTACACTGAGGATTTGGGATGGGCATAGTTGCGAAGCATATTCCCGTCCTTCACTCTATTCTTGATTCATTGAATCGGTCTTTCCTTCAAATAATTAATCTTCAGGACAGAATGTGTAACTTGAAACAGTGGTTGACATGAAGTAGTACTTCTGCTTCCTTAAAAAGCCCTTCAGTTGTCTTAGCACATTGTGGTTAGCAGATGTTGAGAGAGAGCCCAAAAAGTAGCATCTGCAATTTGCATCTCATCAATTTGCAGCAAATAAAATATTTGATTTTTTTTTTAAAGTAGGATTTTCAATACAATTGTGGAGGGGATGAAGCTGAACAGAATATATCGACCCTGATTATGTAACTGTAATGATGGTGAAACCGTCAGTTTTTGCCATCACTACAACTGTGAAACTCCCATCATTCTGAAGTCCGCACATGCAGTTAAACACAGAAATCCAGGTGTTGCTGTCAGTGATTCTTTGCTCCTTCACAGGGTGCGCTGAAGTCCCCATAGATAAAAATCTTTAAAAATCACTTGAATTGATGTGAACTTTCACTTTTTGCACTCTAATTCCGCTGTAAAAATACTCAAGAAAGTTATGCTTATTGAATGAAGTGTAACTGGGTTTTTAAACAGTGTACTAAGTCACAATTACTGAACAACCTTTCAGGCCCTTAAAGACTAATTTTATATTTGTTGAATGTCAGTCATATAGACATGGAGTCTTTACAGCACATTTGGTCCATCAAGTCCACACTGGCTCTCCGCAGAGCAATCCAGTCAGTCCCATTCCACTGCTCTACCCCCGTAGCCCGGCAATTTATTGCCCTCAAATATCCATTCAATTTCCCTTTTAAATCATTAATCGTCTCTGCTTCCACCGCCCTCACAGGCGGTGAGTTCCATTACCACGCGCTGCGTAATACCTCTTCCTCACATCTCCCCGCATTTCATGCCCACAACTTTAAATCTAAGTCCCCTAATCTTTGTCACATCAGCTGATGGGAACAGTTTTTCTTTGTCTACTTTATCCAAATCTATCATAATCTTGGACACCTCTATCAAATCTCCCCTCAATCTCCTTTGTTCCAAGGAGAGCAACCCCAGCTTCTCCGACCTAAATCTTGTAGCTAACATCCCTCATCTCTGGAGCAATTTTGGTATACCTCCATTGCACCCTCTCAAGATCCTCAAATCCTACCTAAAGCATGCTGTCCAGACTGAACACAATATTCTAGTTGTATAAAAGTTCAGCATAACTTCTCCGCTTTTGTATGCAATACCTCTATTTATGAAGCCCAAGATCCCATAAGCTTTGCTAACCACTCCAATATGTCCTGGTACCTTCAAAGATCTATGCAAATGCATCCTCAGGTCCCTCTGTCCCTGCACACTCTTTAGAAATGTGTCATTAAGTTTGTATGACCTTTCCCCATTCCTTCTGCCAAAATGCATCACCTTACACTTCTCTATTAAATTCCATTTGCTACTAGTCTGCCCATTCTGCTAGGCTGTCGATGTCCTGTTGCAGTTGATTTTTACCATCCTTACTATTTGCCACTCTTCCAAGTTTGGTACCATTGGCAAATTTTGAAATGTTACTCTGTATTCCAATATCCAAGTCATTTATATTGTTAAGACCAGGTGGGAAGAGAAAGAGGTCTAGGGCTCCCTTTCAGCCTTCACCTGGTCTTACTGTAACAGGGTTTAATTTTAAACACACCGTGTTTTGAGCTCCCCCTTGGTGAATCCTTATTCACCACTTTCCAATTATAAGGCAAAGAAACCAGCACAAACAGGCTCTCTTAGAATTTAAGTTTAATAAATTTCAACTTTCAACCTAACGTGGTTAACACCTACGGATACACGCTGCACCCCACGCTAGCATGCATACGCGATACACACATGCAAATAGAAACAGAAAAAAGAAAAATGAAGTAGAAAGGTTTGAGGCAATATCTGAAGAATTGCTGTTATGGTTCTTTGAGCTCACTGTAGAGTCCTTGATTGTAGGTAGATCTTGCTTTTCGTTGGGGCCCAGTATTATTCTTAAACCTTGTTCGTTGTAGGAGACATTTCTTGCTTGGGGTTCATGTGTCTTCAGTGTCTTCAGAGGCTTATGAGAAAGAGATGGGAGCAGATCTTCTCAGTCCAGGAGCAAACAGACTTTCTGCCCAAACTGTCTGTACAAATTCAAAAAACTCAAGTTGCCCAGCAGGTTGGTCATGTTACTAGCTGGTTTGACCATGTCTGTTTGTGCATTTGGCCATCTTAGTCAACCTGGAATGCAAGCTCCCCCACCTTCAACGTCTGATGATCCATTGTGGGTTGAATGTCAGGGAATGGCTGCTTTGTCCTTCTAAACACTGTCTGTTAATGTGCAAATGTCTTTTCCAGCCACGGCTAATCTGTTTAACAAGTCTTCTTCACTCCAGTAACAGTTTAAAATCAATGTTCATGACAAAATTAATGTGCCTCATTCTTGGCCGTTGGGGGCCTAGCATGACAATATATATCAAAAAAGCAGTGGTCCTAGCACTGACCCTTGTAGAACACCACTGTCTATCACCCTCCAGTCTGAAAGGTAACCATTTACCACAACTCACTGCTTTCTATCTTCAACCCAATTTTTAAAAAAAATCCAAACTGACACGGACCCTCCTATTCCATGAGCCTTAATTTTGTCAACCTGCCTTTTATGTGGTACTTTGTCAAATGTTTTCTTAAAATGCAAATAAACATCCATTGCATTCCCTTTAACAACCTTCTCTCTTACTTCAGCAAAAAATTCAATTAGATTAGTCAAGCACAATCTGCCTTTCACAAATCCATGCTGGCAATCCTTAATTAGCTCAAACCTCTGCAAGCAGCTGTTGATTTTTTTTCCTGATTATTAGTTCTAAAACCTTACCCACCACTGATGTTAAACTGACCAGCCTGCAGTCACTCGGACTATCTTTACACCCTTTCTTGAATAAAGGTGTCACATTTGCCACTCTCCAATCCTCTGGCACCTCCCCTGTATCTAAGGAAGTATGCAATATTATGGTAAGCCCTTCTGCTATCTCCACCCCCACTTCCTTTAGCAATCTTGGATGCAGGCCATCCAGAATGGGCAAGTTATCCATTATAAGCATTGCCAGCTTTTCCAGTATCTCCTGCCTCTCAATTTTCACCCCATTCATTACCTCTACCATCTCTGCTTTTAGCAATATTTTGTCAGCGTCTTCTTCCTTAGTAAACACCGATACAAAGTGTTCAAGCTTTGCCTTGCACCTCGAAGCATCCATTATCCTTTGTCCCTAATAGGCCCCACACCACCCCCTAACTGCTTACTATTTACATGCCAGATGATGATTTTTGGGTTCCCTTTATGTTGGCTGCCATTCTATTTTCATATTCTCTCTTTGCCAGTCTCATTGTTCTCTTCACTTCCCCTCTCAACTTATTGTGTTTGACCTGGTTCTCATGAAGAATTCAGGAACGTCAAAATTTCTTCATTTTAATTAAAAATTCCACTGGTTTCCAATTTCAAAAGTCCAAATATAAATTTATAATATTTCAACTTCTACTTTAATCCCACTTGTATGTCTCAATCTTTATTTTGCTCACTGCAAGATGATTAAAAAGTGAATAATCATCAATGCATTTTACTTCCTGAGGGCTGTGAGAATTCTTCAATGTGTTGGCTGCTTAGTCTGCTTGATGGTATCAATGTTGCTGGATGCCGGAGATCCTTTTGACTTGGCTCCAGAATCAAATAAACATTGGGAAAATAGAAATCCACGTAACAGAGATATTTAGATCTTTGTGGGCAACTTTCAAGGACAGCAGCACACACCATCACTTTGCCGTCAACTGCATCATACAAATTAGAAAGCTTGGCTGAAATTTCTAATCAAAAATACTGGCACAATGGTTCCCTGGTTTATGGGAAACAAACCGGAATTACTCAATTCACAAACAGCATTGGATCAAGTGAGCAGTCAAAAGTTTATCCTTATATAAAACAATGCTGTAAAATAGTTATATAGAATGGTAAAGCATTTTTGCTATTCGCTACTCATTATCGAGTCACAAAATGACACAGTGAAATAGTGATGCAGTACTGCTCATTTTTCAGCATCACTTTCAAGGTTCATATTGGAGGATGAGGCTGCAAACTTCTAGGAAAGTTATGATGATCCATCCATTATGTGGGTAGATATTTCCAAAGAAGATATTTTGCATTTTCAAATGATAAAAGATTTGGGTCACCGCCCCATTTCCTTTTGTGATCAACAAAAAAAAATTGATTTAGTTTTGAAGTTCCAGAATCTTATTTTTAAAAAATGTGTTTTAATAGATGTGATCAGAAGGAATCTAGAATTTATTGAAAATTTATCATTTCCAGTGTATGCGGTTTGAGTGCATCATTTTGATTTCTAGTGAGAGTTCCACCAGCATTTACAATAATAGATTAGGGCTATTTTTATTAGGATTGGTGTTTTCTTTTAAAATTTTATGACACCCGATTTATTTGCTGAGTTACATATGTTGTATGAATTTTGTGCCAATTATGCATAGGCTGGGAAGGATTTCAATGTGAACTTGTTTTTGGAAGATGTACTTGCAGAGTGAGTGGTTGTGTGGTCGTCTTTTATTGGCCTCCCTTTTTTAGGATATTGGGCTAGATTGGACTTCAGGAGGACTAACCATGTAATGCAAAGGGCCAATATTCAATGCTATGCCATAAAGGGAGGTTTTAAATATACCTCCATATGACAGTTGGCCAGTTATCGCAGGCTTCACAGCAAGGCTTTCCTCTATTCCAGCGTCTTTTCTAGCTCGGTGCCCTCTACAGGGGATTAGTGGTGGTTGAGCTGGACAAGAAAAGGTGAGGCTTATCAACCAGATTAAGAATTCTCACTGAGACATGTATAGTCCAAACCAAAGTATAAAGTAGGAAATATAAATTATATTTAAAAGGATGTACAGAAAACAAACTAATGATTGGAAAATATAGATGAAATTAAGGGACATAGACAGAAAAAGTAAATTTCTTTAAAATCCTCAACACTAATTTTCTTCCAAGGGAATGAGACTCCACATTTGTAAAACCAGAGAGATTATTCTGCAGTAAATATCACTTTACACACAATAAACTCACTTACTCGCGAACGCACCAGCCCTAACTTTCTCAGCTGCTTTTAGTATTTAAGCAGTGGGCAAGTACAGCAAACTCACACCTTGCATTTATTTCAATACAGAGTCTATCGGCAAGGTTTGCAACAGTGCACCCTGCGACGGAACTGGGTACCCCTGGTAGCAACCTCCAGACTGATGTGTAACTGCACATGTGCAGACACCAGAAGTTGCTGTCTGATTTACTTCATAATGACAGCAAACACTGATAACCTCATCGTTATTACTACCATAAAATTTGGGCCAATATCTCACAAACATCAATGAGATACATTTACTACTTACCTTGATGGTGTTGGCTGACAGAGATATTTGTAAAAGGATCTTTTATGCCCACTCGAGTTCATAAATGATGCCTCAGTTTCAAGTGCACCCAAAAGATGGTACCACTAACACTGCATCACTCTCTCAGGACAGCACTGAAATACCAGCTTAGATTATGCGCTCAAGTCCTGGAAGAGAGTTTGAACCCTGGCCTTGTGACTCAAGTGGACAGAATGCTACTAAATGAGCCAAGCTGACACTTGAACTAAATAGAACATACAGCAAATAAAGTAGTTACATTGAGAAGTATATTAGTGCAGTGGTTGTGGTAGCGGACTGTTAACCAACAGGTTAAGACCTCAAATTCCACTATGGAAATCTATAGAAGTGAACTCCACAAAGAATTCCACAAATCTTAATTTGTAGGGAATAGATTCAGCAGATGCTCTGGTCATTGAATATATGCAAGGCAGAGGCCGAAAGATTTTTGGGTACTTGGAATTGAGAGATGAGGATATAGGAAAGTGGAGTTAAGTAGATTGACCGTGACGTTGTTGAATGGTGAAGTAGGCTCAAAGGGCCAAATGGCCTACTCCAGCTCCAATTGCTTATGGTAGAACGAATGGAGCTTATTGAAATCGTAAAATGACAATAGATTTATACATCTTCAAAATTTAAAATAGACAATCCAGACTTTACAGTAATATTGGGGGGAATAAACCAGCATCAATACCCAAGAAAACTTATTTGGATTAATTGGAAATCAAAGGATTTAGTTAAGTGAATTAGTATCAGATACACAATAACCTTTAGCATGCATTTGTACTACATGTTTAGTACTGCGAGAAGCAATTTCGTGTTAACACTGATGGTAAACTTGTGCAGTATAAATAGGGCAAGACCCAAATTGACTCAGAGGTGAAGTGGAATGAGACTCTCTTCCCCCGCTTTGTTCAGTGTCAGGCAGCATTTACACACTAACTGCCACAACAATGCAAAGCAAAAGTGTTTCACAAGGATATTCCGTTGTACTGCAAATGCATCCTTCGCAAAGCAGACTATTTCCTTCTTTAAGGCATCTCAGCCATTCCTCAGAGAAGCTTTAACATCTTTGTGGATGTTATTATGTAGCTAAACATTAGGAGGCATAGAAAGTGCGTCTGGAAATCTAACTACCAAGTTACAACTTCTCCCCTTGAGATGAAGTAGAAGATTTTTTTTTTAAATATGTGAACTGTCTACCTCTCCCAACCAAGGTAATTGGAAACATGTCAGATGGATACTTATGGAGACAAATTCAAATACTACTTTTGTGGCACAGTATTGGACAGCGACCCTCTCCACCACATGGAAAACTTATGATCGTATTCAATACTGATGAACTAGGTTGCATGTTAGGTAACTCTTTTTCTAGAGAATAGTAGACCTATGAAACAAATTGCTGGCTAGTATGAGGAGTACTGATTTGCTGTATACTTTCCAAAGAAAGTTATACTAGTGCCTGAGCAGGGCAGAGGGCAGATCATGCATTAAGGCAGGTACAAAGTAATATTATATGGTTTCTGGTGGGTAAGGAATGTCTGAATCATGATGCACAAGACATCATGACTCTGTGGGCAGGCTAGATGGACCAGCTGATCGTTTCTTACTTGATATTTTCATGCTCGTGTGAAAATTGGACTGATGATCAGTTCAGTAAAAGCCGGTTTATGAAAAGGTACAAAAAAACAATTTAGAAAAATAACAGAAATAAACATAGACTAAATTCTTAAAATGAGTCAACACAATAGAAGTTGTTGATGAAGGTCAAGACAACAGAGGCAGAATCAGGAGAACGCATTGAGCATATTTAAATCTGCAGGGATGTAGTGATTCCATAACAACGAGACCATTATTAAACCAGCCTGGTAAAGGCATGACTTTCCTGTCACTACCATTCCTTAAATCTTTTTGTTTCTGTTTTGGTGAAGGAGAAAGTTGGGGGGGGGGGGGGGGGGGTGCAGAAGAGGAGAACAAAGGGAGAAAAGAAAAAAAAAGGTTACTTTCAGAAAGACAGTTTCCATATGTCACCTCTGGATTTCTGCAAAAGACGACCCAGAGCTAAAGAGTCAAGAACACAAACCAATGAATAAGTGCACTAAATATACAGCGATACCACTAAAATAACCCCAAGACAGGTTATAACAAATAGTACCAGGAATAAATGAGGAAACACCCTGTGAGCAATTTATAATCCAGGTAGAACACTAGCATTGCAAGATCAGTCATGTGAAATCTTGGAAATACTTGGCTAAATCTGTTCAGAAGTTTATTTAATAACCATTACTTTTTACCTGTTTTTCACAAACTTAATCACAAAATTGTTTTCTCCAAGTAGAGTTGCACACGATAATATTTGTTTTAATTTTCTAAGACAGTTCAAAATAAAGCAAATAAGCACACTTACTTCCAATAATATCCTGTAGATCCAATTAATCCTTGGTCATCTTAAAACATATCTATTGCAGTTACTTCCTCTTGGTTAAGAAATTCAAAATCTAACATTTAAATTCAAATTAAAGTTGATAAATATTTCCTTTTGTGTTTAATTCACATACTCAACTCATCTATGAATGCTTGTGGCATGCACTGTCTCCGACAGCCAGAGCACTATATAGTACATGGAATAGGTACACACATGCACTGAAAGGCAGTTTCGAATTTATAATGCAGTGCATAACCAGTCCCTTAAGAAAACATTAATATAAACTCCGACATATTGCAACGCCAAATCTCGGATCAAACTGACAATTCTTTTGACATGCAGTTCAGGGTCAATTAGTACTTTTGAAGGTTGACTAACAGCATCCAGTTTTAAGTTCATACTAAAGTGCTCAATATTAACACTGGTCACCCCAGAATCATGAAGGGGATCCAGACTCTCAAATGACAAGTTAATACATCCCTGTGACAAAGAACTGATAAAATTTCAGATGCCTCACCAAAGGCAGAGAAGGAAAGAGAAAAGAAATAAAGCAGCTAGGTAACAACTCTTGTACACCTCCAAATGGACAGTTAAGAGCAGCACTGAGAAAAGGTTAGCAGACAACAGTTCTTACTTTCAGACAAGAATGTTAAACACAAAAGAAAAAGTACAGACAGTCTTGTGCCAATTTAACTGACCAACAGATCAGTGAACACATTCCAACATAGGCTCATGGACTGCTCTCTCCCACACAGGAAGCTTCTTGTGCAATCAACGTACAAAACTGTCTGCAGAAAACGGGAGCTATACCCAATGCACACAACAAAACAGCTGTATTTGGAGACAGCAATTTTTACTGTAAATCAACTAATGGCCCTTCTGCCTTTAAATCATAAGATACTAAGAATTAACGTAACAAAATACTGCAAAAGAATAAGTGTCTTTAGGTTGTGCGAAAGTGAAGATTACTTGGTTTGCGCAAATTAAGTACTCAAACACTTGCTCTCATGCAGCACATCTCTATTACTTTTAAATTGTAATGACTTATGCAAATATCATAGTATAGATAATAAAATAACATTCATCCTTTCCAAGTAGTTAAGGAGGCAGCTAAAGATGTCTTAATGCTTATTCTTAACCATTTGACATAAAATGGAACGCCTGTTGATAGAATATAGACAACTACCAATAGAAAGTGGATTCCTAGGGTGGCGCAGTGGTTAGCACCGCAGCCTCACAGCTCCAGCGACCTGGGTTCAATTCTGGGTACTGCCTGTGCGAAGTTTGCAAGTTCTCCCTGTGACCGCGTGGGTTTCCGCCAGGTGCTCCGGTTTCCTCCCACAGCCAAAGACTTGCAGGTTGCTAGGTAAATTGACCATTGTAAAATTACCCCTAGTGTAGGTAGGTGGTGGGGATGTAGTAGGGAATATGGGATTAACGTAGGATTAGTATAAATGGGTGGTTGTTGGTCAGCACAGACTCGGTGGGCCGAAAGGCCTGTTTCAGTGCTGTATCAATAAATAAATAAGGAACTACTTACAAAGCCAGCCGGCTCAAGACGTATTGGACATGTCCACATTCCGGAGCGAGAAGGGGTCTTGCTTTGGTAAAACAGCAAATAGCACTTTTAAGCACTTGAACTAGTGGCAAAGGCACTTGCCATCTCCCAGCATGCCATTCAGTTACCTGTTTGAGGGAAAGAAGACTGAAGGTTAACTATTGGTGCAAGATTCAAAACTATCACTAAAGTTTCAACACTTCAGCTGCCATTTAGCCAATCAAATTAGCCAATCTTTTTTGCAACAATATCTAAAGTTTTAATAATGTTTTATTGTATATAGATTTTTAATTTGTCTAAACTCTACAATTCTGTTCTGCTGAAACATAGGGATAGGGGAGTGCAATGGAGTCCTCGCGTGCAGACTGTGTTCAGGATGGTTGTGGGCAATGCCGAGGTTATTTAAGAGGCATCAAGACCGAACCGTTAAAGGGAAGATTGCATCACTCACTAATCGATGGGATCTCATTACTTCCATATCTGCATCCTGGAAGACAGGATTTGGAAAACTACCAGAGGATGTTCCTGATGATGTTGTACTGTGGAACTGCTCAGCACCATCTTGCTGATAGTCCTTACAAATCTTCTGAACAGGCTAAGTTGCATCTGCTAATTAATTTTTTAAAATTAGTTCATGGGATGTGGGCGTTGCTGGCTAAGCCAACATTTATTGCCCTAGAGAAGATGGTGGTGTGCTGCCTTCTTGAACTGCTGCAGTCCATGCAGAGTAGACACACCTACAGTGCTGTTGGGAACGGAGTTCCAGGATTTTGACCCAGCGACAGTGAAGGAATGGCAACAGAATTCCACGTCAGGATGGTGTGTGGCTTGGAGGGGAACTTGCAGGTGGTGATGTTCCTATACATCTACAGCCCTTGTCCTTCGAGGTGATGAGAGATCACGGGTTTGGAAGGTGCGGTCGAAGGAGCCTTGGCGCGTTGCTGCAGTGCTTCTTGTAGATGGTACATACTGCTGCCACTGTGTGCCAGTGGTGGAGGGAGTGAATGTTTGTGGATCGGGGTGCCAATCAAGTGGGCTGCTTTGTCCTGGATGGTGTTGAGCTTCTTGAGTGTTGTTGAAGCTGCACCCATCCAGGTAAGTGAACAGTATTCCATCGCACTCCTGACTTGTGCCTTGTAGATTGTGGACAGGCTTTAGGGATTCAGGAGATGAGTTACTCGCTGCAGGATTCTTAGCCTCTGACCTACTGTTGTAGCCATGGTATTTATATGGCTACTCCAGTTCAGTTTCTGGTCAATGGTAAGCCCCAAGATGTTGATAGTGGGAGATTCAGCAATCGTAATGCCGTTGAACATCAAGGCAAGATGGTTAGATTCTCTCTTTTTGGAGACTGTCATTGCCTGGCACTCGTGCGGCACAGATGTAACTTACCACTTATCAGCCCAAGCCTGGATATTGTCCAGGTCTTGCATCATTTCTACAGACTACTTCAGTATCTTAGTCGTCACAAATGATGCTGAGCATTGTGCAATCGTCAGTGAACATACCCACTTCTGACCTTATGACTGAAGCAAAGTGTAACCTTTAAAATATACTTACATCGATCGCGATTTAACTGTTAATTCATATTTAATTTATGTTGGTTTTCGTTTGAGTATTCAAGTAAAATTTATAAAAAAAGTGAAATCTTGGCCGTTTGATTTTTCTTTTCTAAATTGAGGTCAGTCAGTGGATTCCATTCTTTTGGTTTATTGGTGGTCTCCACAGGGATCACAACAGGGAGTTTTCCAATAAGTTTTGGAGAATTATACTAGAGATGTCACCAGAATAAAAACCTAGGAAGGATACAAAGTCAAGGGTCGCTCCCGATAAATCAATGTTACTGCATAAGAATACCACAGAGTACTTGGTAATCTGAAGTTCATTGTTGTAGTGTTGTAGGTCTTCAAGAATTTGACAAAGTGGAGGAACAAATAATTTAGTTTGGACTGTAACAGCATTTTGAAAAAATGCTGTTTGAGGGCTTTGCAATAACAGGAGTGGATCACTCCTAAAAATTACTAATTACATTTTTAGGCCATCACAAATTTGGACTTCAGATTCCATTAAATGGATTTCAATAAATCTGACAATTTGTGGACTGGCACTCTAAAATTACCATGAAAGTTGCTGGATCATCATAAAAACCCAACTAATTCAATAATGTCCTTCAGAGTAAAGGCCTGCTCAGGTCAGGAAAAATAAAAATCTGACCCGAACCCGACAGAACCACAGCGGACCTGAGCCCGACCCGGCCAGAGTCCCTTCATTTTCTACTGCGCCCGACTCGACCATCGGAATGTTCACTTTGCCTACCTTCCCATTCCGAATCTGCAGAAAGCTGCAGCATGAGCGCGATGACATCATAGAGAAGCTCACTCGCTCACTGCGCAGACTCAAGAGTTTCCCACCTTGACGTCCCGGACTCCCAGCTCAGGTAGGCATTTCAAATTTTGACACTTACCAGCAGAGCAAAATGCAATACTTACTGTGCATCCGACCCGGACTCGAAAGCTGGACCCAGGAGAGTGACCCCGACCCCAACACATGTCGTCGGGTCCTGTCGGGTTCAGGTTGAGTAGCAGGCCTTTACTTCAGAAAAGGGAACCTGTGACCACTACCTGATCTGGCCTACTTGTGGCTCCAGTCCCACATTATGAGATATACTTTTAATAGCTCCAGGGTAATTAGGGGCAGGCAATAAATACTTGTTGGTGTCACTAACATCACTAAAAAAATTAACTGTCAGCATTTGCCATCATAACTCCACTGAAATTGATAGCAACTTTGGGAGTCCATACAGGCACAAAATTATGCAGAAATCCAGAAGTTATCAGTGATTCTACGCTGCTCCAGAGGGTGTGCTGTTTTAACACCTCCAGACTGCAATCAATGGGAAATTAATTGAATTGATCAGAACTTGCACTTTTACACTGTTGTCTCGCTTGAAAAACCCTTCAAAAAGTTACACCCTGTTGAATCAGATTTAAGTGGCTTTTCAACTGGGTACTAACTTCACAATTACTGCTAAACTGGCACTGGGAAGATAATTTTATATTTGTGGAATGTCAAGTTTCTCCATTATGATACAAGAGTACCCCTTTTAAAAAAAAAAAGTTTTTCATTATTTTAGTTTCTATCTTAATCCAATCATAATTTACTTTGCGATGTGAAAACTTAAATTAAAAGCAAAGGATAAAGTGCTTTTAACTTCCTAATTCGTTGTGAGAATACTTCCATGTGATTGGACGCTTACCTGCTTCCTGACATCATGGCTCCTGGACACCAATACATCCCCTTGACTTAGCGCCAGATTTAAACTGCAGTCGGAAAAGGGGAAAACCACACCACAGAGATCGCTTTGTGGGCAGATTTGAGAGTTTACTGGCATACCCCGTTGCTTCGCCACTGACTGCAAAATCCAGGTCAATAATTAATTGTCATTCCCCTGAATGTTTTTATGTGAAAATCTCTGTTACAACTAGATGACATTTGGCTATTTAATTTGTTGCTCCAGCAACTTGAATTGCAGTAAAAATTATGAATACCCAACTCTGTAAAGACAAATGTCAACTACTTAGAATCTTGAAGATACACGAGTAGAAAAAGAAATGATCACATTCTGTATTTGTAGCTTTCAAAGTATACGCAAGTTTGATTGTGCTAATGTTTCTGAATTGTCATACATCTACTGTACAAAATATACCAAATTAAACACAAAAGCTTAGATGGGCAAATTCACACGTCAATGAACTGAATTTTGCCATTGTATTACAATCAGACTGCATCATTCTCTAAACAGTAAAGCATAAAAAAACTGTATATGAAAATAGGCCCAAAACAATTGTTGGAAATATGCTGCCAATATTATAGTTTGTAGCACTTTGCATGTCAGGAATCATATGCCAACAAGCTTCCGCTAAAAGGCATTAACTTTTGTAATGCAGTGTAGTGTACATTTTTCCTAAAGATTTGTTATTGTAAAAGAATAATTTTACTATGTTAAATGGCTGGTAAGCGACCCTCCCCCCACCCTGCCCCAAATCAACTAATTCCACTGTTCCGAAGAAGGGTCACTGACCCGAAACGTTAACTCTGCTTCTCTTTTCACATATGCTGTCAGACCTGCTGAGTGGTTCCAGCATTTCTTGTTTTTATTCCACTTTTCCTCCAGATTGGACAGAGTGACAGACATGCTAACCAAACATGGAATTGGACCAATGTCCCTCAGGTTGTTGAGGCCTCTATACACCTACAGTCTGCGCAATCTACCATTATTTACATGGGAACTCTGCAGGATAACAGATTTTGAAAAATTGCTGAACTATGTTTCTATCACCAAGTATGCAAAGTGTACTTTAAGGAACTTTAATGACCTTAAAGAATGGCCATACAGCCAATATTTTTTTTCAGCCACACAAGCTCATTTTAAAACTCTAGCACCTTTTATTTTTAAAATAAAATAATTATGTCCCACATATGTAAAATTAGCTACTGGCGTTCAAAAGCTGTGATATCAACTGGAGTTAACTTGGCATTATGATAAATCTTCTCATTTTACTTTTGCAGCCCATTTCATTGTTTTCTGCACAATATTCTTCACAAGAAACATTCACAAGAAGGTTTTTATTAAATAAAGCTTGCCTCAAAGCTTAAGCATAGACAGTTCCCTACATAACTGCATGTCTAAATGCAGATTTGACAGAATATTAACCTCACTTTGTTAATCAAACTATTACTTTAATATAGAAGCCAAAAATGGGTGCAAGACTCGATGTATAGTTTAAAAAAAAATCATTCATGGGATGTAGGCGTCGCTGGCTAGGCCAGCATTTATTGCCCATCCCTAATTGCCCTTGAGAAGATGGTGGTGAGCTGCCTTCTTGAACCGCTGCAGTCCATGTGGGGTAGGTATACCCACAGTGCTGTTAGGAAGGGAGTTCCAGGATTTTGACCCAGCGATAGTGAAGGAACAGCGATATAGTTCCAAGTCAGAATGGCGTGAGACTTGGAGGGGAACTTGCAGGTGGTGATGTTCCCATGCATTTGCTGCTCGTTGGTAGAGGTCGCGGGTTTGGAAGGTGCTGTTTAAGGAGCCTTGGTGCGTTGCTGCAATGCATCTTGTAGATAGTATACACTGCTGCCAATAAGAAAATATTCCGATTTGTTTATATCTCAGATCCAGAGCAGATGATTTCTC
This sequence comes from Heterodontus francisci, assembly GCF_036365525.1. NCBI lineage: Eukaryota > Metazoa > Chordata > Chondrichthyes > Heterodontiformes > Heterodontidae > Heterodontus > Heterodontus francisci. The sequence goes on along the minus strand of NC_090380.1, from coordinate 91,543,823 downwards.
ACTTCCTCACACTGAACTCGGTCTGCCATAGCTTTGTCCACTCACTTAATCTATGTCCCTTTGTAACTTCCAGTTCCCAACTACACAACATGCTGTGCTTCATAAACTTAGTCATCTGTAAACTTGAATATACAAGTCTCTATTCCTTCAACCAAGTCATTGTTAAATATTGGGACAAGCTGAGACCCTCAGTAAAGATCCCTTATGAATATAAGCAAAAATCTGAAACGTTAACTCTCTACACAGATACTGCCAGACCTGCTGAGTATTTCCAGCACTTTCTGTTCTCATCCCTTAGGAATACCAACTGTTACATTCACTAACCCAGCTACATTACCTTTATCCTTCTGTCTCTGCCCTCCCCACCTATTACCAACATGTCACAAGGTTACCTTCAATCCGTATGCTCTTTTTGTTAATAATACACATTATCCAACGCCGCCTGATGTATTCATCAATTGACACTCCTCCTATCCACCATGTTAGTGACTTCTTCGAAACAGTTAACTAGATTTGTCAGACATAACCTACCTGTCACAAATCCATGCTGACTCTGATCAGCTCATATTTATTCAAGTGCTCAGTTAATTGGTCAACAATTGATTCCAGTAACTTTTCCACAACTGCCGTTAAACTAACAGGCCTATAGTTACCTGGTTTGTCTCTCTCTCCCTTTGTAAATAATAGAGTGGCATTTGCAATTCAAAAGAATATTTCCTCAATCTAGAGAGCTTTGGAAAATTATGCCCAACGAGGTTGCAATTTCTTCCCCCATTTCTTTTAATATCCTGGTATGGAACCTATCATCTCCGTCATGGAGATCTGTCTACCTTAAGTTCCATTATTTTCTCCATTACTTTCTTCAAAAAGACATACTGAATCCAATAATTTTCTCATGACTTATTTTTAGGTTCCCTTGCACCTCTGGTATTTTGTTCATTACCTGTACTGTGCAATTTAACAAGTTTGCGATTTCCTTATCGTTCATGATAGTCTCAACTGCATCTGTCTTTAATGGGCCTGCAGTCCCCATTACCACACTCTCACCATATATTTAGAAAAAGTTTTATTGTGAGCTTTCTGTCCACATTCCTTTTTTGGATCCCTTATTTGTATACTTTTTCTGGTTCTCCCAGCTCACTGAATTTCTACTTTTCCTTGCATCATACCCGTTGGACACAACTAAATTCTGCGGTACCTCCTTCCCTGCCATCAGTAGGGTCATCCCCAACCTGCTGACAGTCGCACACCCAACTTCCTGCACCTCATATGAGCGTGCTCTAGAGTAAGCAGATATTCCTCCCCCTCCCCACGTGCCAGAGTGTCTCTACCTTGCACTCTAGCTCAACTACTCCGAGCCAGAGCGACTCAAGAAAGATATTTCCTATAGTTGTGTTCGTTCATGACAGTCTCGTTGCTCATAAATTCCCACATTTGCGCTGCCTACGTTCAGATTTTCTATTCTATATTTATTGTACAGAAACTGGATTTAATTTGATTTATTTTAGTTAGTTTTATTGCTCAAGTTAGTTTATTTTGTCTATTTCTCTTAACAGTTTTTATTTAATCTTGATTAAAGCAGCTAGTTAGGATTTTGCCTTTGCCTCTATTAATTTCTATATTTAAGTTTAACTCTTTACTTTTGTTATTTACTTTTCTTAATTCAAGCATTCTTCAGTGCAAAGAGAAATTTGGAATTATCAGGGGTAAACTGAATCAGATACGCATAACTTTTCAATTTAAGATTACACAATCATTTAGCACTGAACTATTAAAATGCAACTGCTTGAAGATCCGTCGTGTTATTTCAAATTACTGCTCAATGCAAACAGGCAAATAGAAAGTATTATATTACACAAAAATCAGCAGTCTCATTTAGGGCATGGGTATAATAAAACAAGTATTTGCTATAGTTTTCAGACAAGAGTTACAGAAGTTGATGTTGCATGCAATACACATAGCTTCTAGACTATCACACCCATGGGCAGTTCTGTAGTTCTTGAATCAATAGTTCAGTGATACAGCTCTCTACCACAAACAACAGATTAATTTACTTAAAAGAAATAAGACTTATTGCAATACCAGCACTGTACAACTAGCTGCACCATGTAATCCTGTCACGTGCATTTGAGCATCCAACCAAAATTCATCTGTAACTTAAGTTACCGGTTCACAAAATTAATTTGCACGACAAGCTAGGGCCATCTCTCTCATATCCAAGTTGTTGCTGAAAGCAACAATGAATTTGCTATTCTGAAACTCAAATTTTATAGGGGGTTTACGTAAAAAAACTATATTTATACAATGCCTTTAATGTAATAAAACATCCCAAGGTGCTTCAATGGAGTGTTATAAAGCAAAATTTGATACTAAGAACAAAGAATAGTACAGCACAGGAACAGGCCATTCGACCCTCCAAGCCTGCGCCGATCTTGATGCCTGCCTAAACTAACACCTTCTGCACTTCCGGGGCACATATCCCTCTATTCCCATCCTATTCATGTATTTGTCAAGATGTCTCTTAAACGTCTCTATCGTATCTGCTTCCACCACCTCCCCTGGCAGCAAGTCCCAGGCACTCACCACCCTCTGTGTAAAGAACTTGCCTCGCACATCCCCTCTAAACTTTGCCCCTCGCACCTTAAACCTATGTCCCCTAGTAACTGACTCGTCCACCCCGGGAAAAAGCTTCTGACGATCCACTCTGTCCATGCCGCACATAACTTTGTAAACCTCTATCATGTCGCCCCTCCACCTCCGTCGTTCCAGTGAAAACAATCCGAGTTTTCCAACCTCTCCTCATTGCTAGTGCCCTCCAGACCAGGCAACATCCTGGGCAACCTCCTCTGTACCCTCACCAAAGCCTCCACGTCCTTCTGGTAGTGTGGCGACCAGAATTGCACGCAATATTCTAAGTGTGGCCTAACTAAAGTTCTGTACAGCTGCAACATGACTTGCCAATTTTTATACTCTATGCCCTGACCGATGAAGGCAAGCATGCCGTATGCCTTCTTGACTATCTTATCCACCTGCGTTGCCACTTTCAGTGACCTGTGGACCTGTACGCCCAGATCTCTCTGCCTGTCAATACTCCTAAGGGTTCTGCCATTTACTGCATACCTCCCACCTGCATTAGGCCTTCCAAAATGCATTACCTCACATTTGTCCGGATTAAACTCCCTCTGCCATTTCTCTGGCCAAGTCTCCAACCGATCTATATCCTGCTGTATCCTCTGACAATCCTCATCATTATCCGCAACTCCACCAACCTTTGTGTCGCCCGCAAACTTACTAATCAGTCCAGCTACATTTTCCTCCAAATCATTTATATATACTACAAACAGCAAAGGTCCCAGGACTGATCCCTGCAGAACACCACTAGTCACATCCCTCCATTCAGAAAAACAACCATCCACTGTTACCCTCTGTCTTCTGTGACCAAGCCAGTTCTGTACCCATCTTGCCAGCTCCCCTCTGATCCCGTGTGACTTGACCTTTTGTACCAGTCTGCCATGCGGGACCTTGTCAAAGGCTTTACTAAAGTCCATATAGATAACATCCACTGCCCTTCCTTCAATCATTTCATCACTTCCTCAAAAAACTCAATCAAATTAGTAAGACACGACCTCCCCTTCACAAAACCATGCTGTCTCTCGCTAATAAGTTTGTTTCCAAATGGGAGTAAATCCTGTCCCGAAGAATCCTCTCTAATAGTTTCCCTACAACTGACGTAAGGCTCACCGGCCTATAATTTCCTGGATTATCTTTGCCACCCTTCTTAAACAAAGGAACAACATTGGTTATTCTCCAATCCTCTGGGACCTCACCTGTAGCCAATGAGGATGCAAAGATTTCTGTCAAGGCCCCAGCAATTTCCTCCCTTGCCTCCCTCAGTATTCTAGGGTAGATCCCATCAGGCCCTGGGGACTTATCTACCTTAATGCTTTGCAAGACACCCAACACCTCCTCCTTTTTGATAATGAGATGACAGATTATCTACACTCCTTTCCCTAGGCTCATCATCCACCAAGTCCTTCTCTTTGGTGAATACTCATTTAGCACCTCGCCCATTTCCTCTGGCTCCACACATAGATTCCCATCTCTGTCCTTGAGTGGGCCAGCCCTTTCCCTGGTTACCCTCTTGCTCTTTATATACGTATAAAAAGCCTTGGGATTTTCCTTAATCCTGTTTGCCAATGACTTTTCATGACCCCTTTTAGCCCTCCTAACTCCTTGCTGAAGTTCCTTCCTACTGTCTTTATATTCCTCAAGTGCTTCGTCTGTTCCTAGCCTTCCAGCCCTTACAAATGCTTCCTTTTTCTTTTTGACTAGGCTCACAATATCCCGCGCTATCCAAGCTTCCCGAAGCTTGCCAAACTTGTCTTTCTTCCTCACAGGAACATGCTGGTCCTGGATTCTAATCAGCTGACGTTTGAAAGACTCCCACATGTCAGATGTTGATTTCCCCTCAAACAGCCGCCCCCAATCTAAATTCTTCAGTTCCTGCCTAATATTGTTATAATTAGCCTTCCCCCAATTTAGCACCTTCACCCGAGGACTACTCTTATCCTTATCCACAAGTACCTTAAAACTAAGGAGATATTAGGGCAGAAGATCAAAAGCTTGGTCAAAGAGGTAGGTTTTAAGGAGCAAAAGCGAAAAGCAAGGTGGAGAGGTTTAGTGAGGGGAGTTCCAGAGCTTAAGGCCTTGGTAACTGAAGCTATTCCTACCAATGGTAGAGCAATTAAAACCTTAGATGCTCAAGAAACCAGAATTAGAGGAGCAGACATCTCAGAGTTGTGGGGTTGGAGAAGGTTAGAGATAGGGAGAGTCAAGGTTATAAAGGGATCTGAAAACAAGGATGATGATTTTAAAATCGAGGTGCTATTTAAGTGAGAGCCAATGTAGGTCACCAAGCATAGGAATGATGAGTGAACGGGACTTGATGCAATTTAGGACAAGGGCAGCTAGGTTTTGGAAGACCTCAAGTTTACAGGGGTAGAATGAGAGAGGCTGGCCAGCAGTGCATTGGACTTGTCAAGTCTAGAGGTAACAAATGCATGCATGAGGGTTTCAGCAGCAATTAGTTGAGGCAGGGACAGAGTGAGGTGATGTTACGGAGGTGGAAACAAGCAGTCCTAGTAATGGTGTGGATATATTGTCGGAAGCTCATCTTGGGGTCATATATGAAGCCAAGGTTGTGAACAATCTGGTTCAGCCTCACACAGTTGCCAGAGAGAGGGGGATGGAGCCAGTGGCCAGGGAATGGAGCTTTATGTGGGGACCAAAGACAATGGCTTTGGTCTTATCAATATTTAATTGGAAGAAATTTTGCTCATCCAGTACTGGATGTCAGACAAGCAGTTTGACAATTTAGAGACAGTGGAGGGTTCAAGAGGGGTGGCGTTGAAATAGAGATGAGGTATCATCACCATACATATGGAAGCTGACACTGTTTTTTTGGATAATGTCGCCGAGGAACAGCACGTGGACAAATACTCTATATACAAGTCACCTACGACCCAAAAACAATGCTAATGTAACAGCAATCTGTGAATTCAAATAGCAACATTCAGCCATAATGTAAAATGGTCAGTGAGAGAGATATGAATACCAACAGCAAACTCAAATTGAAGCTCAGGAAACTGGATTAAAATAAGGAATCTACATACATTGTGAAGTGCTTAGAATGACATTCTAACACAAATTTGGACCAACTGTTTCACTTTCACATTATGACTTAACTACTGCCTGGTTTCAGTTATTCCTCATAAAAACATAACCGATATAAACATTTCTTCTACTCAACTATCAAATCAATAAACCTTACCAAACTTACAAAGTACTAACAATTTTTGCCAATATCAAAGAGCTAAGTGCACCAAATCAAAAAATTTAAGACAAACTGGAATGGTACAAATATCCCGTGCAGCTACATATTTGAGACTGCCATCTTGTCCTTTGGAACTCCTGATCTCAACACGTTTACCTTGTAATCTCCCGTCTTGCCTTCAAAAACTGTGTTTTTGTCCCCTTGTGGTTGTTTTCCCCCAGTTCAGTGCTCACAGATATCTCTCTGCATGTGAGTGCTATAGCAGTGTTCACATAAACCATTTGGATCCCATGATTATATCACTATATTAGCTGCAAATATTTATCTATATACACCGGTGGGAAGAGGTTCACGTAGAGCATAAGCCCAAGTATGGACTGTTTGAGCCAAATGGCCTATAACTATGCAATGATGTACTGTAAAACTGTGGAAGAAAAATAAAATATTCTTCACATGCTGTCACATAGCTTCAGGTTCTATATCAGGACATAAAATAAAATGGTAAAAATTATTAACAGCAAACAAAATTAGTTGCTTTCCAATTACATATATATTTTTGCTGCAAGTTGAACAGTTTAGTACAAACAACCCAATTTCTTCCCATTCATGACATCAAACCCCTTCCAATTATCAGATTGTAATTAGACACCGCACTAATAATTATTCTTTTAAATCGCACAGCACCTCACATCTTCTACAAAAAAAACTTTAGTTGACGCCAAAGGGGTTGAACAGCATCGTTGATGCACAATGACAATTAAGTGGCGGCCTTCAAAATTGAACATTTCATTAAACGAGAGAAAATCGCAATCCACACCCATGAAACGAGATTCAGAAAACACTTTGAAACAATATACAAAAAAAGTTTTCCCCAAGTAGAAATGATACGTCAGCTCCGACAATTTAGCTTCTGCGGTGGGTGGGGGAACAGACTACGAAGGCAACAATCTTGGAGCAATACACATTTTGTGGTGTAACTTTGACTCTACATTGTAATGGGGGGAGGGGGTGGGGACTGTCAAGAAGCTCTCACTCCCAGACTACTGGATTCCGCCCCAACAACACCCCAACCCCTCCCCCCTCCAAACAAAAAAACACACCGAATGGCACACTCACTCGACAAAACTTCAGACAATATTCATTGGAAGCGGTGACTTGGCCCAAGGACATTCGCAACTCGCTCTCTATCCATTCCAGTTCTTTCCTCAGACTGCCTACATCAAACTCCTCTTCTTCCGCCATGCTTCTAACCCCTACCTGCGCGTACCAGCGTCCGCACGCGCTTCCGTCACCGCGCTTGCAGGTTCACGCATGCGCACAAGCGATTGGCTCCCTCGCCTTCCGGTTGGTCCTTTCCGCCGCTCGTTGCGTCACCCAAGCGATCACGTGACAGGCTCGCGCGCGATGACGTCCCCGGGATCTCGCCGGTGCTGGTCTCGGGCGAATGAGTCGTTGATTGGTAACTGAAATAAACCAATCACTGGACTACACCAAAGCTCCTGTTTCTAATCAGGTTGCACTGTGGGAATTGTAGTGTTGTTACTGTGTTGACAGAGTTAATTGTTGTTGGACTTTGAGGTGAAGATGATCATGTCCATCATCTGGGGTGTTTGTTAGGGTTCTAGTGGGTACGTAGGTGACTGCTAAGGCTGCGCCCGGAAGATTCAGCTGCAAATAGGGCAGGATACCGCAGACGATTGAGTTTTGGTTGAGCTGCTGGCTCGGGATTTCCTCTCCTTGCGTTTTCTCTCTGCCTCTGATATGCGGGAGGAGGCCGCACCCTTTTTTAATTGGTTGTGTCAGGCGTAGCGATCCAAGGCGAGTTTTTCCCAGGACTCATAGAGTCAATATCAAAACTCCTAAGCAAAGCCATGAGTGTCCTTGTAGCGCTTACTTTGACTGCCATGAGAGTGCAGCCCAGACTCCAGCTCTCTTTGGAAGATTCTGGCTACATGACCAGCCCAACTCAGTTGTGACTGTCTCAATATGTTGTGGATGCATAGCATACCAGCTCGGGTGAACATCTCAATATCTGGTATTTTGTCCTGCCATGTGACAGAGTTAGTAGGCAACTCATGAACCCCACACTGCTAAATATATTAATTTGTAATTTTTTTCCCTCAAATTCATTCATTCTGTTTTGGAAAAGATGAAAGTGCAATTTTAATCTAGTTCCTATGCTCTCTCCCACCACCTCAATTTCTTGGTTAATCTTGCCAGTGAAACTTTGTTCTCCTCACTCACTCGAGTTCTTTTCACCTTTGAAGTCATGTGTTGTACATGGGTGAATACAGTAGATGGCTATCAGCAAATTGCAAAGCAGTAATTGAGTCAAGCAGATACGGCGATAATAGCTGTCAGGGTGAAGTGGAGAATGATACCATAAGTACTTCCAAAATTTCCTTCCTTGCAGAAGCAGTATTAAAATGTTAAAATACTGACATATCTGTAAGAATGTGGTAATCCAGGGGATAATGATGGGAGGGTCCATGGAAAGCAGTACTTTCCTAGCCACAGAGAATCCAGAGGGAGATGCTCTATTAAGGTTGAATTTGGCCTGAAGACAGGACAGTATTTTATATTTTACAAGAAATCAAATTTTCAATGAGATCAACTTGAGACAAATAAAAAAACAAACACAATTTTCATAATCTCTGGTTTGTGTGGAACTCAGAATCCATCAGTAACACTTTAGGCTGAGAGAAAAGGAAACATCAGAAACATAGGTGAGAGCATTTGGGTGCAAGTTTTAAGTGCTCTGCTTTCCTTTCATTAAAAGTATACAGAATAAGGATTTAAAGAAACAATTTTGGTTATAACCATCCATTTAGGATCACACTTGTTTAATCTGAGCTTGCTGTTATTGAGCATATACATGCCCAGCAATATTCTTTAGAGATCTTCTAATGAAATGTTGACAAATGTCCTTCGCCAGTCAATTATCTCCAGTCTTTCACCTTTTTGAATTTACTCTTTTTAAAGTAATAAACCTGGCTCATAGTTTCTGGTAAATTTAGCTCCCAGTGCATGTTAATTCTCTGTGGTCACTGTCTCCGGGGTGCTATGACTGTCTTGCACATTATCTGCATCATTTATGAATACTAGATCAAGATTAGCACTTGCAGCTTTCCTTATGAATTGAGTCATCAAGGAATCATGCATTGCATTTACTAATTCTGGTTCTAAGCCACGAGACTGTTCCTAATTTAGATTGAACTGATTGAAGCCTCCATTAAAGTAACTTTCCCGCTCTCACATACCCTTCATTTCTCTCCATACAGCAAACGGTCTTCCTTCTTGTGTTTACCTGCTGGTCTGTACCATACCCTTTGGTCTCGATTTTAATCCCCTCGCCCAGTGAGGAATAGTGCGTGGGAGGGGTCAAGATTAAGCCTAGGCAACGTACCGGCCTGAGGTCGTTCTGTACCCGCCCAGCACCATTTCATTTTCACTGTCCCTCAAGCTGGCCGAGCCTCTTGCTACAGGCAGGTGGAACTTACTTTAAGTTCAAAAGTTGCAACCTGATGAAGTCATTAGTAAATGTGATGATGGAACATAGGAGCAGGAATAGGCCATTCAGCCCATCGAGCCTGCCCCACCATTCTATATGATCATAGAAAATAGGAGCAGGAGTAAGCCATTCGGCCCTTCGAGCCTGCTCCGCCATTCATTATGATCATGGCTGATCATCCAACTCAGTAGTCTGTTCCCGCTTTCGCCCCATTCCCTTTAGACCCAAGAGCTTTATCTAACTCCTTCTTGATAACATACAATGTTTTGGCCTCAACCGCTTTCTGTGGTAGCGAATTCCACAGGCTCACCACTCTCTGGGTGAAGAAATTTCTCCTCATCTCAATCCTGAAAGGTTTACCCCATATCCTTAGACTATGGTCCCTGGTTCTGGACTCCCCCACCATCGGGAACATCCTTCCTGCATCTACCCTGTCAAGTCCTGTTAGAATTTTATAGGTTTCTATGAGATCCCCCCTCACTCTTTTGAACTCCAGCGAATATAATCCTAACTGACTCAATCTCTCCTCATCCGTCAGTCCCACCATCCCAGGAATCAGTTTGGTAAACCTTCACTGCAGTCCCTCTATAGCAAGAACATCCTTCCTCAGATAAGGGGACCAAAATTGCACACAATATTCTAGGTGTGGCCTCGCCAAGGCCCTGTATAATTGCAGCAAGACATCCCTGCTCCTGTACTCGAATCCTCTTGCTATGAAGGCCAACATACCATTTGCCTTTTTTACCGCCTGTTGCACCCAGATCTCGCTGCATATTCCCCTCTCTCAGTTTATAGCCATTCAGATAATAATCTGCCTTCCTGTTTTTGCTACTGGTGGATAACCTCACATTTATCCACATTATACTGCATCTGCCATGCATTAGCCCACTCACTCAACTTGTCCAAATCACCCTGAAGCCTCTCTGCATCCTCCTCACAACTCACCCTCCCACCCAGTTTTGTGTCATCTGCAAATTTGGCTGATATCATGACTGATCATCCACTGCAAAGCCTTTTTCCCACACTATTCCCATATCCACTTACGTCATTTGTATTTAGAAATCTGTCAATCTCTGCTTTAAACATACTCTTCCACAATCCTCTGAGGTAGAGAATTCCAAAGATTCACAACCTTCTGTGTAAAGAAATTTCTCCTCATCTCTGTCCTAAGTGGCTTTCCCCTTATTTTGAAATTGTGTCCTCTGGTTCCAGACTTCCCAACCAGGAGAAACATCTTAGCTGCATCTACCCTGTCTCTCCCTTTAAGTATTTTGTAGGTTTCAATGAGATCACCTCTCATTCTTTGAAACTCTAGAGAATACAGGCCCAGTTTCCCCAATCTCTCTTCATAGGACAGTCCCACAATCCCAGGAAAAAGTCTGGTGAATCTTCGTTGCACTCCCTCTATGGCAATAATATCCTTCCTAAAGTAAAGGGACCAAAACAGCACACAATACTCCAAGTGCGGTCTAACCAAGGTTTTATACAATTGAAGCAAGTCTTCACTACACCTGTACTCAAATCCTTTTACGATAAAGGTTAACATACCATAGGGCAGCACAGTGGCGCAGTGGTTAGCACCGCAGCCTCACAGCTCCAGTGACCCGGGTTCAATTCTGGGTACTGCCTGTGTGGAGTTTGCAAGTTCTCCCTGTGTCTGCGTGGGTTTCCTCCGGGTGCTCCGGTTTCTTCCCACATGCCAAAGACTTGCAGGGTGATAGGTTAATTGGCCATTATAAATTGCCCCTAGTGTAGGTAGGTGGTAGGGAAATATAGGGACAGGTGGGGATGTGGTAGGAATACAGAATTAGGGTAGGATTAGTATAAATGGGTGGTTGATGGTCGGCACAGACTCGGTGGGCCGAAGGGCCTGTTTCAGTGCTGTATCTCTAAAAAATACCATTAGCCTTCCTAATTGCTTGCTGCACCTGCCTGTTAGCTTTCAGTGACTTATTGTCAAGGATACCCAGGTCCATTTGTACATCTACACTTTCTAATTTCTTACCATTTAAGAAATACTCTGCATATCTATTCCTCCTACCAAAGTGGATAACCTCACATTTTTCCACATTATATTCCATCTGCCACATTCCTGCCCACTCACTAAGTCTGTCCAAATCCCCTTGAAGCCGCTTTACATCTTCCTCATAACACACATTCCCACCTAGTTTAGTGTAATCCGCGAACTTGGAAATACTACATTTGGTCTCCACATCCAATCATTGATATATATTGTGAACAGCTGGGGCCCAAGCACTGATCCTACTATACCTCACTAGTCACAGCCTGCCAATGTGTTTTTCCTACCCTCTGCTTTCTGCCTGTTAACCAATCCTTAATCTATGCTAGTATATTACCTCCTATCCCACGTGCTTTCATTTTGCTAACCCAATCTTCTGTGGGGGAGTTTATCAAAAGCCTTCTGAAAATACAAGTATACCACGTCCACCGACTCCCATTTATCAATTCTGTTAGTAACATCCTCAAAAAAACTCCAATGGGTTCGTCAAACATGATTTCCCATTCATAAGTCCATGTTGACTACGCCCAATCAGATCATTATTATCCAAGTGTCCATTTATTACATCCTTTAGAATAGATTCTAGCATTTTCCCAATGACTGATATAAGGCTAACAGGTCTGTAATTCCCTGTTTTCTCTCTCCCTTTCTTCATAAATAGTGGAGTGACATTTGCGACCTTCCAATCTGCAGGAACTGTTCCAGAATCTATAGAATTTTGGAAGATGATCACCAATGCATCCACATATCTCTTTCAACACTCTTGGATGTAGAATATCAGGTCCTGGTGACTTACCAACCTACAGCCCTATTAATTTCTCCAATACAACCTTCTTGCTCATACTAATTTCCTTCAATTCCTCATTCCCCCTAATCCCTTGGATCTCTATTTTTGGGAGATTTCTTGTATCTTCCTTAGTGAAGACAGACACAAAGTAATCATTGAGCTTCTCTGCCATTTTTCTATTCCCCATTATAAATTCTCTTGACTCTGCCTGTAATGGACCCACATTTGTCTTAGCCAAATGTTTCCTTTTTACGTACTTGTAGAAGCTTTTACAGCCCATTTTTATTTGCTTTGCTAGCTTTCATATTCTATTCTCCCTTTCGTTATCAGTTTTTTGGTTCTCCTTTGCTGTATTCTAAAATCCTCCCCAATCCTCAAGTTTACTACTATTTCTGGCAACTTTATAGGCCTTTTCTTTTAATCTTATACAATCCTTAACGTCCTTTGTTATCCATGGTTGACTGCCTTTACTTTTAGGGTTTTGTGCCTTGAAGGAATATATAGTTGCTGTAAACTATGTAATATTTCTTTAAAGACTATCCATTGCCTATGTACTGTCATATCTTTTAATGTATTTTCCCAATCTACCTCAGCCCTTCATAATTTCCTTTGTTCAAATTTATCACGCTGGCTTCAGATTGAACTACCTCACTTTCAAACATAATGTAAAATTCTATCATATTATGGTCACTCATCAATCAAGGTTCTTTTACAACAAGATTATCAATTAGCCCTTTCTGATTACATCGTACTAGATCGAAAATAGCCTGTTCTCTAGTCGGTTCCTCAACATACTGCTCTAGAAAACCATCCCTAACACACTCCAGAAACTCATCCTCCACAGCATTAGTGCTCATTAGGTTTACCCAGTCTATATGCAGATTGACGTCACCCATGATTACTGTATTACCCATGCCACATGCTGCTCTAATCTCCTAATTAATACTATGCCCCACACTACCACTACTGTTTGGTGGCCTATAAACAACTCCTCCCAATGTTTGCTGCCCCTTGCTGTTTCTTAGCTCCACCCAAACAGATTCCACATTTTGTTCCTCCAATCTGAGATCCTTCCTTACTAATGTACTCATCCCATCCCTTTTTATCAGAGCAACACCACCTCCTTTTCCTTTTTGCCTGTCCTTCCTAAATGTCAAATATCCTTGAATTTTCATTTCTTAGTCTGGGTCTCCTGTAGCCAAGATTCCATTATGACAATTAGATCATACCCATTTATCTCTATTTGGGGCTTTAAATCATTTACCTGGTTGCGAATACTGCGCGCATTCAGGTCGAGTGCCCTTAACCTTGTCTTCTTGACATTCTGCATTCTAAGCCTAGTTGATGCTCGCCTTTGTTTCACCTGCCTTCTAATGCCACTTGCTACTTTTCTACCTCCTGTTACCAGTTTTACTTCCTTCCAATTTGAGCTACCCCTCAGGTTCCCATCACCCTGACAATTTAGTTTAAACCGTCCCCCATAGCACTAACAAATCTCCCTGTGAGGATATTAGTTCCAGTCCTGTTAAGGTGTAGCCTGACCATCTTGTACAGGTCCCACCTGACCCAGAACTGGTCCCAATGCCTCAGAAATCTGATGCCCTCCCTCCTACACCAATTCTCCAGCCACGTGTTCAATCGATCAATTCTATTCCTATGCTCAATAGCACGTGGCACTGGGAGTAATCCGGAGATTACTGCTTTGGAGGTCCTGCTTTTTAATATCCTTCCTAACTCCCTAAAATCTGCTTTCAGGACCTCATCCCTCTTCCTACCTGTGTCATTGGTACCAATGTGGACCACGACCTCTGGCTGTGCACCCTCCCCCAGAAGGATGCCCTGCAGACGCTCCATGACATCCTTGATCCTGGCACCAGGGAGGCAACGCACCATCCTGGAGTCACATTTACTGCCACAGAAACGCCTGTCTGATCCCCTGACTATCGAATCCCCTATCACTATTGCTCTTCCACGTTTCTTCCTCCCCTCCTGTGCAGCTGAGCCACCCGTTGTGCCACAGACTTTGCTCTGGCTGCATTCCCCCCCGAGGAACCATCACTCTCACCAGTATCCAAAATGGAAAACCGATTAGCAAGCAAGATAGACTTAGACCGGTTCTCTTAGACTGCCTGGCGGTCACCCATTCCCTCTCTGCCTGCATGCTGCTAACCTGCGGTGTGACTACCTCACTAAATGTGCTATTCACGTAGTTTTCTGCCTCGCGGATGCACAACCGTGACTCCAGCCGCCGCCCCACAAGTTCCGAAACCCGGAGCTCAAGCTTCTGCAGCTGGTGGCACTTCTTGCAGCTGTGTTTGTCTAGGACACGTGGTGTGCCATGACTTCCCATCTACCACAGGACATACATTCCACTTGGCCAAGCTGACTTGCCATACCGTAACTTTAAAAATTATTTTGTTGCAATGAGAAGTAAAATAACTTATTCACGAATCAACTTCTTCCCTGTACGGAAGCAAGAGGCAGCTACTGAAGGCTGAGAAAAGGTGGAATAAAGAAAGAAAGAAGCCCCTCTCTCACGCACTAAACTCCCACTTTCCACTCTGTGCACTCAAATGGGGTGGGGCTTGCATGGTGTCAAACCTGACAGATGAACTGTAGTGGGAGGCAGCACAAGGCCAGAAGAGGCCAAGGTAAGTTTTCCAAACTTCCTTTTGTGAAAGCTCCTTGTGGGCCAGAAGGAGCAGAAGTGCTCCCCTGGACCATGCAAAGAGTCCTTGGGCCTCTCCAGCCCTAGCCTTGCCTCTCCCTCTGTGCACTGTCATCTGCTGTCATATCCCTAGCCTGATGCTGCTTTTATGCCAAGGACCATTCCTTTGTGTCCTGGGTGTCCGAAGCCTCACATCCCGATATCCTGCTCCAACCGCCAGTTCTAATATCAGTCCTGCCAGGTGCAGGTGGGAGATAGTGCTGGAATGTCTAAATAAAGCCCAGGATTTAAAAGTAGCGCAGACTTTATGCTGAGTTCCATTTGGCGGTTTACCTGCCAACGGCCGTTACAGTAAAAATTGAGGCCCTAGTGTTAGCTTGGATTTATTCATATTAGAGATATCTAACCAGAGTAGTTATTTGTGTGGCTTGCCCTTTCCATTGATAAATTTGTTTATCTCCCGGATTAATCCGTTTAAAATACATGGACTTATAGCTAATGCACATAGGAATGCAATAGGAGCATATTACGTTTATGCATGAAGTACGCTTGTCAGAAATTGTATCCACAAGCATATCAAGATTAGTCAATTAAAATGAATGCATTCAGGAAAAATTAACAGAGATAAAAGGGTTAATTCTGTGTTGAATAGATATGTTTTTTCATTGGGCAGAGTCCCCGTCCACCAGCTGAAACATCGGTGGCAAGCCCGCCTCCACCGGGCCTGGGGAGCCAGACTGGGATTTTACGCTCCCCAGGCAATTGGTCTTGGGCAGGACTTCCACCTCCTTGAGGTAGGAAGTCCCACCTAATGGAGCTGCTGGCCAATCAGCGGGCCGGCAGCTCTTAGTCCCAGAAGCTCCACCGAGAGCGGTGGCCATTGCTGGGACTATACCCAGCCATTGGAAGGAAGATGAAGGACTGCCCCAGAATGACGGTATGTTTTTAGGGCCTTGCTAGCAAGGCGGGGGGCGTCGGTTAGGGGGGCGGGGTCAGTGTTGTGCGTTGGGGGCGGTTGGGGTTTCTGGGACAGCCCTCTGTGGGGCACATGGTGCCCAATCAGGAGGGCCCCCACCAACCCACAGGAAGGCCACCTGGTTTTACCAGGCGGGCCTTTTGAGGCCTCTGCCACCCGCCAGCCACAGGAAAAATACATGTCGTGGCGGGCGGGGCCCCTTAATTTAATTGGCCTCTTAAGGGCCTTGATTAGCCCGGGGTGGGTTGTTCACCCCCCGCCACCGCCCCACGTAGATGTTCAACAAGGGTGGAGGTGGGGGGAGGGGGGAGGGAACAGCCCCTCCTCCCCCCGCCTCCCGCTCAAGTTTATGCCATCCCCATCCTCCCACCCACCACCAGCCGGCTCCTTTGGGGGGCATAAAATTCCGGCCATGGTTCTCAAAGTCTACAAAAGCATCTGAAACTGATCATTTTCTTTGATGTTTTTTACATGGTCGTTTCTACTTAGCATTGGTTTCATAATGATTTTGCACAATATTTATGGATTTATTACTTCAATTATTAAACCAACATTATAATTTCAAGGTGGTTCTCTGTAAAGTCTCTGTAACATTTGTAATTCTCATAACTTTACTACTTGTTCAGGATTCCTTAACTTAGATAATAAATTTGTTCTGACCTTGACCCCAAGTAGGAGGGAGCAGTTTGTCCAGAAGGTTGCAGTTTTTTTTTGAGTCAAGCGGAGATGCAGCAGAGCTAGGTGGGAGTTGGGCCAGCAGGCTGCAGATTTTGCGGACGAAGAAGTCAGGACAGGAGACTCCATATGTCAAACTACATTCTGGCAGATATCAGGCCAGGAAGCCAAGCTCTCCCCATACTTAAGCAGATGAGAAACTGGCAAAACTGGGAGAAACTCTGACCAAACTCAGAGGCCCTGAATTCACTTAAAAATTTGATTTCTCCATACTAAATATGGCAAGTTGCCATCTCCAGAATTGTTCTGTAAATTTGATCAAGTATCAGTGAAAACAAAGATAATCGGGAGCAGGAATAGTCCATTCATGCCCCTCAAGTCTGTTCTGCCATTCAGTGGGCATTGCTGAGACCATACCTGGAGTAATGTGTACAGTTTTGGTCTCCTTATTTAAGGATGGAAATACTTGCATTGGAGGCAGTTCAGAGAAGGTTCATTCGGTTGATTCCTGGGATGAAGGGGTTGTCTTATGAGGAAAGGTTGAGCAGGTTGGGCCTATAGTCATTGGAGTTTATGAGAGGTAATGGATTTATCAGTATTTGTAAGGTTTACTAATAGTATTAAGGTTTATTAGTATTGGCAAAGCTTTATTATCATTGGTAAGTTCTATTAGACTCAGGGTGTGCAGATTCCAAGCTGATTGTGGAGATTCGAGTTTGGTGAGTGACGAGTTCGGTGACGGGGAGGAGGTGCTCCATTTTTCTTTTTTTTGTACGTTTAACCCTCCAGTATTTGGTTCCTGTTTTGGTGGAGCGGAAGGAGCTGTTTGGTGAGTACCTGGTAAGCTATTGTACTAATAATAGTCTGTAAAGTTAAGGTATGGCAGATCAGCTTGTCCGAGTGGAATGTACAGCCTGTGGGAAGTCATGGATGCATCATGTGTCCGAGACAAACACATCTGCAGGAAGTGTCACCGGCTGCAGGAGCTTGAGCTCTTTGTTTCAGAACTCGAGCGGCGGCTGGAGTCACTGTTGTGCATCCAGGAGGTGGAGGACTACGTGGATAGCACGTTTAAGGATGTGGTCACACCACAGGTTAGGAGCATGTGGGCAGAGAGGGAATGAGTGACCACCAGGGAGTCGAAGAGAACCAGGCAGGTAGTGCAGGAGTCCCCTGATATGATCTCACTCTCTAATTGGTTTTCCCTTTTGGATACTGGTGAGCGTGATGGTTCCTCAGAGGAGGAAGTCAGAGCCAAGTTTGTGGCACCACAGGTGGCTCAGCTGCACAGGAGGGGAGGAAGAGAAGTGGAAGAGCAGTAGTGATAGGGGATTCATTAGTTAGAGGAACAGACAGGCATTTCTGTGGCAACAAACGCGACTCCAGGATGGTGTGTTGCCTCCCTGGTGCCAGGGTCAAGGATGTCACGGAGAGGCTACAGGACATTCTTCTGGGGGAGGGTGAACAACCAGAGGTCGTGGTCCACATTGGTACCAATGACATAGGTAAAAAAGGGGGATGAGGTCCTGAAAGCAGATTTTAGAGAGCTAGGAAGGATATTAAAAAACAGGATCTCAAAAACAGTAATCTCAGGATTACTCCCAGTTCCACGTGCAAGTGAGCATAGGAATAGGAGAATTGAGCGATTGAACATGTGGCTGGAGAACTGGTGTAGGAGGGCGGGCATCAGATTTCTAAGACATTGGGACCAGTTCTGGGGCAGGTGGGACCTGTACAAGATGGACGGGTTGCATTTTAGCAGGACTGGGACGAATATCCTCACAGGGAGATTTGCTAGTGCTGTTGGGAAGGGTTTAAACTAAATTATCTGGGGGATGGAAACCTGAGAGGGGGCTCAGATTGGAGAGAAGCAAAACTGGTAACTAGCCAGAGGTGTGGGAACCAGGAGTAAATATTAGAGAGGAATACCAAGCAGCACAGAATATTGAGGAAATAGATATCACAAGAGTAGGGAATAGTATGTTATTAGGTGGGGTCAGAGTAAGGGAGAAAGTAATAAAGTCTGAATCAGGGTTAATGTGCATGTATGTGAATGCATGGAGTGTGGTTAATGACTGGTGAGGTACAGGCGCACATTGCCTTGTGGAAATATGATGTTGTGGCTATAACAGAGACCTGGCTCAAAGAAGGGCAGGACTGGATGTTAAATATTCCTGGATACAAGGTGTTCAGGAAAGATAGGAAAGGGAAAAAAGGGGGAGGATTGGCAGTATTGATTAAGGAGAGCATTGCAGTGCTGGAGAAAAAGGATGTCCCAGAGGGGTCGAGGACAGAATCTATTTGGCTAGATCTAAGGAATAAAAAAGGTGCAGTTATATTGCTTGGTGTTGTCTATAGGCCACCAGTTAATGGGAAGGACGTGGAGAAACAAATATGCAAGGAAATTACAGAGAGGTGCAAAAATTATAGGGTAGTTTTAATGGGGGACTTTAATTATCCAAATATAGACTGAGATAACAGTACTGTAAAGGGCAATGTAGGGCAAGAGTTCGTAGAGTGTTTTCAGGAAAATTTTCTGCAACAGTATCTTGCTAGTCCAACAAGAAAAGAAGGCACTGCTAGACCTGGTTCTTGGGAATGAGGTGGGCCAAGCGGATCAAGTATCAGTTGGAGAGCATTTAGGGGATAGTGATCATTGTATCATAAGGTTTAAGCTGACTATGGAAAAGGACAAAGAGAAATCCAGGGTGAGAATAATTAACTGGGGGAAGGCCAACTTCAATGGGGTAAGAATGGAGCTGGGCAAATAAATTGGAGTCAAAAGCTGACAGGAAAACTGTTAGATGAACAATTCAAAGAAGAGATAGTTCGGGCACAGTCAAGGTATATTCCCTCGAGGGGGAAAAGTAGAGCAAACAAATCCAGAGCTCCCTGGATGACAAAAGATGTAGAGATTAAGATAAAGAAGAAAAAATGTGCTTATGATAGATGCCAGGTAGAAAATACTATTGAGAACCAGGCAGAATATAGAAGGGAAGTGAAAAAGAAAATAAGAGAAGCAAAGAGAGAGCCTGAGAGGAGACTGGCAGCTCGCATTAAAGGAAATCCCAAAGTTTTCTATAGGCATATAAATAGTAAAAGGGTGGTAAAAGGAGGAGTGGGGCCGATTAGAGACCAGAAAGGGGATTTACATATGGAGGCAGAGGGCATAGCTGAGGTATTAAATGAATACTTTGCATCGGTCTTTACCAAGGAAGAAGATGCAACCCAGGCAATGTTGAAAGAGGAGGTAAATCAGACACTAGAGGAGTTTAAAATTGATAAAGAGGAAGTATTAGATAGGCTGTCTGAACTTAAGGGGTGGATAAAGAACCAGGGTCAGATGAGATGCATCTAAGGATACTGAGGGAGGTGAGGATGGAAATCACAGAGGCACTGGTCATGATTTTTCAGTCTTCCTTAGACTCAGGGGTGGTGCCCAAGGACTGGAGAATTACAAACGTTACACCCTTAATCAAAAAAGGGTGTAAAGATAAGCCCAGCAACTACAGGCCAGTCAGTTTAACTGGGAAAACTTCTAGAAAATATAATTCAGGACAAAATCAATAGTCACATGGACAAATGCGCGTTAATTATGGAAAGCCAGCATGGATTTCTTAAGGTAAAATCATGTTTAATTAACTTTCTGGAGTTTTTTGATGAGGTAACAGAGAGGGTTGGTGAGGGCAATGCTGTTGATGTGGTGTACATGGACTTTCAAAAGGAATTTGGTACAGTGCTGCACAACAGACATGTGTGCAAACTTGTAGCTCATGGAATAAAAGGGACGGTAGCAACATGGATACAAAATTGGCTGAGTGACAGGAAACAAAGAGTAGTGGTTAATGGATGTTTTTTGGGCTACAGGAAGGTTTATAGTGGAGTTCCCCAGGAATCTGTGTTGGGACCCTTGCTTTTCCTGATATTTATTAATGACCTAGACCTTGGTGTACAGGGCACAATTTCAAATTTTGTAGATGATACGAAACTTGGAAGCATTGTGAACTGTGAGGATAGTGTAGAACTTCAAAAGGACATAGACAAGTTGGTGGAATGGGCAGACAGGTGGCAGATGAAGTTCAAGGCAGAGAAATGTGAGGTGAGTCATTTTGGTAGGAAGAACATGGAGAGACAATATAAAATAAAGGGTACAATTCTAAATGGGGTGTAGGAGCAGCAGGACCTAGGTATATATGTGCAGAAGTCAATGAAGTGACAGGACAGGTTGAAAGAGCAGTTAATAAAGCATACAGTATCCTAGGCTTTATTAATAGAGGCATAGAGTACAAGAGCAAGGAAGTTATGTTGAACTTGTATAAGAGACTAGTTCATCCTCAGCTGGAGTATTGCGTCCAATTCTGGGCACCGCACTTGAGGAAAGATTTGAGGGCATTGGACAGAGTACAGAAGAGATTCACGAGAATGGTTCCAGGGATGAGGAATTTCAGTTATGAAGATAGATTGGAGAAGTTAGGACTGTTTTTCTTGGAGAAGAGAAGACAGAGAAGTGATTTGATAGAAATATTCAAAATCAAAGGGGTCTGGACAGAGTAGATAGAGAGACACTGTTCCCACTCTTGGAAGGATCGAGAACGAGAGGGCACAGATCTAAAGTATTTGGTAAGAGAAGCAAAAGTGACATGAGGAAAAACTTTTTCATGCAGTGAGTGGTTAAGGTCAAGAATGCGCTGCCTGAGAACATAGTGGGGGCAGGTTCAATTGAAGCATTCAAAATTAGACAGTTGTATGAAAATAAAGAATGTGCAGGGTTATGGAGAGAAGGAAGGGGAATGGAACTGAGGGAGTTGCTCTTTCAGAGAGCCAGTGTGGACATGATAGGCCGAATGGCCTCCTTCTGCACTGGAACAATTCTGTGATTCTGTAATCTTATTGAAACATTAAAGATTCTGAGGGGGCTTGACAAAGTAAATGCTGAGAAGATGTTTCCCCTCATGGGGAAATCTCAAACTAGGGGGCATAGTTTCAGAATAAGGGGTTGCCCATTTAAGTCAGAGAGAAGGAGGAATTTCTTCTCTCAGAGGGTCATGAATCTTTGGAATTGCCTACCCCAGAGAGCTGCGGAGGCTGAGTCATTGAATATAAAGGCTGAGTTAGACCGACTCTTGGACTATAAGGGATTCAAGGGTTATGGGCGGCAGACAGGAAAGTGGAGTTGAGGCCAAGATCAGATCAGCCATCATCTTATTAAATGGTGGAGCAGGCTCGAGGGGCGATATGGCCTGCTGCTGCTCCTATTTCTTACGTTCCTAATGAGATCATGGCTCATATGACTCTTGAAAGTCCATGTACACCACATCAACAGCATTGCCCTCATCAACCCTCTCTGTTACCTCCTCAAAAAGCTCCAGCAACTAACCTAACCTAACGCCATATACCTGTCTTTACCTCATATCCTTTAATACATTTGGTTACAATCTCAGATTTAAAATTAATAGTTGCTCAAGCATCAATTGCCATTTACAGAAGAGAGTTCCAAACTTCTGCCACCCTTTGCATGTAGAAGTGTTTCCTAATTTCACTCCTGAAAGATCTGGCTCTAATTATTAGACTATGCTCCCTAGACATCCCAACCAGCAGAAATAGTTTCTTTCTATCTACATTATCTATTCCCCTAAATATCTTGAAAACTTTGATCAAATCACCCCTTAACCTTTTAAATTCCAGGGAATACAACCATAGTATGTACGATCTCTCCCATTAATTTAGCCCTTAGATGCCAGATATCATTCTGCTGCACTCCTTCCATAGCTAGTATATCCTTCCTAAGGTGTGGTGCCCAGAATTGCTCACAGTACTCCAGGTGTGGTCTAACCAAGACTTTGTATAGCAGAATAATGACTTCTACCCCTTGCATTCTAATCCTCTAGGTATAAAGGTCAATATTCCAGTAGCCTTTCTGATTGTTTTCTGCATCTGTTCATGACATTTTAATGATCTATGAACTTGGACCCCAGGTCTCTTTAGACTTCCATTGTTTCTAGCCTCAATTCAATGATATGATTGTGCTATAAATGCTACCTGTGTTTAACAAAAATGAAGATGACTTTGGAACAGCTTATGATTTTCAGGAACATGATCCAAGAGTGTGGTTATGTTGCTCCACTTAATTGTAGCTATTGTTTCAAACATGCAACAGAGATTACTTTTATTTTATTCCACTTGTAGGTCTACACAATTTAACTCAGTATGCTTTCTGTGAGTTGGATGCCTTACATTTATTCTATTACCAAAAGGCAACCAGAATTTACCGGCAATAAATTTGCTGTGCTACTTGTGAAACTACCAATCTTGCACTTAATGAGCTAAAACCTGTAAGAACTGGACAAATTTCCTGTGTTGCGCATTTCTCTAGTTCTTTTCCTCTGTTTGGCACAGATAAAAAAAATCAGGAAACCCAATATATACTCAGAAGACATGACATTATCTTATATCATAATAGGTACGATTCATTTTTTAATGCATAAAAAGTCGAAACATGCATTCCAGTTATTATTAGCGTCAATGTTCCCTGGTGATATTTTTATATAGCTGATTGCCACACAAAAAACATGAATCAATTTGAGGAACAGGTCAATAAATTTCAAAATGGTAGCAATGAAATCAGCCAACAGGAAGTGCATGTTAGGAATGAAATATGCCACATGCCACACATAGGAAATGCTTAAAAGGAAAACATTGGAAATGCTGAAAATCTTAAAAAAAACAGAAAATGCTTGAAATACACTAGAGTTACACACTTAGCTTGTCTTATGCCAGGAAACCTGTGTGTACAGAAATTCAGGACTTATGTCTGAATTCAGTATGATTGCTCATCTAGTTTGCTGTCAATTGAAAACAAATAATTCACATGGTAGTTCATGAAAATATCCAGTACTTAATGCATGTATTAAGTGGTATATTTTTAAACTTCTTTTCTTTGTACCCCTCTTAGGCTCACTTAAGTCCAAGGGACGCAGACTTGAACGGATATGGCAGATAACTGGTTTAGCCATCCACTGTCAGATCTGCCTGGACCACATAAAACACTATCAGTTCTTGATGACATCTGCTGAAAGTACTCACTATTCCAGGATCATACTGGAATGCGAAGATAACCCCCCGCTTCTTTTCTGTACTGCAAACCATCTTCATAAATCCCTGTCCACTGTCTCCTCCAGCCTCACCTCCAACAACAAGTGTAAAGAGCTCATGGACTTTTTTTGTTACTAGGATTGAGACCATACACTCAGCTGCCTCAACATTACCTGATCATTAACCTGAGAGAGACAGCTTTCTCCCATGAGAGCCCCCAGAATTCCTTTAACCACTAGGTACAGAACCATAAACAATTTTATACAACAAATACATAGCTTTCATTAATTCAGTAATTAATTGATATTTCTAAGTTTTGTGGGAATTTATTTCAAATATATTTCCCATCACACTAACCACTGAACATTGGAAATTTGCTGAAAGTTGTTACATGTATTTTGCTATACGGTATTGAAAAAAATCTGCAACACATGAGCTGTAACTTCAATGCATTGTGATCTCCTGCCACTAGAGGATGCTAATTTACAAAGTTTAGAAACTTACTGAGCTAATTGCAAATGTTAGTGTAGCAAGCCCCTGGTCTTCAACATTCAATTTCTTCCCTTTTTGGACTCTATATACACCCATTGACATTTTGCACGCTGTCTTTCATTGTGCCAAAGCTAAATGGCACAATTCTGTTGCAGGTGGAGGTGGCATTTGTGGAAAGAAAAATTGAGAGAAAGAAAATAAAGACTTGCATTTATATAGCCAGAATTTTATGCACCCCTTCCCGCCAGGAGTGGGCTAGAAGGTGTAGGGGGAGATCAAATAGGGTGGGAGGTCTTGGAGGTGGGACTTCCTGCCTCAGAGGGGTAGAAGCCTCTTCTGCAGCCAATTAAGGGCCTGAGCCATGCAAACTCACAGCGAGGCTTTCAGACCTGGCCGAGGCGGGCTCGCTCCTGGCTTTCCAACTGGTGGGCTGGGCCACCACCTAATCATTAAATTCCGGCCTATAACACCTTTCATGTCCTCAGAATGTCCCAAAGTAGTTTACAGCCAAGGAAGTACATTTGAAGTGTGGTCACTATTGTAATAAAGGAAACATGGCAGCCAATTTGCACCCAGCAAGCTCCCACAAACAGCAATGTGATAATATCTTGACAGTCTGATTTTAGGTGTTGGTTGAGGGATAACTGTTAGCCAGGTGTGCTGGAATCTGTGGTTGCAAAGCTTTTTTTTTATAGACCCTAACTGCGAGGGAAACTAGGGTTGAAACAGAAACAGAAGTTAGAACTAAAACAGAAACCAAAACTAAAACAGAAGCTGGAAAAGCAGCTTCAGGTTTCTAGGGAAACTGACACTGATTAGAACCAGATAAAAGGAGACAGAGTCCTTCCCAGATCAGGCAGACAAAGCAGGTCACGCAGGAGTGGAGCACCGGCAACCAGAAGAAAGTGAAGACTGAATCCAGAAGTGGTTGCTGTTACTTAAAATAGCCGACTAACCAGACCCAGCCGTACAGTGCACAGGTTGTCACTGAAGTACTCGGATAAAGAGACTGGTAAATCCATGCCATCAAGACTGTTGTGAGCGGAGCTGAGGAAGTTCTGGAGAAGTGCACCTTGTGGTGAAGACTGCACCCATGGAGTTTGGATTAAGAGAGAACTGCTGTTGGCAGAACAATAGTGGCTAAATTCTTGAAGAAAGGAGCTGAAAATTCATACCTGAGGAACTTCAGAGTTGTGAAGAATTGTGTGACTGTAATTGGTGCCATCTATGCTGGGTGGTCTGCCCAGTGAAACCGTGGAATCCATCTTTGTTGTATAGGATAGTTAAGATGTAATTTGTAATATTTATATTGACCGTGATCAGTCTGTTTCTTCATGTTTAATTTATGTTGGTTTTGGTTTGAGTGTTAAAGTGAAATCTTGTCCGTTTGGTTTAGTTTCCTAAATTGGGGTCAGTCGGTGGATTGGATTCTTTTGGTTTGTTGGCAGTCTCCACAGGGATCATAACAAAACTGGGGGCTCATCCAGGATTGGATCATTCACGATTAGGCTGTAAAACAAATTCACTGGAATTTTCCAGAGTTTAAACAAATAAGATTTCACACTTGTTTTGATTGGGTTCAATGGGAAATCAACATTAGTACCATTAATGTACAAGGTTTTATTAAGAGAGAAGATTTGACCCACAGTAGCAGTTGAGAAAGGTTGATTTGGTCATGATATCAGCACACGTGAGGGTTAGTGTAAGCCCAGGGGCTAAGAAAGTGGAGATAATCCAAGAATTGGTTCCTCACTTGAAGCTGGAGAAAGAAATGTGTTAAATAGATCTAGCCAAAATTGAGTTAGAGAGATAGGATTAGAAAAAGAAGAAAAAGAGCAAGAGAAGAAAGAGAAGAGAATTTGAAGTGCAAAACTTGAACTCAAAGTAGAGAAGATAAAACTGGATATGGAGGAAAACAAGAATGAGAACAAGAAATGCAAAAATTGGCTTTAGATCATGAAGTGAAAATGGAAAGGCTCAAAGCCAGTGGGCTTGCATCGGGGGTGAAAATTGAAGATGACCCACATTAAACTCCACGTTGTTCTGATTTGGCAAAGAATATTTGCTTGGTACCTAAATTTAATGAAGAGGGAGTAGAAATGTCCTTTATGTAATTTGAGAAAATTGCCATGAATCTGGAGTGGCCTACATCATCTCGGCCAATGTTTCTATAGAGTGTTTTCACAGGGAAAGCTTTGGAGGTGTAGTCATCTCTTTCAGATGGACACTCACAGGACTATGACAGAGTAAAGACTGCTGTTCTCAATGCCTGTGGGTTGGTACCAGAGGCCTACAGTATCCTGTGTTTCAGAAAAAAAAATTGAAACGGCACAGACACGGTGGACCAAGTGGCCTCTTTCGGTGCCTTAAACTTTCTATGATTCTAAAAATTTAGGAATTTAAAAAAGAAGCAGGGCAAAACATATATGGAATTTGCTAGAGAAGGGAATGGGGTTTGATAAGTGGTATAGATCGATGAAGTTTGCACAAGATATTGAGAACCTTAGGGAAGTAACTGTGATGGAAGAATTAAAAAATTGTGTCCCTTCAGGAATAAGGTCCCACCCGGAAGAACATAAAGTTGGTAAAACAAGGGATACTGTAGTAATGGCAGATGATTATGAATTGACCCACAAAAGCAGTGGTTATAATCCCCAGTTTGGAAACTTTCAGAGAAGTTAGAGAGATAGGAAGTCTGATAATGAAAAGAGATCTAGTTCTATTGAGAAAGATGACAAAAGAGACAGACACATCTCAGTAATAGAGAAGGCCAGGAGGAAAAGTTTGGTTCGAGGGGACCAACATGTTATTTCTGTCATAAGAAAGGACATGTGAAGGCTGAGTGTTGGAAGTGGAAAAACAAGCCCATTGCATATGGACAGTCGAAGCTGTTTTCACAGGAGATACTGTCCTAGGGGGTGATGTTCACATCAAGCAGGTAGTTCCTCCCACTTTCACTGATAGAGTGAATCAGATTGCAGAAAACTTTAGAAGTTTTCTGTATAAAGGTTTAGGTATCCCCATAGTCGTCTGGTGAAGCAGGCAAGTTGATTGTTATTGTTAGAGATACAGGAGTGGCACAGTCACTGATGTTGGCAGGTGACTAGAATTTCTTCCCCAGTAGTTCGCTGAATGCAAAGGTATTAATCCAAAGGATTAAAAGATAGAGCCTATTTATCCATTCCTTTATATAGGGTTAATATAAAATGTAACTTGGTCACTGGTCCTGTTACAGTTGGTGTCGTTCCTAGTTTGTCCATTGATGGGGTAGATTTTCTGCTAGGAAATAACTCAGTTGGGGTTAAGGTATTGATGTCTCCAGTAGTTTTGGAAAAGCCAGTTGAGGTTGCTGAAACTGAAGTTCTGTAGGAGGAATTTCCTGGAATGTTCACTCGATTTTAGGCTCATAGGGTTAAATAAGATGAGAAGGGCTCAGTTGTTGTGGAGGACAATTCAGGTGCTTGGTTGGATGACATTTTTTCAAAGATTTAGATGGGAATATTGGTGACAAAGGCTGCAAGGCGAACAATGGTGAATTGTTTAGCAGATCATCTTTGATTGAAGCACAACAGGCATATTCTGAATTGAGAAGCTTGTCTCAGATGGTGTGTTCTGAGGCAGAGGCTGAAAATGTCCCTGAGTGTTATTATGTCAAGATTGTTACGAACAGGTAGTTAATTTTGAGAACCAATTCCTTTATATTTTCAACAACCTGTCAGTAAGCAAATTGTGATTTAAATGTTTCCCTTTTTTTGAAAGAAAGGAAAATCCTGCTGGTATATTTCTCCACTCCCTCAGTTTGTGAACCCTGACTGTTAAAGGACCGCAATAACACTGTTGTTAAAGTTAAAGCAAAGAAGTAGGGTTTATTAACACACAAACCCGGGAGGGGGTTAACTTCACACTTACAAGGAAGGGTAAAGGCATCAAAAGGGCAAAGACATTTACCAAGTAGAAAATAGCTTAATTACAAACTGACGAGGGTCCCTGTTGAAACCAGAGTCTGTTTTTATAACTAACATGAAGTCCAAAGCTGGAATTAACTGACTGGAAATGCTGAGTGGAGTAGGAGTTATAGGAAATCTCTTTTAAACTTTCTTCTCATGCACTTTCGGAGATAAACTGAGGCAGCTTAGTTTCTGATTTCACCCTTTTTGATGAGAGAGAAACTGGCAGAGAGCAGAGAATTTTCTTGCTGCTTTGCAGACTCTGTTTTTTTTCCTTCTTCTTGCAGCAGGCCCCAGAGACAGTGTGACGCAGCTTCAAGGCATCTTTTTTTTGTACGAGCTGTTCTCTAACTGGAACTGTTTCAAAACCAGACAGGCTAAAAAAGGGTGGCTTCTAGGTCATGTGATTGGACCCTTTCAAGTAGCTGCCCCACCTCCAGTTGGTAAAGTGATCTCCCCACCCTCCATTTTAAAGAAATTGAACACAGAAGTAAATCAACTTAAACATGCTGTGTATAATGACTGCTGACAATAACATACAAGTGCACAAAAATACTATAGTTTACAGTTAGTTTTCATCCATTTGTGACAAGGTTGTCATTCTGATGAGGAGGTGGAGACCTCCCCATAGACCCGCTGGTGAGGATTGGGCCGTAGTCATCAAATTGTTGTCCCTTCTTGCTACCACAGTGAAATTTTGAGAGTTGCCCATAAGATTCCAGTTGCAGATCATTTGGGTATTCGGAAGACACATGCGAGGGTAATGATGCATTTTTACTGGCCACAGCTGCACAGGGACGTGGTCGACTTCTGTGAGATATGTCACAGCCTTCAATTAAGCCAGCCCTGTTAATACCGATACCTGCATTTGATGACCCATTTCGTAGGGTTCTTATGGATTGTGTCGGATACTTACCCACGACTAAGTCAAGTCATAAGTATTTCCTAACTATTATGGATTTTTCCACCCTATTTCCAGAGGCAATACCTTTGAAAAAGATACCAGCAAAAGATGTGATTGAGGGGTTAATCCATTTTTTCACTCAGTATGGGTTGCCAAAAGAAATTCAGTCAGACCAGGTGTCAAATTTCATGTTGCATGTATTTTAAGAGGTCATGTGTAGTTTAGGAGTGATGCTCATCACCTGAAGTTACAGGGTGCTTTGGAAAAATATCACCAAACTCTGAAGAGTTTGATTAAGGCATACTGTTTTGAATATCCCCATGATTGGGAAAAAGGGATATCATTTCTGTTATTTGCAAACAGGGACACACCAAATGAGTCTGCTGGTTTCAGTCCCTTTGTATTAATCTATGGGCATGAAGTTAGAGATCCTCTTAAACTCATTAAGGAGAGATTTTTGGCACAGGAGGAGAAACTTGCCCTCTTAGACTATGTGTCAGAGTTTCGAGACTCTCAAAATTTTATGAGATGGCCAGAGAAAATCTCATGGTTTTTCAGCAGGTGATGAAAAACAAAATGAATAGAACAGCTATGGCTCGTAGTTTTCAACCCAAAGATAAGATACTAGTTTTGATGCCTTTGCCTGGTGAACCATTGAAAGCTAGATTTAGTGGCCTTACTTCATCAAAAGAACACTCAGTGAGGTGAACTATTTGGTTAGCACCCCAGACAGATGGAAAAGTCAAATAATGTGTCACATGAATATGCTAAAGAGGTACTATGACCACAAGCATAGCCAGCCAGTGGGTGTAGCACAGATGGTAGAGAATGTAGATGGTGACAGTGGTGCATGTGATACACCAAATGATGAGTCTGAGACTGAGTGTTCCTAGATTGAACCTCATATGGTGAAGCTGGCGAAGACAGGAGTGTCAGAGGGTCTCGATGAGGTGCTACCTCACCTACCTGAGCACCAGAGGAAAGATATAACTGACCTATTGAGGAACTATAAGCCAGTATGTGCAGATAAGCCAGGTCATATTTCTCTGGCGATTCATGAGGTTGATGTAGGGGAAACTAAAGCAATTAAACAAAACCCCTACAGACTCAATCCCAGTAAATTGGCCAAAGTCAGAGAGAAGGTTCAGTACATGTTTAGTAATTATATAATTGAACCTAGTCAAAGTAGTTGGAGTTCTCCTGTTGTTTTAGTACCAAAACCAGACAGTTCTCAAAAGTTCTGCGTAGATTGCCAAAAGGTTAATGCGGTAACTAAGATGGACTCCTATCCGACCCCAAGGCTTGAGGATTGTATTGATAGGATGGGGAACTTAGTCTTTGTTAGCAAGATTGATTTGCTTAAGGGATATTGGCAAGTCCCCTTGTCTAACCAAGCTAAAGAAATATCTGCTTTTTGATACCGAATGGTCTGTTCCAGTGTAACATCATGCCAAATTGATATGAAAAATGCGCTAGCTACATTTCAAACATTAACCAATCAAGTGATTCCCAGGTTGAGTAATTGCGTTGTGTACATCGACGACCTTTTGGTGTACGGTGACACTTGCAGTGATCATGTCAGACATTTGAGCTCTCTATTTGACAGGCTGGCCAAAGCTAACCTTGTCATAAACCTGGCAAACAGCGAGTTTGCCAAGGCTGAAGTTACTTATTTAGGACATACCGTTGGTCAAGGTCAGGTATTACTATGAGAGGCTAAGGTGCAGGCGATAATAGATTTTCCTGTACCCAAAACAAAGAAAGAAGTGTTACAGTTTCTTTGTATGCGGGGGTTCTACAGGAAAGTTGTTCCTAACTTAAACACAATAGTCACCCCGTTGACTAATCTGTTCAAGAAGAACGTGAAGTTAGAATGGTCAGAGTCTTGCCAAACAGCATTTGAGAAGTTAAAGGCCATTTTAATAAAAGAAGCAGTTCTTGCAGCCCCAGATTTTAAGAAACCATTCACAGTCGCTATGGATGCCAGTGATGTAGGGGTAGGAGCAGTGCTGCTCCAAGATGATGATGCTGGTACAGAACAGCCCAAGAGCTACTTCTCTAGGAATCTCAATAAACATCAAATAAAGTACCCGACCATTGGGAAAGAAGCTTTAAGTCTTGTACTGGCTCTTTAACAGTTTGAGGTATATGTAACCAATAGTCGGGGAGAAATATTAATTTATACAGATCACAATCTGGCTGTTTCATTGGAGTTTGATGTTACAGACATTTACACTGAAAATTGTGCTTTTTGCAGGGAAAAGCAATGTAATTGCTGATGCTCTATCCAGGAAGTCCCTGAGTTCTGGTAATTCTATGATGTTTGAATCCTAATTGTCACATTTATTTGGATTTTGGTATTGGTTAAGCCCTTATGATTTTGTAAATGTATGTATAATTGTAGAATATGAAATGTTACCTGTAAAGTATGCAATAAGCTATTTCTTAAAATGTTTATGGTATAAAGGACTTGCTGTATTTTGAACTATGGTAAAGTTTTCTTTTTCCCAAGGGGGGATGTGTGATGGAATCCATGGTTACAAAGCTTGTTTTTTGTTAGACCCAAACTAAGAGGGAAACTAGAACTGAAACAGAAACTATAACTGAAACAGAAATGGAAACCAAAACTGAAACAGAAGCTGGAAAAACAACTTCAGGTTTCCGGGGAAACTGACACTGGTTAGGACCAGATAAAAGGAGACAGAGTCCTCCCCAGATCAGGCAGGAGTGGAGCGCCAGCAAGCAGAAGAAAGTGAAGACTGAATCCAGCAAGTATTTCTATTACTTAAAGTAGATGATTAACCAGACCCGACCACACAGTGCACAGGTTGTCACTGAAGGACTCGGATAAAGGGAAGAATGGTAAATCCAGGCCATCAAGACTGTCATGAGCAGAGCTGAGGAGGTTCTAGAGAAATGTGCCTTGTGGTGAAGACCATACCTGTGGAGTTTGGATTGTGAGGGAACTGCAGTTGGGAGAAGAACAGCAGCTAAATCCTTGAAGAAAGGAGCTGAAAATTCATACCTGAGGAACTTCCGAGTTATGAAGAACTGTGTGACTGCAATTGTTGCCATCTATGCTGGGTGGACTGCCCAGTGAAACTGTGAGATCCATCTCTGTGGTATCTGATAGTTAAGGTGTAACTTGTAATATTTTTTATTGATCATGATCTGTCTGTTGCTTCATGTTTAATTTATGTTAGTTTTGGCTTGAGTGTTAAAGTAAAATTTTTAAAAGTGAAGTCTTGTCTGTTTAGTTTCCTAAATTGGGGTCAATTGGTGAATTCAATTCTGTTAGTTTGTTGGCGGTCTCCACAGGGAACATAACACCTGGGGGAACTCACCTGCTCTTATACAAATAGTGCCATTGGATTTTCATCCGACAGCAGTTCCCTTGTGCTCCCAACCTCCACAGGGACGGTCTCCACCAAAGCTGTGCAACACTCTGAAACTTCCTTGGAACTGCTCACGGCAGCCTTGATGGCATAGTTCCACCGGTATTACCTTAAGTAACCAATAGCAGCTGCAACAACTTGTATTTGCTGGTGGCCAACTCCCAGATTCAACATTTAGTGTGCAAAACAGCCTGCAGCCTACTTCAACTCTGCAATCTTCTAATCTGAGCTTGGATAGCTGTAGTTAAATGACTCTGTGTCTTATCTGGTTCCAACCAGTTCTGTCTCCCCAAAACCCTGAAGATTTTAGTTTCACTTTTACGTTAGGGACTGTCTCAAAAAAGCAAGGTTTGAAACCAGAGTCAGTGTACCTAACAGAATTCAACAAGTCATCTGCTCAGACAACAGTCTGCACACGCTCCTCCACTGATCTCACAAACTGCCGACTCCATTACACTAAAAGGAAGCCTATCAATCAGTAAAAGATCTGAATTCTATCCAGTTGAATCCATTTTCCACAGGGAAAGTGATGAAAGTATTGTCCCTTACAAACACATTGCATGTCACTTGATTGATGTACAGTGCAGACTGCCTATCAACATGACACGTACCAACCTTTGATGGTGATGCTTAAGCAGGGCAGGATCCAGGCTTCCAATGTGACCAGCTAAAATGGCTGAGTACAATGCCATGGGTAGTTTATTTATTTTTATTTTATTTATTTAGAGATACAGCACTGAAACAGGCCCTTCGGCCCACCGAGTCTGTGCCGATCAACAACCTCCCATTTATACTAACCCTGCAGTAATTCCATATTCCCTACCACCTACCTACAGTAGGGACAATTTACAATGGCCAATTTACCTATCACCTGCAAGTCTTTGGCTGTGGGAGGAAACCGGAGCACCCGACAAAAACCCACGCGGTCACAGGGAGAACTTGCAAACTCTGCACAGGCAGTACCCAGAATCGAACCCGGGTCCCTGGAGCCGTGAGGCTGCAGCGCTATCCACTGCACCACTGTGCCACCCATGTTCCTCATGTACTGTCAAGAATTCTAGTGTGGTACCACAATTGCATTTTTTCCATTTAAGTAACCCTGGACATGTTAATGGTGCAGTCTCATTAATGGTCCACACAGGCCTTTTCCCATCCTACTTCATCTAACCCCATCTGCATATCCTCTATTCCTTTCTCCCTCATGTACTTGTCAAGCTTCCCCGAAAAGACATCCATCTATTTGCCTCAACTATTCCATTTGGTAGCAAATTCCATTGTGGTTAACTCTTACATGCCCTTGAAATGGCCTAGCAAGCCACTCAGTTCAAGGGCAATTAGGGATGGGCAATAAATGCCGGCCTAGCCTGCGACGCCCACATCCCATGAAAGAATAAAAAAAAATTCCAAACACTCCCAAGCTTCTTAATTTGCTGATTGAAATCTATTGCTGATCCAGTAGATGGCTCTGTTACCTTGCAAGAGGCTGCTATTTTTACATATCTACAAGGTGATGGTGCTGAGAAGTAAAGAAAATATAAAAATGATGATTAGTGGACATTAAGCTAGTAACATAATAATGGAGGTGCCTTCACTCACTGCCCAGACAGTAATGCTATAAATTCTGATG
Organism: Heterodontus francisci; assembly: GCF_036365525.1. Classification (NCBI taxonomy): domain Eukaryota; kingdom Metazoa; phylum Chordata; class Chondrichthyes; order Heterodontiformes; family Heterodontidae; genus Heterodontus; species Heterodontus francisci. The sequence goes on along the minus strand of NC_090380.1, from coordinate 91,509,896 downwards.
CAGGAATTTCCCATGGAACAGTACCCAAGCACCTTGATGGAATGAAAGGTTTTTGAAACTTCTTTTCACCAAAGGTAGTTGAAATAGTATAGTGGGAGGAGTGTTTTCCTATTGATCAAATATTTCCTTCTAGTTTTAAATTATTCTGTTCAATCTGCTCTGCTCTGAAGAACAAGACCCCATGTAACTCATAATTGAATACGACGACAATCTGGACAATTCTTGACATTTAATATTGCTATAATAAAGCATGGGAATAATTATGTTATTAGTTTTCATGAACAACTAAATACCCATCACTCTCCAACTTCAATCTAAAGGCCTGGAGTTTATGTTAGAGGCACGATAGAAAAATGCACCCAGAAAGCTGTCCTGAGTTTCCGGACAAACTAATTTGCATAAGCCCAAATATAAATTTAAACTCTCCCATGAATTAGTGCAATTAAGCATCATCTTCAATTGCAATTGATTATTGACTGGAACGTGACCAACAGGGCCTCAACATTACTGAATTAGACTATTTTAAACAGAAAATCTGTTCAATTGATGCAGCTGACAAAACAGACCCATGGGTAGTTTCAATTGTCTGCTGGTCACAGGTCTTATGTACCAGGGACAGATCAATTGACTGAATTTGAACTTATTTAAACTGAACTTAAAGTAATTGTGGCATCATTATGAGAAACAGACCTGAGTGAGGCTTCAACTAACTGCTGGTCGCTGCAGCTAAAGGTCATTAACAATGGATTAATTTCACAGCGGTTGCCTGCGTAGCACAATGTGATGAACACCTCTGATCGGGTGCAATTGGCAAACACTCCTCTTGTTGACCCCGGGGCATGGCCAATTTGTGGTCAGGGACTGCTTCAGGCAAATTGACTTTTGAACCACCACAAATCTTCACGGAAGCTCAAACATAAGTGGTTAGGGCGTAAATCAAATACGTTTTAGTTTCTTCAATCTTTTTCAGTCAATTCCACCCAGATTGTGCTGATAACTAGCCAAAATACATGCGGAAACCCCAGGCCACACTTATTTCTGTGTTCTGAATTCCAAGTAATTATTGATAGAATCATTGCCTGGTTACTGCACAGAAGGAGGCCATTCAGCCCATTGTGTCCATGCAGGCTCTTGTAAGAGCTACTCAGCTAGTGCCATTCCCCTGCCTTTTCCCTGTAGCCCTGCAAATTTTCTTCTCCTCAGATAATTATCCAATTCCCTTTTGAAAGCCATGATTGAATCTGCCTCCACCACAGTCTCCAGCAATACAATCTAGATCGTAACAACTCGCTGTGTAAAAAAGCTTTTTCTTATGTCACAGTTGCTTCTTTTCCCAATCACCTTAAATCAGTGTCTCCTGGTTCTTGACTCTTCCGCCAATGAGAACAGTTTCTCCCTATCTGCTATGTCCAGACCCCCTCATGAATTTGAACACCTCTATTGAAACTCCTCTCAACCTTCTGTAGGGAGACAAGTCCCAGTTTCGCCAATCTATCATGTAACTAAATTCCTCATCCCCGGAACCATTCTCGTAAATCTTTTCTCCACCATCCCCAATGCTTTCACATCCTGCCTAAACTGTGGTGCCAAGAATTGGATGCAATACGAGAATTGAGGCCAAACCATTATTTTTTAACGCTTCATCATAACTTCTTTGCTTTTGTACTCTATGTATCCATTTATAAAGTCCAGGATCCCATATGTCTTATTAACTGCTTTATCAACCTGCCTTGCCATCTTTAAAGATTTATGCACATATACTCCCACGTTTCTCATCTCCTGCACCCCCTTTAGAATTGTATCCTTTATATTGCCTCTCCTTGTTCTTCCTACCAAAATGCATCACTTCTCTGCATTAAATTTTATCTGCCCCATGTCTGCTCATTCCACCAGCCTATCTATGTCCTCTTGAAGTCTTTCATTATCCTCCTCACAGTTTATTTTGCTTCCAAGTTTTGTGTCACCATAAACTTTGGAATTGTCACCTGTATAGCCAATTCTAGGTCATTAATATAGATCAAGAAAGACAGTGTCCTAACACTGACCCCAGGGGAACCACCGATGAAATACTTTCCTCCAGTCCAAAAAACAATAATTCACCACTACTCTCTGTTTCCTGTCAGTCAGCCAATTTTACATGAATTCTGCCACTGTCCCTTTTATTCCATGGGCTTTAACTTTTCTGTCAAGCCTGTTATGTGGCACTTTATCGACTGCCTTTTGATCTCCATGTACACCACATCAACCATATTACCCTCATCAATCCTCTCCGTTATCTCAACAACAAACTCAACCAAGTTCATTAAACACAATTGCATTTAACAAATCTATGCTGGCTTTCCTTAATTAATCCACATTTGTCCAAGTGACTATTAATTTTGTCCTGGATTATCGTTTCTAAAAGCTTTCCTACCACCGATGTTAAATGGATAGGCCTGTAGTCGCTGGACTTATATCCTTTATCATTTGCAATTCTCCAGTCTTCTGGCACCACCCCTACATCTAAGGAGGATTGGAAGATTATGGCCAGTACCTCCTCAATATCCACCCTTACTTCCTTCAGTATCCTCGCATGCACCTGATACGGGCCTGCTGACTTATCAACTTTAAGTACAGTCAGCCTTCTTAATACCTCTTCTTTATCAACTTCTAGCCTATCCAGTGTCTCAACTACCTCTTCTTTCACTATGACTTGGGTAGCACCATCTTCCTTGATAAAGACCTCAGCCATGCCTCTGCCTCCATATGCAAATTCCCTTTCTGGTCCCTAATTGTTCATATAGCACCTTTTTACTATTTAGATGTCAATAGAAAACTTTTGGATTCCCTTTTATGTTAGCTGCCAGTCTTTTCTCATACTCTTTCTTTTCTTCTCATTTATTTTTTTCACTTCCCCTTCAAACTTTCTAATATTAAATCTGGTTCTCACTTCTATTATCAACATGACAACTATCACACACACCCTTTTTCTGCTTCATCTTATTCTCTTGGCTGAATTTTCACCACAGAGCTGAAACAGGAGATAGGCATGTTATTGAGTCAGAAACCTGCTTCAGGCTGGACACTGATTAAAGTTAAGATTTTTGCATGAGTGAGCCCTTAATTGGTATGGAGACAGGTTTCCTATCCACTTAGAGCCAGTCGAGGATCAGTTGAAGTGCAGGAATCATTTAGACATCCCACACAGCTGGTTGTCCTAAGGGAGAAATCTGTCGAATATGCCAAATCTTTCCACAACACTAGAGGGAAGTGAGATGCCATAGGCGAGCATGAGGCCTGCCACCCGGGGCAGGACTGCACCTCACTTCATCAATCCCAACCTGGATCTGATGCTGGGAGGAAGAAGAGCGAGAGGAGGGAGGTGCTCTTCCAAAAAGGTGGCAGGGGAAGGCCACCTCATGCAGCAGGGACACCTCTCTGTTCAGCAACATCTCCCTCTGCATCATCTTCCTGGTCCTCTCTTACCTCCTCTCCTCCCTGGATGATCTGTCTCCTTCCAGGACCTTACCGTCTTCAAGTTCTACTCCTCTCTGGAGGGCCATATTATGGAAAGTGCAGCAGACCACCACAATGACAGAGATCCTTGCAGGATGGTAATAGAGGGTGCCACCCAAGCGGTCCGGGCAACAGAACCGCATTCTCGAGGTGGTCCTACTGTGCAGGTGGCATTGGTTATATCACCTCTGTGCCTTTGTCTGGGGCATAGCCATGTCTTCAAGGGATATCCCTTGCACCCTCGGATTCATCCATCCTCTTTGGAGTGAAGATCTGAGGCAGCCTGGACTGCCCAAAGTCTGTCCACCATCCACAAGGCAGAAGTCAGGAGTATGATGGAATACTCTCCACTTGCCTATATGAGTGCAGCTCCAACATCATTCAAAAAGCTCAACATCATCCAGGACAAAGTAGCCTGCTTGATTGGCACCCCATCTACCACCTTAAACATTCACTCCCTCCATCACTGGTGCACAGTGGCAGCAGTGTGTACCATCTATAAGATGCACTGCAGCAACTCACCAAGCCTTCTTCGACAGCCCCTTCCAAAACTGTGACCTCTACCATCTAGAAGAACAAAGGCAGCAGACACCTGGGAACACCACCACCTGCAAGTTTCCCTTCAAGCCACACACCATCCTGACTTGGAACTATGTCACTGTTCCTTCACTTTGCATTGGGTCAAAAAGCTAGAACTCAGTTCCTAATAGCACTCTGAGTGTACCTACACCATATGGATTTTAGCGGTTCAAGAAGGTGGCTCACCACTACCTTCTCAATGGCAGTTAGAGCTGGGAAACAAATGCTGGCCTTGCCAGTGATGCTCATACCCTTGAATGTTCATGTGCAACCCATCTGGCCTGTACAGGTTCCATCACCCCTCAAACTGATCCCAATGTCCCAGGAATCTGAAGCCCTCCCCCCCCCTGCACTATCTCTCCAACCATGTTGTCAAGAAAAATGATATGCCAAATAAGGAATATTAATTCATTGGTTAGAAACTAACATTAAACTTTTAATGGAAAAAATCCTGCAGTTAACTTTTAAAAAACTGGCAGCCAAGATGGCCACTGCAATTTGCATCTGAAACACCTTTTCACATTCCAAGCCCTCCAACAGGAGACAGAGGTCTGAGGAGCATGGGCCTAAAACAATGACTTGCTCTAAGTGTTTGATTAACCTAAGATTGCTCGTTAGCATGACATTCAGGGCAATCCTAACACCTTGACTTTGAAAGAGCAAACCCCTCCAAGTATAAATATTGGTATTTTTGGGCCTGGGGAGCCAATTCTGAACCTTGAATCTCATTAGAAACTTCCAGAGAATATGCTGAGACAGTCATGTGACCATCTGTCCACCTCCCTGAAAGCTGGGAGTTTCCTTGGAGAAAGACAGTCAAGCCAGCAACTCAGATTGTACAGCGGCAGAAAGGCTGTATGTCTCCTCTCTCTCTCTCTCTCCAGATAACACCACAAGTTTGAAAGCCATCTGCAATTGTGGACCCTCCAAACCTACAGACTGCTACAGACAGAAACCGGGGAAGAGAGCCACCTACAAGTCTGCCTCCAAGAAAGTCCTGAGCCAAGCGGGACAGCCACAATGTGCACTTTGACCAGCCAAAGACATGAAGAATGCAACATCATCCGGAAGACCACTGAATCATCCAACCTCACAGACTGTGTATTTAATTTCCATTTATTATGGACTCTAATCCAACCACAACATTTACTTTTCACTCTGTAATCTATTTGTGTGTGTGTGATTCTCATGTGGATATGTGCGTGAATGTGTTACGAATTTTTTTTTAGCTCAGGTTTAGATTGTTAACTATAATCAACTCACTTCTTTCTTGTTTAAACTCAAGAAAACCTGTCTGATTGGTTCTTTCATGATCATATTAGAGGTAAAAGGTAAAACACCCACTGAGGTGGTAAGCACAACCACTGTTTAAAAAGGAATAAACCTCCTCACCTGGCCGTAAACATGTATTCAGTTGCTCTAATTTCAATGTTCTCAAGCATGTGACACTAGGAGCAATCTGGAGATTACTGTCTTTGAGGTCCTGCTTGCCAGTTTATTTCCAAGCTCAGCAAAATTTGCCTGCAAGACCTCATCATCCCTCTTTCTACCTATGTTACTGGTACTGATATGGAGCATGACTGTTGGCTGTAACCCTCCTCCCTCAGAATGCTCTGCAGCCACTCAGTGACATCCTTGACCCTGGCACCAGGGAGGCAACATACCATCCTGGATTCACATCTGCGGCTGCAGAAACGCCTGCCTGTTCCCCTAACTATAGAATCCCCTATTACTGTTGCTTTCCCATTCTTCCTCCTGCCCTCCTGTACAACTTAGCCAGCTGTAGTGCCGTGGACTTGGATCTGGCTGCACTCCCCAGAGGAACCTTCACTCTCACCAGTGTTCAGAATGCGTTCACAACTGTTTCAGATTTAAGGCCCTAGTTTTGGACTTAACTAAATAATTCACAAACTCAATATAAAATTCTATCCTTTAAAGTGACTATTCCTTAGAGGCTCCTTTACAAGATTATTAATTAACCTTTTTTCTTTGCACTATACTAGATCTATAATAGACTGTTTCCTAATTGGTTCCTTGATATACTGATCTAGGAATTGATCTTGTATACATTTCATGAACTCATCCTCCACATGATTACTGCAAATTTATTTTGCTCTGTCTATGTGAAAATTAAAGTACCCATGATTACTGTATACCCTTATTACATGCACCTCTAATTTCTTGATTTATACTCTGCCTGATACTACAACTACTGTAGCCCTGCCTTTATGGCTGATAAATTACTCCCACTAGTGTTTGCTGCCCTTTGTTATTTAGTAGCTCCACCCAACTTGATTCTACTGTTTGATTTTCTGACCTAAGATCATTTTGCTCTACTGCCTTTGTCCCATCCTTTATTATCAGGACTATCACCTCCCACCTCCCCCACCCCCTTTTCCATTTTTGTTATCTCTTCTACAAAGTTAAGCATCCTAGAATATTTAGTTCCCAACCTTGGTCAGGCTACAGCCATGACTCCATAATTTCTTTGGCCTCCTTGTCTCGAGAGACAATGGGTAAGCGCCTGGAGGTGGTCAGTGGTTTGTGGAGCAGCACCTGGAGTGGCTATAAAGGCCAATTCTAGAGTGACAGACTCTTCCACAGGTGCTGCAGGTAAAATTGGTTGTCAGGGCTGTTTCGCAGTTGGCTCTCCCCTTGCGCTTCTGACTTTTTTCCTGCCTACTGCTAAGTCTCTTCGACTCGCCACACTTTAGCCCCGCCTTTATGGCTGCCTGCCAGCTCTGACGATCGATGGCAACTGACTCCCACGACTTGTGATCAACGTCACAGGACTTCATGTCGCATTTGCAGATGTCTTTAAAGCGGAGACATGGACGGCCGGTGGGTCTGATACCAGTGACGAGCTCGCTGTACAAAGTATCCTTGGGGATCCTGCCATCTTCCATGCAGCTCACATGGCCAAGCCATCTCAAGCGCCGCTGGCTCAGTAGGGTGTGTATGCTGGGGATGTTGGCTGCCTCAAGGACTTCTGTGTTGGAGATACGGTCCTGCCACCTGATGCCAAAGATTGTCCGGAGGCAGTGAAGATGAAATGAATTGAGACATCGCTCTTGGCTGACATACATTGTCCAGGCCTCACTGCTGTAGAGCAAGGTACTGAGGACACAGGCTTGATACACTCGGACTTTTGTGTTCCGTGTCACTCCATAATTAATATTAGATTAAACCCATTAACTTATATCTGTGCTATTAATTCATCTATTTTATTACGAATGCTTTGCACATTCAGATATAATGCTTTAGCATCAACTATTTTCTGTTTTTCCCTGATGTCACTTTGAAGTCATTTGAAGGTGATGGCAACTTACTTGTGGAAAGAAGAGATTGCATATTAGGATTCGTATGTTCAGAATCATCTATTTTTTCACTGCTGTTATCCCAGTTGATATGGAAGCTTGTAACTCGTGGATTTGATGCCAAACATTTGCTACAGCTTCAAGGAATCTGGTTTCACAGGAGGATTTTTATGCAGCCCTAGATTGTTGTATTCATTATTCACATAAATACCCAACCCTGATAAATTCTTGACTTTGACTAAATGCAGGTTATTAAAGTGACAGCTGCTCCAAATGCATCAGCATCTGGGATAAGAAAAGGATTTGCTGCATTAGCCTGAATATCAAAAATGTGCCTTCCAGCAAGAACAGGTCCCACAATATAGAATCCAAGATTTGCTCATGTTCTTCACTTTCAGCTAAAGCCACATAAATGATTTTCCCTTCCAAAACCTTAGACAGATCTTCGATGCACTCAAAGGTGATCTCAAACTGAAAAGGGTTGAAAAAACAGCGACAGGTTGTCCAACACCAACACATTGTTCACCTGCATCTTTGTCATGGCTCCTACATGTTCCCTTTTTTAAAAACCCCGCTTCCGGCCCACCTGCGCGATTTTAAACAGAGCCTGAAGCTGCGGGCTGGCTTGGCAGAATGTGACAGGACCAGGTCTTGGCTTTCCTGTTCTGCAACCCTCTTGACAGCTCAGGTTTTATTCAGTTTATTTTCAGGTTTAATGAGGAAATTACCTTGGTTTATTCTTTGCTGGCTGATGAAAAACTGCAAACTGAAAAGTACTACTTTTAATACACAATAATACCTACTATTCAGTACTGTGATATGAGTTACCTGGGTCTGTCCACCATTTTGTTTTTTGTTTCTGTGACCGAAGAGTGAGATGGAAAATGATTTTCCTCATGAAACAGCCGAAAGGCAGCTTGCCGAATCCTTTCTTAGTTGTACAGCTAAAAACAAATCGCTTCAGTCAAAACCAATGTTTCAGACAGAATGCCTGGACAGTCAAACTTGCAAACTCAACCACTCCCTGGTTTGGCCAATTGTGTGAGGCCATTAATATCCTTCCCGCACTGCTTCTAGGTCCACAGGCCTACACTGCTTGCATTGACAGTGATGGCTATCTGCTCAAACTGCCTTTGCAAACTATGTCTTGGGGATCTTCTGGCACCTTGTGGATAGAGGACCTCTCTCCTCCTGTCCATCTCATGCACAAAAGCCTCCAGTGCTTTGTCAGAGAAATCTGGAACATGCGCTCAGCCCTGCTGCGCTGGCTTAATGCTTCTTTCCTAGCCACTTCCAGCACCTGCTGCTGCCAGAAGACACCACCCCTTCAAGAGGTTCAGGCTGACTTTAAGAAGTGCTAGCCTCGCATGAACTTGGGCCCCCTGCACGTGATGTGCAGCCACACAGCAGCATGTTTACCACTGCGCTACACATTACTATCATTCAACTTAGCAGGCAGTGCAAATGCATGCTGCCTGCATCGGAAAGACGGACATGGGTCAATCATGCATTGCGATCCCCACGCCCCTTTTCGGGGCTATCAGGTTTTTCCCAATAGGGTGGAATCTTACTGTCTTTAAAGATTTTCAGAGGTCAGGACCAAAAGCATGTTATGACCCCACTCGCGATGCCTGGCTACCCACCTGCACAATCTTACCAGAGGTGGCCAATTAAGAGGCCGCCTCCTGAGCCCTGTCCAATTAAGGACGGTGGGTGGCTCATGCACCTGTGGCAGAAGCAGTGGTGGGGGGAGAAGGATAAATAAAGGAGGCTTCATGTACCCCTTGGCCTGCTGCCAGGAGGCTGTCTCCAGAGACATCTGGGCTTCGCCTGCAGTGTGGGGCGGTCCGCTGCCAGTAAGATCCCGGCAGCATCCCCAATCTGGCTCCAAGTGGCCAGTTGATTAGCAGTAATTGGCTACGTGCTACTGCTGGGTGGGTAGCCAGTTTCATTGCTCACACACCTCTGGCAAGATCGGCCAGAGGTGGGAACACGTCCAATGGCCGACCTGACATGCGATTTTCAAACTACCCTCATTGTCCACCACCAAAGCTGCCTCCACACCAAAGGGCTGAATTCTATAAGCACGCCGCAAGTTGAGGCGGCGTGCGCTGATCTCGGTGGTTTGTTCGCAGGGGGGCTTATTTCAATGGAGGGGGCAGAGCGGCTACCCCCGATGACATCCCCGGCAGTGGCGTTCGCGCCACCGCGCTGGCACCATTTTTAAAGGGCTTCAAGCCCTGAAAGCTGATGTTAAATTTTAAAGTCACAACCACATTTAATTTAAGTAAACACATCAAAACTCCTGTTCCACTGCCCCAGTCATCAACCAGTAAACCTATTTCCATCTCTCCCCCGCAAAACCATTTTTACCAGTCCCCATAATTCAACCCCAAACTTTGTACTCTTTGCCCATCAACCCCTTCCCACCATTCCCACAGCCAACTGAATCAGTTTTCTCCACTATCCCACCCTGACCTGAAGATTACATTCTCACCCCTCCCCGTAAGTGTATTGCCTCAGATCCCCGTTTGGGGATCTGAGTGTGCGGTACATCTGGCCACCAGCCGGAACATCGGCGTGGGATGGCTGCCCGGTCCAGGTAAGTTCATTAGCATGTATTAGCATTAATTTTAGTACGGAAATGAAGGCTCCGCTGCCATGCAGCGTTGGGGCCGCACCGAGGCCTTGTCGCCACTGGTAAAATGCAGTGGGGCTTTCTCGGTGTCAGGGGTCGAGGTGGGTCTCTCCTGGAAGAATTTTCCGGCCCTCCCTGCCACGACCCCTGACATTGGAGGGCTGGTAAAATTCAGCCCAAACACTCCATTGTAGAACAGAACCATCGAGAGGGAACGGATTTGATGTGGCAAATGTCTTTTTTCAATTCTTTTGTTTCGTTCTTGTGAAAATTTCTGCTTCAGACAGTCTGCATTTTTTTTCTCCCCCGTGGTTATTTTTGATCTATCTCCAGCCGTGCTAGGAAAGGATAATGAAACCAATCAGCTTAAATTTGAAAAGAAGCCTAAAGCCCTGATTAATCTCACTCACATCAGCTATGATGCTGCACAATGGAGTCACAGCTTCCTCTATGCGTTTCACAACAATAGTAACTAGCAAGTACTCAGCTGAAAACATGAGCATACAAAATTGACAGGCAGGAAAAGGCCAGTTGCTCCATCAAGCCTGCCTCATGCTATGACGGCTGTACCATCATGACTATATAGTTCTTCCCTATCCCCAACCTACCACCCAACTAAAACCATCCCACATTACACCCACCGCAAATGTGTAATCGTCTGGGAGAGGCACAAAACAAAAAAAATTTGGGACCAATAGAAAAAAAAACTCTTAAAATTCTTCTCCAACCCCTTCAAGTGATTAAAATCAGTCCAAGAGTGCACTTGAACCAACAGTTACCTATAAAGACACTTTCCTCCTATACGAGGAAATAGCAGGATATAGATCGGTTGGAGACTTGGGCGGAGCAATGGCAGATGGAGTTTAATCCGGACAAATGTGAGGTAATGCATTTTGGAAGATTTAATGCAGGTGGGAAGTATACAGTAAATGGCAGAACCCTTAGGTGTATTGACGGGCAGAGAGATCTGGGCGTACAGGTCCACAGGTCACTGAAAGTGGCAACGCAGGTGGATAAGGTAGTCAAGAAAGCATACGGCATGCTTGCCTTCATCGGTCGGGGCATAGAGGATAACAATTGGCAAGTCATGCTGCAGTTGTACAGAACTTTAGTTCGGCCACACTTAGAATATTGCGTGTAATTTTGGTCGCCACACTACCAGAAGGACGTGGAGGCTTAGGAGAGGGTACTGAAGAGCTTTACCAGGGTGTTGCCTGGTCTGGAGGGCAATAGCTATGAGGAGAGGTTGGATAAACTCGGATTGTTTTCACTGGAACGACGGAGGTGGAGGGCTGACATGATAGAGGTTTACAAAGTTATGAGTGGCATGGACAGAGTGGACAGTCAGAAGCTTTTTCCCAGGGTGGAAGAGTCAGTTACTAGGGCACATAGGTTTAAGGTGAGAGGGGCAAAGTTTAGAGGGAATGTGCGAGGCAAGTTCTTTACACAGAGGGTGGTGAGTGCCTGGAACTTGCTGCCGGGGGAGATGGTGGAAGCAGGTACGATAATGACGTTTAAGAGGCATCTTGACAAATACATGAATAGGATGGGAATAGAGGGATATGGTCCCCAGAAGTGCAGAAGATTTTAGTTTAGGCAGGCATCAAGATCGGCACAGGCTTGGAGGGCCGAATGGTCTGTTCCTGTGCTGTACTGTTCTTTGTTCTTTGTTCTTTGATGTGACCTCTGGCCCAGTCAGGAACTGGTCCAGCACTGCCTTGAAGGCATGAAGATTCAGCAGCCATCACACCAGCCAACAATGTATTACAGTGGCTCACAATTCTCTGGGAAGAGAAACGTTCCTAGCATCCAGTTTATTCCTACCCTTAGAAAGTTTAAATTTGTGTCTTCTGGGTCCTTGCCAATTTGTTAAACTGGAATGATTTATCAGTGGGGACACTATCCTGCCTTTTAATCATTTAATAGACCTCTGTCATGTCACCTCCAAGCCTACACTGCTGTAAAGTAAATAGACCAAGGTCTTTGAGCATATCTGAGTAGCTGAGTTTCTTTAAGCTAGGAATCATTCTTTTAGGTCCCCTCTGGAACTTTTCCAAGGCCACTATATCACCCACCATGTTGGAGAACCAAACCTTGGCTCAGATGTAGTCTGACCAGTGGCGTGTGTAGTGTCAAAATGGTTTCATTTGATTTATACTGAATGGTTCTGTTGATGCAGCTGTAAGCTTTAGCTGCAGTTACTCTACATTAGTCATTAACCTCTAGTGATCTGTGCACAATAACACAAAGATCTTTCTCGTTCTCAACCTTTTCAGTATTGTTCCCTGCAAGTTATATAGAGTCATAGAGTTATACAGCACAGAAACAGGCCCTTCGGCCCATCGTGTCCATGTCGGCCATCAAGCACCCATCTATTCTACTCCCATTTTCCAGCACATGGCCCGTAGCCTCGTATGCTATAGCATTTCAAGTGCTCATCTAAATACTTCTTAAGTGCTGTGAGGGTTCCTGCATCTACCACCCCTTCAGGCAGTGCATTCCAGATTCCAACCACCCTCTGGGTGGGAACATTTTTCCTCAAATCCCCTCTAAACCTCCTGCACCTTACCTTACATCTATGCCTATGTTTTGTGTTGGTCCTACTAACATGCATGACACTACATGTATCTAAGTTAAACATCATTTACCAATGTGTGTCCCACTTCCCTGGCATATCTAAATCTTTTTGAATCCCTGGGGAGACACCACTAGTAATATGTGCCCAAGCTGAACCACATCCATTAGCTCCAACTTTTTGGCTGTGAGATTGGAGACGTTCCTAATCTAGCATTTCAAATTGTTACTGCTACTATAGATTCTATCTTGTGAAGTAGCCTAGCATGAAATACCTTATCAAAGGCTTTCTGAAAGTCCAGGTCGACAATGTCTACTGGATTTCCTGCAAGGCCTCCTACACTCACATCCCCCATCGGAGCTGCAGGGATCAGGCAGGCCACAGCTGTGGCTGCAGGCCATCCTGTGGAGGGGTTTCCCCTTCATTTTGGTAGCCTAGCAGCTGTGACTACAGTTCATTTTCACAAAACAGACATCTTCGGAGGGTGCCTCAAGTTGGAGGCGAACTCGCAGTCCTCCTCCTACAGTGGCAGCGCTCGCCTCTGCAGTGGGGCTCTTGTCCTTCCAAGGCTGCAGGCCCTCTGATTTAGCCTGCAGCCTCAGGAACCCACCTGCCATCCTTAATTGGATGGCGGACACGAATGTGGCCAATTAGGAGACTGCCTAAGATAAGATTGCACCGACGGGCACATTGTCAGCAAGTGTATGGTCATGATCTGGAAATAGTCCCAACTTGCATTTATTTCTAAAGGGAACAAGATTCCGCCCTATATGAGCTAGCTTCCAATCTAAGGGAACTATTCCTGACTCTATTAAAGTATTAAAGTTTTGGGTAAGGGGCTCTGTGAGACCCTGCCTCATTTCTTTCATCACCCTTGGATAGATATTATCTGGACCTGGAGTCCTAACATTTTGAGCTTTCCTAATCTCTTTAAGATGATATTACTATCTATTTTAATGCTAATCATTTTACTCAATACTGATATGAAGACAAATGTAATCATAGAAAATAGCATTGCCATCAAAGATCAAAGCTTTGAAATTTGAATTTATATTAATTTTTATGTAACATGTTTTTAAGCACTGTAGTTTTATTTCTGGGACTTTGGTCTGCATTAAGAATAGACTGAGGTGATTCTCCTCCATTTGGGTTCAAGTGAGATGAATTTGGATAGTTTTGATTTAGTTCCTAATATTCACAAATCCACTGCATAAAGTTGTCCTTAATTTGCCTCTAATCGGTACATTATATTAATGTTAGTCATTTTTAATTATTTTGTAGCTTTGTGTTCATTGTCCAGGACTGGGAGCAATGCCAATCAGCACTTACAGAAAAAGCCAGCCATTGGCGATCTGCCACATATGTCAATGGAGCAAATCGGTCTTCAAGCTGAAAAACTAAACATGTTTGGCCTCTCGCAAGGTGCCAGTGGCCTATCAGAGTTCTGATTTCAGCTAACAGATATGGGAATAACTTAACAAGTTGATTCTTTTATAAACTGTATAGGATAATACTTCACATTAAAGCACTTTCCACTCCCTAATATTATGTTCTCATTTCCATCCTATTTCAGTACCCATATTGTATGTTGCACACAGAAGCAATGGGCTGATGGACTATACTACCCCGAAGTGTGCATCCTCTTTTGTATGATTTTTAAACAAAATAACTTTCCACAGTTACTGAACTTTTATAGGAATTTTAGAAATACAAAAAATGGGGGACAATGCAGAAATTGTAGTTAAGGAAGAGGGGTGTGAAGTATTGGATGTGATAAACATAGGAGAGAGGACATATTAATAGGATTAGCATCCTTGAAAGTTGATAAATCACCAGGGCCAGATGAAATGTACCCTAGGCTGTTAAAAGAAGCAAGAGAGGAAATAGCAGAAGGTCTGTCCATCGTTTTCCAGTCCTCACTGGATACAGGTGTGGTGCCGGAGAATTGGAGGACTGCTAATGTTGTACCTCGGTTTAAAAAGGGAGCGAGGGATAGACCAAATAATTACAGACCAGTCAGTCTAACCTCAGTAGTGGGCAAATTATTGAAATCTGTTTTAAGAACTGGGATAAACGGTCACTTAGAAAGGCATAGATTAATCAAGGATTGTCAGCATGGATTTGTTAAGGGAAGATCTTGTCTGACCAAATTGAATGACATTATTGAAGAAGTAACAAGGAAGATAGATGAGAGTAGTGCAGTTGGTGTGGTCTACATGGATTTTAGCAAGGCTTTTGACAAGGTCCCACATGGCAGACTGGGAAAAAAAAAAATCCCATGGAATCGAGGGAAATGCAGCAAGGTGGACACAAAATTGGCTCAGTGGCAGGAAACAAAAGGTAATTGTTGATGGGTGTTTTTGCGACAGGAGGGCTGTTTCCAGTGGCAATCCGCAGGGCTCAGTACTGGGCCCCCTGTTTTTTGTAGTCTATATTAACGATTTGGACGTAAATGTGGGGGGCATGATGAAGAAGTTTGCGGACGACACAAAGATTGGTTGTGTGGTAGATAACGAGGAGGATAGCTGTAGGTGGCAGGAAGCTATTGATGGTCTGGTCAGAGAGCAGAAAAATGGCAAATGGAATTCAACCCAGAGAAGTGTGAGGTGATGCATTTGGGGAGGTCAAACAAGGCAAAGGAGTACACCGTGAATGGATGAGAGGTGTAGAGGAAGTGAGGGACCTTGGAGTAAATGTCCACAGATCTCTGAAGGTAGCAGGGCAGGTCGATAAGGTGATTAAGAAGGCATATAGAATCCTTTAATCTTCTGACGCCCTACGTCATTTTGACAACTTACAGTTTCCTGGTCCCAACCGCTTCCTCTTCACTATGGATGTCCAATCTCTCTACACCTCCATCCCCCACCAGGATGGTTTGAGGGCTCTCCACTTCTTCCTTGAACAGAGGCCCAACCAGTCCCCATCCACCACCACCCTCCTCTGCCTGGCTGACATTGTTCTCCCATTGAACAACTTCTCCTTCAACTCCACTCACTTCCTTCAAGTAAAAGGTGTTGCAATGGCTACCCGCATGGGTCCTAGTTATGCCTGTCTTTTTGTGGGATATGTTGAACATTCCTTTTTCCAGTCCTACTCAGGCCCCCTCCCCCAACTCTTTTTCCTGTACATTGATGACGGTATCGGTGCCATTTCCTGCTCCCGCCCCGAACTGGAAAACTTTATCAACTTTGCTTCTAATTTCCACCCTTCTCTCCCCTTTACATGGTCCATCTCTGACACTTCCCTTCCCTTCCTCAACTTCTCTATCTCCATCTCTGGTGATAGGCTGTCTACTAATATCCATTATAAGCCCACTGACTCCCACAGCTAACTCAACTACACTTCTACACACCCTGCCTCCTGTAAGGACTCTATTCCATTCTCCCAGTTTCTCCGTCTCCGACACATCTGCTCTGATGATGCTAACTTCCATGACAGTGCTTCTGATATGTCTTCCTTTTTCCTCAACCGAGGATTCCCCCCCACTGTGGTTGACAGGGCCCTCAACCGTGTCCGGCCCATTTCCCGCACCTCTTCCCTAACCCTTCCCCTCCCTCCCAGAACCACGACAGGGTTCCCCTTGTCCTCACTTTCCACCCCATCGGCCTCCATATCCAAAGGATCATCTTCCGCCACCTCCAGCGTGATGCCACTACCAAATGCATCTTCCCCTCCCTTCCCCTGTCAGCATTCCGAAGGGATCGTTCCCTCTGTGACACCCTGGTCCACTCCTCCATTACCCCCACCACCTCGTCCCCTTCCCATGGCACCTTCCCCTGCAATCGCAGGAGGTGTAATACCTGCCCATTTACCTCCTCTTTCCTCACTATCCCAGGCCCCAAACATTCCTTTCAGGTGAAGCAGTGATTTACTTGTACTTCTTTCAATGTAGTATACTGTATTCGCTGCTCACAATGTGGTCTCCTCTACATTGGGAGACCAAATGCAGACTGGGTGACTGCTTTGCAGAAAACCTCCGCTCACTCCACAAGCAGGACCCCGAGCTTCCGGTTCCTTGCCATTTCAACACTCCCTCCTGCTCTCATGCTCACATCTCTGTCCTGGGATTGCTGCAGTGTTCCAGTGAACATCAACGCAAGCTTGAGGAACAGCACCTCATTTACTGATTAGGCACACTACAGCCTGCCAGACTGAACATTGAGTTTAATAATTTCAGAGCATGACGGGCCCCCCACTTTACTTTTATTTTTAGTTATTTTTTCCTTTTCCTTTTTAAAATATTTTTTTGTGTTTATTTTATTTTATTTCATCTTAGTTTGTTCAGTTTGCATACCCACTGTTTTATGTTCATGGTGGTTCAATTTTCAGTCCATTAACACCCTATCTGTACTAATGCTTCGTCTTTCAATACACCATTAACATATTGTTTGCCTTTGCTCCACGATCTTCTGGTCAGCTATTCTGTGACCTTGTCCTATTTACACCTTCTCCTTTGTTACCTCTTGCCCCACCCCTGTTTTACTTGCTTATAACCTTTTACATTTCTAATATTTGCTAGTTCTGAAGAAGGGTCACTGACCTGAAACGTTAACTCTGCTTCTCTCTCCACAGATGCTGCCGAACCTGCTGTGTATTTCCAGCATTTCTTGTTTTTATTTCAGATTTCCAGCATCCGCAGTATTTTGCTTTCATGTTAATATAGAACCTTATTAGCCGAGGTATAGAATATAAGAGGAGGGAGGTTATGCTGGAACTGTATAACTCATTGGTTAGGCCACAACTTGAGTGCGGTGTGCAGTTCTGGTCACCTCATTACAGAAAGGATGCAATTGCACAAGAGAGGGTACAGAGGAGATTTACGATGATGTTAACAGGACCGGAAAAATGCAGCTATGGGGAAATATCAGATAGGCTGGGGTTATTCTCATTGGAACAGAGAAGGCTGAGGGGAGATCTGATTGAAATGTACAAAATTTTGAGGGGCCTGGATAGAGTGGATGTGAAGGGCCTATTCAACTTAGCAGAGAGGTCAGTGACTAGGGGGCATAGATTTAAAGTGATTGGTAGAAAAATTAAAGAGATGAGGAAAAGTGTTTTCACTCAGAGGGTGGTGGGGGTCTGGAACTCACTGCCTGAAAGGGTAGTAGAGGCAGAGACCCTCAACTCATTCAAAAGAAGCCTGGATATGCACCTCAAGTGCCGTAATCCGCAGAGCTACAGTCCAAATGCTGGAAGGTGTGATTAGAATGTGTGGAACATTTCTGGCCTGGCACAGACATGATGGGCCAAGTGGCCTCTTTCTGTGGCATAAACTTTCTATGATTCTATGATTTTATGTAAGTGAGCACTATCTTTTTTTCATTTGTTCATGGGATGTGGGCGTCGCTGGCTAGGCCAGTATTTATTGCCCATCCCTAACTGCCCTTGAGAAGGTGGTGGTGAGCTGCCTTCTTGAAGTGCTACAGTCCATGTGGGGTAGGTACACAACAGTGCTGTTAGGAAGGGAGTTCAGGGATTCTGACCCAGCAACAGTGAAGGAACGGCGATATAGTTCCAAGTCAGGATGGTGTGTGACTTGGAGGGGAACTTGCAGATGGTTGTGATCCCATGCATCAGCTGCCCTTGTCCTTCTAGGTGGTAGAGGTTGTGGGTTTGGAAGGTGCTGTCTAAGGAACCTTGGTGTGTTGCTGCAGTGCATCTTGTAGATGTTACACACTGCTGCGTTGTCAGGGCCCATAGCCTTTGCAGTATCTAACGCCTTCAGTTGTTTCTTGAGATAGCGCTGAGTAAATTGAATTGGCTGAAGTCTGGCAACTGTGATGCTGGGGACTTTGGGTGCAGGCCGAGATGGATCATCAACTCAGCACTTCTGGCTGAAGATTGTTGCAAATGCTTCAGCCTTATCTTTTGCACTGATGTTCTGGGCTCCCCCATCATTGATGATGGGGATATTTGTGGCGCCATCTCCTCCAGTTAGTTGTTTAATTGTCCACCACCATTCACGCCTGGATGTGGCAGGACTGTAGAGCTTATATCTGGTCCGTTGGTTATGGGATCGCTTAGCTCTGTCTATCGCAAGCTGCTCATGCTATTTGGCACATAAGTAGTCCTGTGTTGTAGCTGCACCAGGTTGACACCCCATTTTGAGGTATGCCTGGTGCTGCTCCTGGCATGCCCTCCTGCACTCTTCATTGAACCAGGGTTGGTCCTCCTGCTTGATGATAATGGTAGAGTGGGGGATATGCCGGGCCATGAGGTTACAAATTGTGGTTGAGTACAATTCTGCTGCTGCTGATGGCCCATGGTACCTCATGGATGTCCAGTTTTGCATTACTAGATCTGTTCGAAGTCTATCCCATTTAGCACGGTGGTAGTGCAACAGAACACGATGGAGGGTATCCTCAATGTGAAGATGGGACTTTGTCTCCACAAGGACTGTGCGGTGGTCACTCCTACCAATACTGTCATGGACAGATGCATCTGCGGCAGGCAAATTGATGAGGACGAGGTCAGGTATGTTTTTGCCTCTTGTTGGTTCCCTCACCACCTGCCGCAGACCCAGTCTAGCAGCTATGTCCTTTAGGACTCGGTCAGCTCAGTCAGTAGTGGTGCTACCAACCCACTCTTGGTGATGGACATTGAAGTCTCCCACACAGAGTACATTCTGTGCCCTTGCCACCCTCAGTGCTTCCTCCAAGTGGTGTTCAACATGGAGGAGTACTGATTCATCAGCTGAGGGAGGGCAGTAGGTGGTAATCAGCAGGAGGTTTCCTTGCCCATGTTTGACCTGATGCCATGAGACTTCATGGGGTCTGGAGTCGATGTTGAGGACTCCCAGGGCAATTCCCTCCTGACTGTATACCACTGTGCCGCCACTTCTGGTGGGTCTGTCCTGCCGGTGGGACAGGACATAACCGGGGATGGTGATGGCAGTGTCTGGGACATTGTCTGTAAGGTATGATTTGCTGAGTATGACTATGTGAGGCTGTTGCTTGACTAGTCCGTGGGACAGCTCTCCCAACTTTGGCACAAGCCCCCAGATATTAGTAAGGAGGACTTTGCAGGGTCGACAGGGCTGGGTTTGCTGTTGTCATTTCAGGTGCCTAGGTTGATGCCTGGTGGTCCATCCGGTTTCATTCCTTATTGACTTCGTAGCAGTTAGATACAACTGAATGGCTTGCTCGGCCATTTCAGAGGGCATGTAAGAGTCAACCGCATTGCTGTCGGTCTGAAATCACATCTAGACCAGACCAGGTAAGGACAGCAGATTTCCTTCCCTAAAGGACATTAGTGAACCAGATGGGTTTTTACAACAATCGACAATGGTTTCATGGTCACCATTAGAATAGGTTTCAATTCCAGATTTATTAATTGAATTCAATTCCACCTTGTGGAATTGCCGTTGTGGGATCTGCTTCACATAGTCAATTTTGAGCTTACTATTTCAGCTATTTGTTGTCAGTGATTGCCCAGCCCTTTTTGAGCTAGCTTTGCCCATATAATCCAACTCCCCATCTCTGACACCTCTACCCACCTCCTTCAAGATCATCTGTAGAATCAGACAGAGTGGCCTCGATATGAACCTCCCCCCCACCCCCGATGACGGGCAGGAAAGGGTCGAGTAGAGTTGCTAGAGGGTAAGAATTAAAGATACAAATATGTAGAACTCTCCTTAACACACTGCATCCTCATTCAGTGCTTTATTTACACCAGCAGACGTCATGGCATCTGAGTATACTGTCGTGGAGATGGGCGACACTTAATTGACATACTTAAACCAGTCTCCCACAGTGCACAGGGGTTGGGAAACCCAACCGTGAAAGGGAGACGAGAGCTGCTGGCTCCACATAATAAGTGCTTTTTCCAGCACTCCTTGTGGATCAGGAGGAGGAGGAGTGCACCCCCAGGCCCTTCAAAGGAGCCTCAATCTCTCCCCACTGATTACAGCCCCCTTTCCCGATTGTCTACCTCCTCACTCTCCAGCCCCAATGGCCTCTCTCACCTTTGAGATCTTTTGGCCGAGCACTATCCCTGCTGTGATGAGCAATCTCTCCCCCTTGATGCACCGTTCTCTCTTCCCCAACCTTCCTAGCCCTGATCTCCAGCCTCTACCCTTGCTGTTTGCCAAGGACCGTCCCCAAGGGTCCTCCGTTGTGGCCTCCTGCCATGTGTTTTCCCTGCTGGCGACTGGCCAGGCAGTCAATTTGCCTGGCTGCCCGAGCAGAAAATGGAACAAAAAGAATATAATAAGGTTCTGCCACATTTAATCCATCTCCAGTCTTGCAGGCTGTTTAGCTGCTTTTGGCTGCTTTCACATCCTCCCATAAATATCAGAGCCTGTGCGTTTTTAAAATTTGGTCCTGGGCTGTGGGCATTGCTGACAAGGTCAGCATTGATTTCCCATCCTGAATTGCCCTTGAGAAGGTGATGGTGAGGCACCTTCTTGAACCACTGTAGTCCATGTGGTGTAGATACATGCACAGTGCTGTTCAGAGGATATTCCAGGATTTGACCCAGACACAGTGAAGGAATGCAATATGGTTCCAAGACAGGATGGTGTGTAACTTGGAGAAGAACTTGGAGTTAGTGATGCTCCTATGTTTCTTGTTCTTCTAGGCAGTTTTGGAAAGTATTGCCGAAGATGCCTTGGCAAGTTGGCAATACATCCTGTAAGTAGTACACACTGCAGCCAGTGGGGCGGTATTGGAGGGCATGAATATTTAAGGTGGTGGATGGTGACCCCACCCCCACCCCAAACCCCCCAGGATGTTGATGGTGGGGGATTCAGCAATGCTAATACTGTGGCTAAGCTCTCTTTTGTTGGAGATGGTTATTACCTGACACTTGTGTGGTACAAATGCTACTTGCAACTTATCAGTCCAAGCTTGAATAATGTCGAGGTCTTGCTGCATTTGGGCATGGCCTGCTTCAGTATCTGAGTGGTTGTGAATGGTACTGAACACTGTGCAATCAACAGCAAACATCCCCACTTCTGACCTTATGATGGAGGGAAGGTCATTGATGAAGCAGCTGAAGATGGTTGTGCCTAGGACACTACCTTGAGGAACTCTCGCAGCAATGTCCTGGGGCTGAGATGATTGGCCTTTAACAACCATCATCTTTCTTTGTGTCAGGTATGACTCTAGCCAGTGGAGAGTTTCCCCCCTAATTTCAATTGATTTCAATTTTACTAGGGCTCCTTGATGCCACACTGGTCCAAATGCAGCTTTGATGTCAAAGGCAGTCACTCTCACTTTACCTCTGGAATTCAGCTATTTTTCCATGTTTGGACCAAGACTGTAATGAGACCTGGAGCTGAGTGGTCCTGGCAGAATCCAGACTGAGCATCGGTGAGCAGGTTATTGGTGACTATGTGCCATTTAATCGCACTGCCACGATGCCTTCCATCACTTTGCAGTTAGGAGTTATAACACTAATCATGGGGAACAGCCTAGAGTGAGATAAGGAAAGATGATGAAAAGGCCGAGTTGACCAAGGACAGAAAGTACGTGCGAAGTCTCAAGAAGCTAATGACAGGTGGATAACATTAGGATGGGTTTTTAACCTATGGTTTAGACAAAAAACTTGATATACTACAGGGCACTTTGTAATCAAGGAGTTCTTTCTAGGGCAATAAGGTCTGTCGACAATCCATCCAGGTCTACCCCTGAAAAAGGGTATCAAGTAAGAGACTTTGGTAGACCTCAGTGCAATAGGCAGTGGAGAGAAACTCCTAAGGCTAGCTCCATGCTAACACTCTTGGGTAGTTTGAGTAGTTGTGAATACAAGAGACACTGCTAAGAAAAGAGAAAGAAGAAGAAAAAAAGAGCTGTTCATGCTTGCCAGCCATTCTGCCCGACCTGGCCCAATACTTGCCCTTCGTCACAGTCGTATGTTTTCGCTGTATAACTAATGTGTCATATCCCATCTTCAACTCTGATTAAGATCAACATATCTACCATATTGGCTGCAGCTGATAACAAATTGCGCATAAAATAAAATATCAACAGATTGGAAAGATTAAAATTACAGCATTGCTGATGATGGAGAGCAGACTTATGAGCCTATCGTGCCTGTCACTGTTCATGGGGTAGTCTCTGCATCACGATCAGACTGGTGTGGGTGCAGGAACATGCAGTTTGCTCAGCTCACCTGTATTTTAAATGATTACTGTAACATGAGTGCTGCTGTAGCTGAAATTAATTCCAAGAATGTTTTAAAAATACCATGCATTTTTAATGAGTCGATTCATAATGAAATAATCTCACAAGCATGAAATCATGAAATCTTGCTTCCTTTGGGCATTATTTTGATAAGTGTGAACATGAATAAAATGTTCTGAAAAATGCTAAATAACCTGAAAGTCTGGAAACTATAATAAGGACAAACAGTTAATGAAGGTCCCCACCGTATCTAGGAGACTGTTTGAAGGAAGTAATTTACCTTTTCCTATAGGAGGAAAGATTTTTTGGCTAATTTAAGGCTGATCATCTGATAGCTAATTAGGCAGTAACTTCTCCATATTCAATGAGTACAACGCAATGAAGAAGCTGACTGGGCTAAGATAAAGTTGGAATCCGTTGATCGATCGAACTTAGTTGAACTTAGATCTGATTACCTTCCAGTGTATTTGACTATTTAAGCTATTAAATTATTAAAAGTGCTAATAAATTATTCACATTTTGTATTACTGATCATTCCTACCTTTCTGAAAATGGATTACTGGACATTAGCAAGAAAAGAGCTGGGTTTTGCTTGTTATGGTGATTGATGAGGATGCACAACGAAATCAAGAAGTGAGTAATTTACTCCAAGAACAGGCCCTGGAGTCATGAGCTTAATAAGGAGGAAGATTTACAATTATCGCCATAAATAATGAGAGAAACAGGGAGTTTTCTGCTCAAAAACATGGGAATAGTGGCTATTGACAGACATATCACGGTGGAGCAAGAGGAAAGAGCAGCTCAGAAGAATAGAGAGCGTAGGAAGTACATGATTCTAAGTGAATACTATTTAAGTCCCAGAGTCAAGTGTCTGGCCATTGTAGAGGAGTAATGCATCAGGAGACACAGGCTCAACAGGGATGCTGTGTCTGAATTATAACATCTAGGCCACGTAAACCTCTAAAGGCAATCGACCATTACAGTATTAAGTTTACCTCACATATGTGTCGTGCAACTAACTCTGGACCTTCTGCTAGATTCCCTGATTGAAAACATAACATGTACACTTTTTGGTATGTAAGACCATGCATGTTGCTTCCTTTGCATAATTGAATGTTGTCCTTCCCTACCATAAATCTAGTCATGTTCCTCATTAAAGTGATATATCCAATTCCTGGGCAATAAAAGCAGCATTTAGAACTGGAGTTGAAACATTTTGCAAGAATATTACTCAATCAGCAGATGAGTTAAAAAGAAAAAAAATAAGAAAGAACTCCCATTTCTATAGCAACTTTTGTGACTGTCTCAAAATGCATTAAAGCCAATGAAATGCTTTTTGATGTGTAGTCACTGTTGTAATTTAGGCAAACACTACAGCCTATTTGCCCATAGCAAGGCTCCGCAAACAACGATGAGATAAATGCCCAGATAATCTGTTTTGCTGGTAGCTGAGGGGTAAATGCTGGTGCAGACACTGGGAGAACTTCACTGTGCTAGTGCTGTGAAATCTTTTGTGCCCTCTTGAGTGGACGTGAAAGAGACTCCAGATGGTATGTTGCCTCCCTGGTGCCAGGGTCGAAGATGTCTCTGAACGGACAGGGCGCATTCTGAAGGGGGAGGGTGAACAGCCAGAGGTTGTGGTACACATCGGTACCAACGACATAGGCAGGAAGAGTGATGGGGTCCTGCAGGGGGAGTTTAGGGAGCAAGGTAGAAAGTTAAAAGACAGGACCTCTGGGGTTGTAATCTCAGGGTTACTCCCTGTGCCACGTCCCAGTGAGGCTAGAAATAGAAAGATAGTGCAGCTAAACACGTGGCTGAACAGCTGGTGTAGAAGGGAGGGTTTCAAAATTCTGGACCATTGGGATCTCTTCAGGGACAGATGGGACCTGTACACGAAGGACGGATTGCATCTAAACTGAAGGGGCACAAATATCCTGGCTGCGAGGTTTGCTAGCGTCACTCGGGAGGGTTTAAACTAGTGTGGCAGGGGGGTGGGAACCAGAGCAGTAGGACAGCAAGTGAAATAAATGAGGGGGAACTAGTAAATAAGGCCAGTGAGACTAAGAGGAAGAGCAGGCAGGGAGATGTTGCGGAGCACAGCGGGACTGGTGGTCTGAAGTGCATTTGTTTCAATGCAAGAAGTATATCAGGTAAGGCAGATGAACTTAGAGCTTGGATTAGTACCTGGAACTATGATGTTGTTGCTATTACAGAGACTTGGTTGAGGGAAGGACAGGATTGGCAGCTAAATGTTCCAGGATTTAGAATCTTCAGGCGGGATAGAGGGGGATGTAAAAGGGGTGGGGGAGTTTGCATTACTGGTTAAGGAGAATATCACAGCTGTACTGCGGGAGGACACCTCAGAGGGGTCATGCAGCGAGGCAATATGGGTGGAGCTCAGGAATAGGAAGGGTGCAGTCACGATGTTGGGGGTTTATTACAGGCCTCCCAATAGCCAACGGGAGGTAGAGGAGCAGATATGTAGACAGATTTTGGAAAGATGTAAAGGTAACAGGGTTGTAGTGGTGGGTGATTTTAACTTCCCCTATATTGACTGGGACTCACTTAGTGCTAGGGGCTTGGATGGGGCAGAATTTGTAAGGAGCATCCAGGAGGGCTTCTTGAAACAATACGCAGATAGTCCAACTAGGGATGGGGCCGTACTGGACCTGGTATTGGGGAATGAGCCCGGCCAGCTGGTTGAAGTTTCAGTGGGGGAGCATTTCGGGAACAGTGACCATAATTCCATAAGTTTTAAGGTACTTGTGGATAAGGATAAGAGTAGTCCTCGGGTGAAGGTGCTAAATTGGGGGCAGGCTAATTATAACAATATTAGGCAGGAACTGAAGAATTTAGATTGGGGGCGGCTGTTTGAGGGTAAATCAACATCTGACATGTGGAAGTCTTTCAAACGTCAGTTGATTAGAATCCAGGACCAGCATGTTCCTGTGAGGAAGAAGGATAAGTTTGGCAAGTTTCAGGAACCTTGGATAATGCGGGATATTGTGAGCCTCGTCAAAAAGAAAAAGGAAGCATTCATAAGGGCTGGAAGGCTAGGAACAGACGAATCCCTTGAGGAATATAAAGACAGTAGGAAGGAACTTAAGCAAGGAATCAGGAGGGCTAAAAGGGGTTATGAGAAGTCATTGGCAAACAGGATTAAAGAAAATCCCAAGGCTTTTTATACGTATATAAAGAGCAAGAGGGTAACCAGGGAAAGGGTTGGCCCACTCAAGGACAGAGAAGGGAATCTATATGTGGAGCCAGAGGAAATGGGCGAGGTACTAAATGAGTACTTTGCATCAGTATTCACCAAGGAGAAGGACTTGGTTGATGATGAGCATAGGGAAGGGAGTGTAGATAGTCTCAGTCATCTCATTATCAAAAAGGAGGAGGTGTTGGGTGTCTTGCAAAGCATTAAGGTAGATAAGTCCCCAGGGCCTGATGGGATCTACCCCAGAATACTGAGGGAGGCAAGGGAAGAAATTGCTGGGGCCTTGACAGAAATCTTTGCATCCTCATTGACTACAGGTGAGGTCCCAGAGGACTGGAGAATAGCCAATGTTGTTCCTTTGTTTAAGATAGGTAGCAAGGATAATCCAGGAAATTATAGGCTGGTGAGCCTTACGTCAGTGGTAGGGAAATTATTAGAAAGGATTCTTCGGGACAGGATTTACTCCCATTTGGAAACAAATGGACTTATTAGCGAGAGGCAGCATGGTTTTGTGAAGGGGAGGTCGTGTCTCACTAATTTGATTGAGTTTTTTGAGGAAATGATGAAGATGATTGATGAAGGAAGGGCAGTGGATGTTATTGATATGGACTTCAGTAAAGCCTTTGACAAGGTCCCTCATGGCAGACTGATACAAAAGGTGAGGTCACATGGGATCAGAGGGGAGCTGGCAAGATGGATACAGAACTGGCTCGGTCATAGAAGACAGAGGGTAGCAGTGGAAGGGAGCTTTTCTGAATGGAGGGATGTGACTAGTGGTGTTCCGCAGGGATCAGTGCTGGGACCTTTGCTGTTTGTAGTATATATAAATGATTTGGAGGAAAATGTAGCTGGTCTGATTAGTAAGTTTGTGGACGACACAAAAGTTGGTTGAGTTGCGGACAGTGATGAGGATTGTCAGAGGATACAGCAGGATATAGATCGGTTGGAGACTTGGGCGGAGAAATGGCAGATGGAGTTTAATCCGGATAAATGTGAGGTAATGCATTTTGGAAGGTCTAATGCAGGTGGGAAGTATACAGTAAATGGCAGAACCCTTAGGAGTATTGACAGGCAGAGAGATCTGGGCGTACAGGTCCACAGGTCATTGAAAGTGGCAACGCAGGTGGATAAGGTAGTCAAGATGGCATACGGTGTGCTTGCCTTCATCGGTCGAGGCATAGAGTATAAAAATAGGCAAGTCATGCTGCAGCTGTACAAAACTTTAGTTCGGCCACACTTAGAATATTGCGTGCAATTCTGGTCGCCACATTACCAGAAGGACATGGAGGCTTTGGAGAGGGTACAGAAGAGGTTTACCAGGATGTTGCCTAGTCTGGAGGGCATTAGCTATGAGGAGAGGTTGGATAAACTCGGATTGTTTTCACTGGAACGACAGAGGTGGAGGGGCGACATGATAGAGATTTACAAAGTTATAAGCAGCATGGACAGAGTGGATCGTCAGAAGCTTTTTCCCAGGGTGGAAGAGTCAGTTACTAGGGGACATAGGTTTGAGGTGCGAGGGGCAAAGTTTAGAGGGGATGTGCGAGGCAAGTTCTTTACACAGAGGGTGGTGAGTGCCTGGAACATGTTGCCGGGGTAGGTGGTGGAAGCAAGTACCATGGAGACGTTTAAGAGGCATCTTGACAAATACATGAATAGGATGGGAATAGAGGGATACGGACCCCGGAAGTGCAGAAGGTTTTAGTTCAGGCAGGCATCAAGATCGGCGCAGGCTTGGAGGGCCGAATGGCCTGTTCCTGTGCTGTACTGTTCTTTGTTCTTTGTTCTTTGGAATATTGGGCTTCACTTTAACATGTCATCCAACAATGGCATTTTGAACAGTGCAGCACTCCTTCAGTGCTGCATTGAAGTGCCAGCCTAGATTATGTGCTCAACTGTCTGGACTGAGGCTTGGTCTATAACGTTCTGGAACAGAGGTGAGAGTGCTACCACCTGAGCCAATGCTGACAGCAAAATTTCTAGCATTTCAAGTGGCTCAGTAACTGCTTTGGAAGTATGTAAAGATCATTATTGACTCTTCCACTCCTGCTAATGAAATTGCCTTCTCAGGGCATGAACATTTCAAAGCCATTTATTACTGTGATGTTGTTAATGAGTTTTAAATATCCTTTAAAGTGGCAATTTCTTCAAAAGCAAAATATTGCAGAGGCTGGAAATCTGAAACACATATAGAAAATGCTGGAAAGGCAGAGTTAACATTTCAGGTTGATGTCCTCTCTCTGCAGATGCTGCCCAAACTTCTGAGTATTTCCAGCATTTTCTGTTTGGGACAATTTCTTCATTTATCTTGAAGAGGAAAATATCGCCCCCTCCCATAATTTTCTTCTTTCAAGTTTTGTCTGTTTTTCTGGTACCCGAGGATCAGGAATTGTACCCTAACACGAGTCAGTGAGAAAATTATTCACAACACTGAATGCAACTCAATCCAACAGATTGTACCATAAATGGATCCACAGTCACATTCTTACGCTCTATTGTAAATGAGAAGATGGTTATCATGTACAGTGATTATTATTGTTGAAAAGCTTACTCCTTTTCCAGCAGAATGCTCTTTAGCTACTAATAGAATCATAGGATAGTACAGCACAGAAGGAGGCTATTCGACCCATCGAACCTGTGCTGGCTCTTTCAAAGAGCAGCCTGGTTAATCCCACTCCCCCACTCTTTCCCCACATCCTTACAATTTTTTCTCCTTCAAGTATTTAACCAATTCCCTTTTGAAGGCCACTATTGAACCTGTATCCACTACCCTATCTGCCAGTGAATTCCAAATCCGAACCACTTGTTGCGTAAAAAGGATTTCCCTCATGTTGTCTCTGGTTCTTTTGCCGATTACCTCGAATTTGTGTTCTATGATTATCAACCCTTCAGCATCTGGAAACAATTTCTCTTCATTACCTTTATCAAAACTCCTCTTCGCCTTCTCTACCCTTTTTACCAGAACAACCCCACGTCTATCCACGTAACCGTAATTCCACATCTCTGGAAGCATTCTAGTAAATTTCTTCTGTACCCTATCAAAAGCCTTCATATCCTTCCTAAAGTGCAGTGCCCAGAATCAGACATTTTATTTAAGGTGGGGCCAAACTATCAGTTTCGCATAACTTCCTAGCTTTTGTGCCCTGTGTCCCAGAGTACCTAAATTGTTCCAATGTCCCTGAATACTTTCTTGTTGCTAATGTCCCCAAGTACCTTAATTGTTGCTGATGTCCCTGAGTACCTGAACAGCTCATGTGTATCAACCTGATTCAGGGGAAAGGGAGGAATTAATCCTTTATCTGCACTTAAGCACAGAGAAAAATGAAATGGTTAAAACGAATTGCAATTACCTCATAGAATGTTTTGCTTTTCTCTTTCAAAACCTGTTTATTTCTTGTTTGACCATGCTAATGTAGATTACATTATTGGGCAAACTGTGGGGAGGAATAACTAAGTCCAACTGTGCAAGAGATCATATTTAGCCTGCAGCAGTTCAGCAATCTTGCCTTGTGACAATTCAATAACTTTGCACTGTCAGATTAGGTAGCTCCAACAGACCAGTTTCTATGGCGATGCCATCAACACTCAAAGTTTACAGTTTGATTACAAAGCAAAAATTTTATTGTGTGATGGCTCTGATTTTTTCATCTGGTACTGGCCTCCTTAACATCAAAGTCACTTTGAGAAAACAGCATAGCTGCAAAATTTGGCTCTGTAGCGCCATTAGTTTGGTGGTATGGGAGCTGGAAGACATAAAAAAGGTGGAGGGATTGCTTTCGACAATTTCAGTCAGCATTTTTTGGATGGTCAATGCTCCGGAAGCATGGAGAATGGAAAAGTTGTGGCATTAGTTCCACTCTCTGAACACATAGTTGATGTGCGACCGCACACAGACCATCATGTTGGTAGGTTCCTGCTATCCTGACAGCAGTCATGATGCTTTCATCCTGTGCCAGTCTGATATTCCCACCATCTTCAAGCCACCCTGTTGAACCAGAGGGTGTCTGCTTGATGACAAATGCTATCCATTGTACACATGGCTCATGACACCCATCTGTCAGCCAACTGCACATGGATAGCATTCCTGCAATTAGATCATGCCGCAACTAAGAACTTCATGAAGCAGACCATCACCATCCTGAAACAACAGTTATTTTCCAGAAAGCCAGTTGGTGAAAGATGTAACTGGAGCCAATCATTACACACTTCCATAAGCATTTACTTACACAGTTACAGATTACGAGCAAGCACCTCCAATAATGACAGTTTAAATCAATGTCTCTTCATACCTCTTTTAAAAACCAAATTAAGAGAAGGGACTAGATAATCCTAGTGAAGGGAGACCCGTACTATACTGTAACAAAAAGAAACTATAAAGGAAACTTAGCTAAATCAAACCAAATTATCATTTTCGGAGGTGATGATGCACTCCAGACCCTCTGGTGCCCACCGGTCGTGGCAGCTCTCAAGCATACCAGTGGACGCCGCGTGCTCCCCCTCCAGAAACACCCAGATATTGGCGTATCCCCAAAAGAGAGCCAGACAGTCAGGCTGAACGATACCCTCGACTGCCCGCTGCCCAGGCCTTTTAATGGCCACATTGGCCAGTCCCAGGAGCAGTCCCATGAGGAGGTCCCTTGACTTGCCTGCTCCCCTCCGCACCGGGTGACCCAAGATCAGGAGCGTGGAACTGAAATGCAACCAAAACTTGAGCAGTAGCCCCCTCAGATATTCAAACAGGAGAGTGTCAC
The DNA here is from genome assembly GCF_036365525.1 of Heterodontus francisci. Lineage (NCBI taxonomy): Eukaryota > Metazoa > Chordata > Chondrichthyes > Heterodontiformes > Heterodontidae > Heterodontus > Heterodontus francisci. The sequence goes on along the minus strand of NC_090380.1, from coordinate 91,479,200 downwards.
TTTACAGTGGCACAAGTGAATCCCCAGTTAATGCTCACCACCTGCCTACAATTAAACACAATGAATAGACAATTAACAGGGGAGCTCCCCCACCCCCCAGCCCCCCACCCCACCTCAGTACTCACCAAAGCATGTCTTACAATTTGTGGTGATCTGCTGCATCCTCCACAACTTGGCAACCATGAGGGCACTGCTCTTTCCACCAGGGTTTCGGCGACCACCTCAGGAAGAGGAGGAGGAAGGGAGGAGGTATCCGGGACTAATCACTCTGGACAGGCTGTCTGTTAACATTTCATCAGGCTCTGGTTCCCCTGAAAAAAATCCCCAGATCACCTTTGCTCCACAATTCCCCAACTTCCCATAACACTGTTGTGGACGATCACAGCATCATCTTTGCCAAAAGCCTGAAATAAAAGACACGACAAAGACAACACCATAACAACATTATCCAACAACACATCCAATACTCCATAGAATACTCAACCTTTGTGCTTTCCCTTAGTGCCTGCCTTTGCCTGGCCTAGTGCTCCTATGCAGTGCTACCTCAGTGGCTGCAACATGACTGGTGGAAGGTTGCTAACTTGCAATGGCAGAGATGGCCTTGCAGGAAACCCTCAAGCCGCTCTGGGCTTTGAGGGCCCCACTTCGGACTGTAAGGCTTCAGCATGGGCAGCAGCGGTCTGAGCTGGCTGGCTGACAGGCAATAGCAGAAGCATGGCAGAGTGGCAGGGTGGCAGCACGAATGCTGTCATCCTGAGATAGGACAGCAGGCTCGTGATCCACGGATCCACTGCCGCTCCCCCGGGGCATCGCCTCAGTAGTCCTAGTAATCTGCTGGAGGACAGATCCCTGAATGACTGTGAAACACTGCATGCCCCTTTGAGTACTAGTATCTGCAGCCATGATGGCAGCAGTCTAAGCCTGCATGACACAAGCCGAGATATCATGATCAGCAACATTCATACATTGGGTGGCTTCTGCCTCTGCTGAAATGGAAGCTGAGATATCGGCCATCAACAACAATAACTTGGATTTATATAGCGTCTTTAACATGATAAAACGTTCCAAGGTGCTTCACAGGAGTGCTATGAAGCAAAATTTGGCATTGAGCCACATAAGGCGATATTAGAGCAGATGGACAAAAGCTTGGTCATGGAGGTAGGTATTAAGGCGCATCTTAAAGGAGGAAAGAGGGGTAGAGATGCAGAGAGGTTTAGGGAGGGAATTCCAGAGCTTAGGGCCTAGACAACTGAAGACACAGTTACCAAAGGTGGAGAAATTCAAATTGGGAAAGCTCAAGAAGTCAGAATTAGATGAGTACAGACATCTTGGAGGATTGTGGAGCTGGAGGAGATTACATACATAGGGTCAGAGAGCACTAAGCTCCAAACTACTCATCTACCTGACCCTTTAACACCACCTGCCCCTCATGTGGCAGAGACTGCAGATCACATATTGGACTTCTCAGCCATCTCGGAACCCATCATACCAGTGTGGAAGCAAGTCATTCTCGATCCCGAGGGACTGCCTAAGAAGAAGACAGACCATAGAGAGGGGTGAGGCCAAGGAGGGATTTGAAAACAAGGTTGAGAATTTTAAAACCGAAACATTGCATTACTGGGGGCCAATGGAGATCAGCAAGCACAGGGGTTGTGCTTTAACAGGACTTGGGGTGAGTAAGAACATGAGCAGCAGAGTTTTGGATGACCTAAAGTTTACGGAGGATAGAATGTTGCAGGCCTGCCAGGTAGACCATGGTTTCCCGACCCAAACCCGACCAGACCCAACGACATGTATCAGGTTCGGGTCCGGTCTCTCTTCCAGGACCAGCATGTGGGCTCGGGTCGGGTCGGACACAGTGTTGCCTTTTGCTCAGGGAGGGAAAAGCTTCAAAATTTGAACAGCCAAGACGTCAAGGCGGGAAACGTGCATCCAGACTCCGCTCTAGTCTGCAGTGAGATAGAGCACAACCTCTTTGATATAATCAACTTCATTCCAGTAGTCGGATTGGGTCAGGTTGGGTCGGGCGCGGGAAAAGATCAAAGGACTCGGGCTGGGTTGGATGTGGTTCTGTCGGGCCTGGGTCGGGTTTCAATTGCATACCTGAGCAGGCCTTCACCGCCAGGAGTACATTGGAATCGTCAAGTCTTGAGGTAACAAAGACATGGATGACGGTTTCAGCAGCAGATGAGCTGAGGCAGGGCCGTAGTCGGGCGACGTTACTGAGGTGAAAATAGATGGTCTTAGTGATGGCGCTGATGCTGCATCATGGCTGGGTCTGCATGTGTTGCCATGGAGTTGGCCATCACTTAAACGCTGGAAAGGACGGGATCCAAGCTTGGTGCAAAGCCCTGTGTCAGGTTGGAACTAGACTCCTCCGTGCTCCTTGACAGTGATAACAGGCTCTGTGGCCAGCTGGTCAATGCACCAACCATCTTGATGTATATGTCCATCAACCTTTTCCCGTACACAACCCCATTGAAGACCTAATTTGAGTCTTCGGCAACAGACCTCGCCCTCTGATGAGCTGGCACTTGCACTATCATTTCCCTCTGGCCTTGTTGCTGCCCACTCTTGCCTGGTGACTCATCACGTGCAGATATCACCTCGATATATCCTCTAAGTTATGAGCTGTGCCAGTATTTGAGCTGGTGGCTATGAGTGTCACATTAAGTGATGTGCTTCTTCCTTTGAAGTGTGCTCTTCCTCCGGGCCTTCATCCTCAGGCATCAATGGGTGGCCAAGCACTGGTTCTCTGAAAGCAGAAATGCACAAGGGGAGGTTTGGAGTGAGGGAAGTGGGGGCATGATGGGTGGAAAGCAAGAGTTGTATGGTTACACCTTCTGCAGTTTGCACATCATAATAGATTGCGGGAAGAGGGTGAGGTGGAATTTGAGAATGTGCTTAAGGTAGTGACATACCATCATCCTGGATGGCTTCAGCAACGCCAGTTGCCACAGCCTCCATGATGGCTGTGCCAATAATGTCAAGAACCATCTCCTCTAAGAGGGTGAGGACGTGCAGCTGTGGCTGCCCCCTGCTGGTTCTTTGCTGCTGCCTCCTGTTATGTGTCACCTTGTCCTACAAGAGAGAGGGAAGAGTGTCAGTGAGTGTGGTGTAATGTGTTTGGGTGAAGTGCCTGTCATGTCTGAATTGTTGGAAGTATGTGAAAGCTGATATGAAGGTGTGAGACTTGCAGCAGTGCTAAGTGCGTGAAGGTGAGGCTTGAGTCCTGATTGCTGATGAGTGAGTAATGGGCTCGTGGTGCATTGTGCAGTGTGGGAAGTTAGTGGTGCAGATGGTAGGAGATTGCATTTGAAGATGCATTCACTAGGCTTGACCATTCGTGTGAGTTCGCTATACTTTATCTCGCACTACGTTCAGGTCCTCCAACTCCTTTGGCTATCTGCTCCCATTCCCTTCTACGTGCTTATCTGGAGTGCATCAGGAATGAACAACTAACAGGAGGAGGAGACTCTTTGAACATCCCAATCCTTAATGATGGTGGAGCCCAGTACATGAGTTCAAAAGACAAGGCTGAAGCCCTGTGATAATCTATCAAAGAAGCCTGTCTTCAGCCAGTTAGATTCACTCCATGCAATATCAGGTAACTGCTGAGTGCACTGGATAAGTCAAAGGCTATGGACTCCGACAATATCCTGGCTGTAGGGCTGAAGACATGCTTCAGAACTAGCTGCATCTCTAGCCAAGCTATTCCAATACAGCTACAACACTGGCATCTACCCAACAAAGCAGGAAATTGACAAGTTATATCCTGCCAACAAAATTTCTGCTGCTTGGGGAGTCCAGGACCAGGGGTATATTCTAAAAATTAGAATGAGACCTGCAATATTCAGGAGAGAAATTAGGAAAAACCTCTACACAGTGATAGAAGTTTGGAACCCTCTTCTGCAAAGATAACTGATGCTACATCAATTTTCATTACTCAATCTTAGACAGAAAGTTTTTTGTAAACCAAAGATATTAAAGGATTTGGAGCAAGGGAGTTAGGTTACAGATCAGCATGATGTTGATTGTGAATATGGATGTGAATATAGGAGGTATGATCAGTAAGTTCGCAGATGACACGAAAATGTGTCGTAAATAGTGAGGAGGAAAGCCTTAGATTACAGGAAGATATAGATGGGCTGGTAAAATGGGCGGAGCAGTGGCAAATGGAATTTAATCCTGAGAAGTGTGAGGTGATGCATTTTGGGAGGAGTAACAAGGCAAGGGAATATACAATGAATGGTAGGACCCTGGGAAGTACAAAGGGTCAGAGGGAACTTGGTGTACTTGTCCATAGATCACTTCACAGGTAGATAAGGTGCTTAGGAAGGCATATGGGATACTTGCCTTTATTAGCCGAGGCATAGAATATGAGAGCAGGGAGGTTATGATGGAACAAAAACAAGAAATGCTGGATTCACTCAGCAGGTCTGGCAGCATCTGTAGAAAGAGAAGCAGAGTTAACGTTTCGGGTCAGTGACCCTTCTTCGGAACTGACAAATATTAGGCAGTCACTGACCCGAAACGTTAACTCTGCTTCTCTTTCTACAGATGCTGCCAGACCTGCTGAGTGAATCCAGCATTTCTTGTTTTTGTTTCAGATTTCCAGCATCCGCAGTATTTTGCTTTTATTTTAGAGGTTATGATGGAGATGTATAGAACGCTGGTTAGGCCACAGCTGGAGTACTGTGTACAGTTCTGGGTACCACACTACAGGAAGGATGTGATTGCAGAGGAGATTCACCAGGATGTTGCCTGGGCTGGAGCATTTCAGCTATGAAGAATGACTGAAAAGGCTCAGGTTGTTTTCCTTAGAGCAGAGAAGGCTGAGGGGGACATTATTGAGGTATACAAAATTATGAGGGGCATTGATAGGTTAGATAGGAAGATACTTTTTTCCCTTAGCAGAGGGATCAATAACAAGTGGGTATAGATTTAAGGTAAGGGGCTGGAGGTTAAGAGGGGATTTGAGGAAAAATGTTTTCACCCAGAGGGTGGTTGGAATCTGGAACACACTGCTTGAAGAGGTGGTCGAGGCAGGAACCCTCACAACATTTAAGAAGTATTTAGATGAGCACTTGAAATGCCATAGCATACAAGGCTACGGGCCAAGTGCTGGAAAATGGGATTAGAATATTTAGGTGCTTGATGGCCGGCGCAGACATGATGGGCTGAAGGGCCTGTTTCTGTGCTGTATAACTCTATGACTCTATGACTCTATGAATGCTGGAACAGGCTTAAGGGACTAATAGCCTACTCCTGTTCCTATGTTCCTAGCAGGACTAATCCAAGCTGACTAATTACTGCCCCATCAGTCTACTCTCAATTATCATCATCAAAGTAATGGAAGGTGTCATCGACAATGTTATCAAGTAGCACTTACTCCAGAAGGCATTTGATAAAGTGCTGCACAACAGACTTGTGAGCAAAGTTATAGCTCATGGAATAAAAGGGACAGTAGCAACATGGATACAAAGTTGGCTGAGTGACAGGAAACAGAGCGTAGTGGTGGTTAATGGATGTTCTTCAGGCTGGAGGAAGGTTTGTCATGGAATTCCCAAGGGTCAGTGTTGGAACCCTTGCTCTTTCTGATATATATTGACCTGAACCTTGGTGTACAGGGCACAATTTCAAAATTTGCAGATTATATGAAACTTGGAACAATTGTGAACTGTGAGGAGGATAGTGTAGAACTTCAAAAGGAGTTGGTAGAATGGACAGACAAGTGGCAGATGAAGTTCAATGCGAAGAGGTGTGAAATGGAAACAGAAAGTGCTGGAAATACTCAGCAGGTCTGGCAGCATCTGTGGAGAGAGAAACAGAGTTAGTCACAGACCTGAAACATTAACTCTGTTTCTCTCTCCACAGATGCTGCCAGACCTGCTGAGTAGTTCTAGAAATTTCAGTTTGTATTTCAGATTTCCAGCATTCACAATATTTTGCTTTTATTGAAATGTGAAGTGATTCATTTTGGTAGGAAGAACATGGAGAGACAATATAATATAAGGGGTACAACTCTAAAGGGCATGCAAGTGCAAAGGGACCTGGGGATATATGTGAATAAGTCATTGAAGGTGGCAGGACAGGTTGAGAGTGCGGTTGATAAAGCATAAAGTATCCTAGGCTTTATTCATGGGGGCATAGAGGACAAGAGCAAGGAGGTTATGTTGAACTTGTATAAGACACTAGCTCAGCCTCAGCTGGAATATTGCGTCCAGTTCTAGGTGCCGCACTTTAGGAAAGATGTGAAGGCATTGGAGAGAGTGCAGAAAAGATTCACAAGAATGGTTCCAGGGATGAGGAACTTCAGGTGTGAAGATAGATTGGAGAAGTTAGGACTGTTTCCTTGGAGAAGAGAAGGCTGAGAGGTGATTTGATAGAGATATTCAAAATCATGAAGGGTCTGGACAGAGTGAATAGGGATAAACTGTTCCCACTCTTACCTTCCGGAGCGGAGAGCAGTCGGACCTGTGTGAAAACAACCAAAACCCGGAGCGGATAAATCCAGCACGGGGCTCGAGGCCTTCACTTACCTTCAAGAGTGGAGAGCAGTCGGACCTCTTCCAGCATGCCGGAGTTTTGAAAAAAAAAGCCAACAGTGACATCACAGGAGAGCTGCAAGATGATTGGTTGGTGAGTCACTGCAATTAGGGAATGTTCTAAATAGCTGGGTAAGTATCTAAGGTAAGAAAAGTTTAAAGTTTATTTCAAATACAGTAAGTAGTGTTTTTTTTTAGGGAGTTCTGTAGTAATGAGGACCAGGGAAGAAGGGCCCGAGAGTAACTGATATTATTGGACATTAAGATCTTCAAGAAGGTTTAATTTAATTTAAAGGGTTAAGTCATGGCAGGAGAGTTCAAAGCCATGGTGTGCTCCTCGTGCTCCATGTCAGTAGCCGGGAACATTTCCAGTGCCCGGGACCAGCATGTATGCAGGAAATATATCCAGCTGCAGCTCCTGGAAGCCCGGGTTTTGGAGCTGGAGCGGCAGCAGGGGACACTGTGGAGCATCCACGAGGTGGAGAGTATCGTGGATAGCACTTATAGAGAGGTGGTCACACCACAGGCTCAGACCCCACAGGCAGGAGGAAAATGGGTGGCAACCAGGCAGAGCAAGAGGACTAGGCAGGTAGTTCAGGAATCTCCTGTGGCTATTCCCCTGCAAAACAGGTATACTGCTTTGGATACTGTTGGGGGAATGGCCTCTAAGGGGAAAGCAGCAACAGCCCAATTTGTTGCACCACAGTTGGCTCTGCTGCACAGGGGAGGAGTAAGAAGTGTGGGAATGCAATAGTTATAGGGGATTCAATTGTAAGGGGATTAGCTAGGCGTTTCTGTGACCGCAAAAGAGACTCCAGGATGGTATGTTGCCTCCCTGGTGCTAGGGTCAAGGATGTCTCAGAGCGGTTACAGGACATTCTGAAGGGGGAGGGTGAACAGCCAGTGGTCGTGGTACACATTGATACAAACGACACAGGTAAAAAAAAGGATGAAGTCCTAAAAGCAGAATATAGGGAGTTAGGAAGTAAGTTGAAAAGTAGGACGCAAAGGTAGTGATCTCAGGATTACTACCAGTGCCATGTGCTAGTCAGAGTAGAAATAGCAGGATATAGCGGATGAATACGTGGCAGAAGAGATGGTGTGAGGGGGAGGGTTTTAGATTCCTGGGACATTGGGACCGGTTCTGGGGGAGGTGGGACCAGTGCAAACTGGACGGGTTACACCTGGGCAGGACTGGGACTGATGTCCTAGGGGAAGTATTTACTAGAGTGGTTGGGGAGGGTTTAAACTAAAATGGCAGGGGGATGGGAACCTTTGCAAGGAGCCAGAGGAGGGGCGATCAAAGACAAGAACAAAAGACAGTAAGGGGAATAAGAAAAATGATAGGCAGAGAAATCAAGGGCCAGAATCAAACAGTGCTACAGTGAAAAATAGTGGGAAGGGGACAAGTAATGTTAAACAGACAAGCCTTAAGGTTTTGTGCCTTAACGCACAGAGCATTCGCAATAAAGTGGATGAATTAATCGCACAAGTTGATGTAAACGGGTATGATATAGTTGGGATTATAGAGACATGGCTGCAAGGTGACCAGGGATGGGAAATGAACATCCAGGGATATTCAGTATTTAGGAAGGACAGACAAAAAGCAAAAGGTGGTGGAGTTGCATTGCTGGTTAACGAGGAAATGAACGCAATAGTGAGGAAAGATATTAGCTCTGACGATGTGGAATTTGTATGGGGAGAGCTGAGAAACACTAAGGGGCAAAAAACGTTAGTGGGCGTTGAATATAGACCTCCAAACTGTAGCGGTGATGTTGGGAATGGCATTAAATAGGAAATTAGAGATGCATGCGATAAAGGAACATCTGTAATGTGACTTTAATCTGCATATAGATTGGGCAAATCAAATTGATCACAATACCGTACAGAAGGAATTCTTGGAGTGTATATGGGATAGTTTATTGGACCAATGCGTTGAGGAACCAACTAGAGAACAGGTCATCCTAGACTGGGTATTGTGTAATGAGAGAGAAATAATTGACAATCTAGTGGTGCGAGACCCCTTGGGGACGAACGACCATAATTTGATAGAATTCTTCATCAAGATGGAGAGTGACGTAGTTGATTCTGAGGCTAGGGTCCTGAATCTTAACAAAGGAAACTACGAAGGTATGAGGCACGAGTTGGCCATGACGGATTGGGAAATGTTACTTAAAGGTGGATAGGCAATGACAAACATTTAAAGAACGCATGGATGAACTGCAACAATTGTTTATCCCTGTCTGGCGCAAAAGTAAAATGGGAAAGGTAGCCAAGCCATGGCTTATAAGGGAACTTAGAGACAGCATTAGATCCATGGAAGAGGCATATAAATTTGCCAGGAAAAACAACAGACCTGAGGATTGGGAGCAGTTTAGAATTCAGCAAAGGAGGACCAAGGGATTGATTAAGGAGGGGAAAATAGAGTACAAGAGCAAGCTTGCAGGGAACATAAAAACTGTCTGTAAAGGTTTCTATAGGTATGTGAAGAGAAAAAAATTGGTGAAGCCAAATGTGGGTCCCTTACAGTCAGAAACAGGGGAATTTATTATGGGGAACAAAGAAATGGCTGACCAACTAAATGCATACTTTGGTTCTGTCTTCACAAAGGAGGACACAAATATCATACCAGAAATGTTGGGGAACACAGGGCTTAGTGAGAGGGAGGAACTGAAAGAAATCAGTATTAGTAGAGAAATGGTATTGGGGAAATTGATGGGATTGAAGGCCGATAAATCCCCAGGGCCTGATGGTATGCATTCCAGAGTACTTAAGGAAGTGGCCCTAGAAATAGTGGATGCATTGGTGGTCATTTTCCAAGATTCTATAGACTCTGGAACAGTTCCTACAGATTGGAGGGTAGCTAATGTAACCCCACTATTTAAAAAGGGAGGTAGAGAGAAAGGAGGGAATTATAGACCAGTCAGCCTGACATCGGTAGTGGGGAAAATTCTAGAGTCCATTATCAAAGATTTTATAGCAGAGCACTTAGAGAACAGTGGTAGAATCGGGCAGAGTCAGCATGGATTTATGAAAGGGAAATCATGCTTGACAAATCTACCAGAATTCTTCGAGGATGTAACTAATAGAGTTGATGAGGGGGAGCCAGTGGATGTGGTTTATTTGGACTTTCAGAAGGCTTTCAACAAAGTCCTACATAAGAGATTAGTGTGTAAAATTAAAGCACATGGGATTGGGGTTAGTGTATTGCAATGGATAGAAAATTGGTTGGTGGACAGTAAACAAACAGTAAGGATAAATGGGTCTTTTTCCAAATGGCAGGCAGTGACTAGTGGGGTACTGCAGGGATCAGTGCTAGCACCCTAGCTATTCACAATATACATTCATGATTTAGATGAGGGAACTAAATGTAATATCTCCAAATTTGCAGATGACACAAAACTGGGTGGGAGGGTGAGTTGTGAGGAGGATGCAGAGAGGCTTAAGGATGATTTGGACAAGTTGAGTGAGTGGGCTAATGCACGGCAGATGCAGTATAATGTGGATAAATGAGAGGTTATCCACTTTGGTAGCTAAAACAGGAAGGCAGATTATTATCTGAATGGCTATAAACTGAGAGAGGGGAATATGCAGCGAGACCTGAGTGTTCTTGTACACCAGTCGCTGAAGGTAAGAATGCAGGTGGTAAAAAAGGCAAATGGTATGTTGGCCTTCATAGCGAGAGGATTTGAATACAGAAGCAGAGATGTCTTGCTGCAATTATACAGGGCCTTGGTGAGGCCACACCTGGAATATTGTGTGCAGTTTTGGTCTCCTTATCTGAGAAAGGATGTTCTTGCTAGAGAGGGAGTGCAGCGAAGGTTTACCAGACTGATTCCTGGGATGGCGATACTGACGTATGAGGAGAGATTGAGTCAGTTAGGATTATATTTGCTGGAGTTCGCAAGAGTGAGGGGGAATCTCATAGAAACCTATAAAATTCTAGCAGGACTTGACAGGGTAGATGCAGGAAGGATGTTCCCGATGGTGCAGAACCAGGGGTCATAGTCTAAGGATATGGGGTAAACCTTTCAGGACTGAGATAAGGAGAAATTTCTTCACCCAGAGAGTGGTGAGCCTGTGGAATTCGCTACCACAGAAAGCAGTTGAGGCCACAACATTGTATGTTTTCAAGAAGGAGTTAGATATAGCTCTTGGGTCTAAAGGGATCAAAGGGTAAGGGGCAAAAGCGGGAACAGGCTACTGAGTTGGATGATCAGCCATGATCATAATGAATGGCTCGAAGGGCCGAATGGCCTACTCCTGCTCCTATTTTCTATGTTTCTGTGTTTTATGAAAGGATCGAGAATGAGAGGGCACAGATTTAAACTGGTTGGCAAAAGAAGCAAAAGTGACATGAGGAAAAACTTCTTCACACAGCGATTGGTTAGGATCTGGAATGCACTGCCTGGGAGTGTGGTGGAGGCACGTTCAATCAAGGCATTCAAAAGGGAATCAGACTGTTATCTGAAATGGAAGAATGTGCGGGGTTATGGGGAGAAGGCCGGGGAATGGCATTAGGTGAATTGTTTATTCGGAGAGCCTGTGTGGACACGATCGGCTGAATGGCTTCCTTCTGTGCTATAACAATTCTGTGATTCTGTAATTCTGTGATACTCACTAACAACCTGCTCCTTAATTCTCAGTTTGGATTCTACCAGAACCACTCAGCTCCACACCTCATTACAGCCTTGGTCCAAACATGGACAAAAGAGCTGAATTCCAGCAATGAGGTGCAAGTAACTGCCCTTGACATCAGAGCAACGTTTGACCAAATGTGACAAAACGGAGCCCTAGTAAAACTGGGGTCAATGTGAATCAGAGAGAAAACTCTCCATCGGCTGGCAAAGGGTGGTGGTTGTTAGAGGCCGATCATCTCAGACCCAGGGCATTGTTGCAGGAGTTCCTCAGGGTAGTGTCCTAAGCCCAACCATCTTTAGCTGTTTCATCACGACCTTCCTTCCATCATAAGGTCAGAAGTACGGATGCTCGCTGATGATTGCACAGTGTTCTGTTCAATTTTCAACTCCTCTGACAGTGAAGCAGTCCACACCCACATACAGCAAAACCTGGACAACATTCAGGCTTGGGCTGATAAATGGCAAGTAACTGACGTGCGATACAACTGTCAGGCAATGACCATATCCAACAAGACCAGGCTAACCACCTCCCCTTGACATTCAATGGCATTATCATCGCTGAATCCCCCACCATTAACATCCTGGGCATCACCACTGACCAGAAACCTAACTGGACCAGCCATATAAAAACTGTGGCTACAAAAGCAGGTCAGAGGCTTTGCCTTGGTGAGTGCAGATCCAACAATACCCAAGAAGCTCCAGTAAAACGCAACCTGCATGATCGGCACTCCATATACCACCTTAAACATTCACTCCCTTCATCACCAATGCACAGTCTCTGCAGTGTGTACCATTTACAAGATGCACTGCAGCAACTTGCCAGGGCTACTTCGATGGCACCTTCTAATGCTGAGAACTTTACCGCCTAGAAGAACAAGGGCAACAAATACAGCACACAGCAAGTTGCCCTCCAATTTACACACCGTCCTGACTTGCAAATATATCACCAATCCTTCGTCGGCGCTGAGTCAAAATTCGGAAATCCCTCCCTATCAGCACTGTGTGAGTACCTACACCACATTTTTAAAAAATTCATTCATGGGATATGGGTGACGCTGACCCGGCCAGCATTTATTCCCCATCCCTAATTGCCCTTGAGAAGGTGGTGGTGAGCTGCCTTCTTGAACCGCTGCAGTCCATTTGGGGTAGGTATACCCACAGTGTTGTTAGGAAGGTAGTTCCAGGATTTTGACCCAGTGACAGTGAAGGAACGGCGATATAGTTCCAAGTCAGGATGGTGTGTGACTTGGAGGGGAAGTTGCGGGTGGTGGTGTTCCCATGTATTTGCTGCCCTTGTCCTTCTAGGTGGTAGAGGTCACGGGTTTGGAAGGTGCTGTCTAACGAGCCTTGGCGCATTGCTGCAGTGCATCTTGTAGATGGTACACACTGCTGCCACTGTGCGTCGGTGGTGGAGGGAGTGAATGTTTGTAGATGGGGTGCCAATCAAGCGGGCTGCTTTGTCCTGGATGGTGTCGTGCTTCTTGAGTGTTGTTGGAGCTGCACCCATCCAGGCAAATGGAGAGTATTCCATCACACTCCTGACTTGTGCCTTGTAGATGGTGGACAGGCTTTGGGGAGTCAGGAGGTGAGTTACTCGCCTCAGGATTCCAAGCCTCTGACCTGCTCTTGTAGCCACGGTATTTATATGGCTACTGCAGTTCAGTTTCTGGACTGCAACCGTTCAAGAAGGCAGTTCATCACCACCTTCTCAAGGGCAACTAGGGATGGGCAATAAATGCTGACCTTGCCAACAAAGTCCAGATCTTTCGAATGAATAAAAAAAGATTGGAATTACAATTTAGCTTTACTCAATTAAGGAAAGGTCCACGGCATTCATCTCTCAAACTATGTTCAAAATAAATATCACTTTCACTTGAATAGGGAGAGCTTTCTCCAGGTTGGGATTGTGCCATCAAGGTGCTGTTTTGTTGTATCAGCAGAAATGTAGTCTGGAGAAGTTCAGCAATGAAGGAGCACATTCACATTGACAGACATGTGCACAGCTTGGGTGTCAGGATGTGACTGTGTATCATGCAGTTAAATTGTTTTTAAATGACTTAAGGTGCGATGCTCTTTGAAAATATGAGTGTGGTAAGGTATTCAATTGTATATTGTGTTAAAAAATGGGTATGCACCAGATGAAAATTAAGGTCTGTCAGGTTGTGTAAAGGTGTGGCATGGATGAGGACTACTGGAACAGATTAACATCCAGCACTTTATGGCATTGTCTATAAGGTACGTGCCATTGATGGATAGTTTTTTTGTTAGGTTCCTTAAGTTATGCCATATTCTTCTGCATCAATTTCCAGATTCAGGCAGCTCATGTACACAGCCACATGGGTTCCCAGGAACGTTGCACTGCTGTCATCTAGAGGGGACACCCTATATGCCAAATAGGCTGACTTTCCTCACACTCACCCAATGTACTTGCATATCGATTTGGCCATCTATCATTCAAGGAGGCGCGTGTTGTATTACTCTTGCACTTGTCCACAGAGCCTGTTTTGTTCCATCTTGGATTTCCTTACACTACCTTTATTCATGGAACTTCTCTCCCCACCCTGTACCCCCCCACTCCTCACCTTCCCAAGATTGACAAATATGTAATTTTGAAGTTATACAAAAACTGAAACAGTATTTGAACCTTTGTGCAGCTGCTTACCTTTAAACCTAAACTTTCCTTTAATTTAGACCTGAAAGCCAGATTTTCTTTTTCTCTCAGTAGATTTTCTGCCTCCACAAGGCCAAAACTGCTCAGGCAGCTATGAATAATTATTCAAATAAGTTGACAGTGAAAATTGGAGGCGGTACATTCACTGTGCTGCTTTGCTCTCACAATGCAAACAAAAGACTGAATCATTCTATATTTGATTGAAAATCTTTATATTCTACCTTATATAATGTTAGCGCCAGAGACAGTGTTAATCTTAAGATGCAGTTACTGTCTGCACTGCAATTTGTGTTCCAGCCAGGCAGAACCACGTTCACATTGCTTGGCAGGAATTGTAACTTTTTCGGAGAGAGTTGTACACATGCCTGGACACAGGTGTGGGCAAATCTCTCTCCCAAGAGTTAAAAATTGACATGTTTAGAAAACAACATATCTATCATAAGATATATATGCATGAAACATTTGTGGGGAGAGAAGCAGAGTTAATGTAGAGGGAAGTTTTAACCCCTAAAAACGGGTAGGTTTTGGTTGGGTCGGAGGCAAAAAATTTTTAAATCTCAAACCCGACCCCAACCTACCTCCAATCTACCCATTTCTGCTTTTAACGGAGGCAGGATAGTGGGAATGGGGTAGCAGACAACCAATCACCTCCAAGGAGGTGGGTTGCTCATTTAAATATTATGCTATTATAATATTAAACATTAAATAATATGAGGCCGTGCACTTCAGATTTGTATCAATCCTCCAGATTTAACCAATGTCAGCCAGATTTTCTGAGCCTTGGGAAACCGAGCAGCTAAAGGGAGGCAGGGAGCACTGTGTGGAAGAGGTTAGTGCTTTTCCAACACTGCTGGTGGGCCAGGAGGAGCAGGATTGCTTCCTTCCAGTCCCCCATTCAAGATCAGGGCCATTCACTCTGTTTCTCTTTCCACCGATGCTGCCTGACCTGCTGAGTGTTTCCAACACTTTTTGTCTTTATTTCAGATATCCAGCATCCATAGTATTTTGTTTTTGTATATACATGGACACCAGAAGCATTAGGAACATACACACAAAACTGACTTCAATGAAAAGTAAAATTGTGCGGGGTGTAAAACGGACGGCTGATACAACCCTGCCAGTTTATCACTGGGTGGGCTAGGTTAAAATGACTCCTGTTGAGAAATAAGCCATGAACTTTGTCAAATCTTTATGTGTAAGAGGTTCTTCTTTTTCAAGAGATGAATTAATAGGATTTCTGCTGATGATATAGGTTAGTGACCAGTAGAACTCATGGTTGAGACTTGTGATAAAAGATAAAGCTGTTATCAGTCTGCTCAGCCATAATCCCATTATAGAAGGTCAGATAAATCTGATCACACAATAGGAACACTGACTTTGGTCCATCAGTAAATCATATAAATAACCTGATCAAGACAAGTTAGTCAGCATCCTGGGAGAACAGACTGCCATCAGTTGCCCAGCTGAGGTGTCCCGGGTTGCATGTGATATTTTAATTGTAATTGAATTGTGTTATGATCAATCTATAACCGTAACACTCTGCTAACCTTTTATAAACTTTGGACAAATAAAGTGAATTAACAAATAAACAAATTAAGCTATGCTGTGTCTGTGATATCCCTACCTAAACCGGAGTAGAGTTGTCCATGTCATCAACCCCTGAGGTATCAGTGATGTTATCTTATAGAGATAATTAAGATTGTTAATGTTATAAAAAAAAGTTAACCTGGAATATTATTTAGAATTAAGCTGTGAGTGTGGAACTACATGATACAGGTTCAAGTTAGTAAGCAATAATTTTAGTTCTGATAATCATGAAAGTTTTGCATTTTTCATTTTCCACGGAAAGAATGATTTATGATTGGAATAAACTTCCAGATAGAGTGGTGGAAGTGAAAACCTTGGAATCATTTAAGAAATAATTGGTACGACAATGGGGGCCAATTAGTGTCTCTTTGCATAAAAGAAAAGAAAGACTAGCATTTATATAGCGCCGTTCATGATCACCAGACGTCCCAATGCACTCCACAGGTAATGAAGTATTTTAGATGTGTAGTCACTGTTGTAATGTAGGAAACACAGCAGCCAACTTGTGCACAGCGAACTCCCACAATCAGCAATGTGATAATGGTCTCTTTAATAATCTATTTTTGTGATGTTGATTGTGGGATACATATTGGCTAGGACACTAGGGATAATGCCCCTGCTCTTCTTTGAAATAGTGCCATGGGTTCTTTTATGCCTACTTGAGAGGGGCAGGGCCTCAGTTTTAGTGTCTCATCCAAACAACAACATCCCTGACAGTGTAGCACTCCCTCAGTACTGCACTGAAGTGTCAGCCTTGATTTTTATGCTCAAGTTTTGGAGTGGAACTGGAGCCCACAATTTCTGACGCAGAGGCCAGAGTGCTAGCAACTGAGCCACAGCTGACACCAGATAGATAAATTAAGATGGGCCAAATAACCTTCCTCCTCCGTAATTATCGTGTGATCCAGTCTACCAAATATTTGTCACTGCTATTCGAATATTAATGTGAATTTCAGCCCCATGGCTGTACTGCCTATCTTGAACTTAGGTGATGTAATTTTTCCTGCTTCGCCACTGCAGCAAGCATCGTCTGCAAGAAACCTGGTTTAAATACAGTTAAAGCAATTACATTTTCAGTAGGCAACCTGGAAGAATTCTCTCGAGTTCAGTTATGCAACACCTGTTGAATCGGGTCGGCACAGTGGCGCAGTGGTTAGCACTGCAGCCTCACAGCTCCAGCGACCTGGGTTCAATTCTGGGTACTGCCTGTGTGGAGTTTGCAAGTTCTCCCTGTGTCTGCGTGGGTTTCCTCCGGGTGCTCCGGTTTCCTCCCACATGCCAAAAGACTTGCAGGTTGATAGGTTAAATTGGCCATTATAAATTGTTCCTAGTATAGGTAGGTGATAGGGAAATATAGGGACAGGTGGGGATGTGGTAGGAATATGGAATTAGTGTAGGATTAGTATAAATGGGTGGTTGATGGTCGGCACAGGCTCGTTGGGCCGAAGGGCCTGTTTCAGTGCTGTATCTCTAACTAACTAGCCTTTAAAATTTAGTGTCATACTTTTAATGTTTGAGAAGAGATGACAAAGTAGCCAGGTATTTCCATCATTAACAATGTCACCAGTGAGCAGGACACTGTGGCCAGAATTTTATATGTCCCACGGCATTCCTACCGGTGGGACCAGAAGTTGTCGTAACTTGCGCTTCCACCATTTTTCCCATATCGCATGCAATTCTATATTTAAATGAATGGTGCGAGAATGGGAAAGGGAGACACATGGGATCATGTGGCAGGGGCAGCCTTTTATTGGTGGTACCCGCCGTCACTGGGTCAAGCACCATGATTCCCTCAGATATAAAACATTCTGTGTTTGCAGCCTCAAGGAGCAGCAGCCTTCGGGTTTTGTAAGTCTCCAGTCATTTGTAACTTATTTATTTTAACTTATTTGTAAATACTTTTTCGTCTCTTAATTGGTCAAACCCAGCACCAACTGCCCCTTTTCTTTTTCCCTGCAGCAAAAGCGAAGCAGATGTCAGTGAGCAGGCAGCGTTCTGCCGCACGGTTCTGTGATGCCTCCCTGCAGGTTCTCCTCCAGGCCATCAGGGAAAGGCGGGAGGTCCTCTTCCCTGAAAATGGAGTCAGAAGACCCTCCCACCTGACCAAGGTAGCCTGAATGGAGGTAGCAGAGGAGGTCTCAAACCATGGGGAGACACGCAGAACCTGGGTTCAGTGTTGGAAACATATCAATAACTTGCTCAGATTGGTGAGGGTCAGTGGTCTTGGCGAAGCTGGTCCATTGTTTTCCTCCCTGGCTCTGTGGCTTTAGATAGAGGGTAGACAAGGCATGCACTGGAATGCATGAGCAGCCTTGGTGCCATACACTAAATGATTGTGCGCCAAGATGACAATTGGCATTGTTTATGTGTTTGGATGTGTCGTGTGAAAGCTGCTCCAGAATGAGTAATGTTCATGCGTGTATGTAATGATTGTGATGCACCTTTTGACATGTCATTAAATCTGCACTGTCACCTGCAGGATACCACAACCAGCATGAGCGTGCTGAAACAGGTGGAGGTGTCCCTGACATCCAAGTGCTGATACTGGTTGAGGAGGAGGTATCAGAAATTGCGAGGGAGGAGGGAGATCGCAGAGGGTGAGGCAGGATACACAAGGCTTAAGGAGAAAGTGTCATCTTCATTCTTGCAGCCATATGTGGAAACCCAAGGAAAGTGTGTGAATTCATGTGCATCAGATGCTTAATGTATCTCAGTTTGTGTCTCCACTGCAGGTTCATGTGCTGTTGTCAAAAGAGCTATTCTTTTTGATTACGACAATGAGAAGATTTCAGGTGCTTGTGAATGTATTTGCAGAATCTTTGTTTTCTCCTCCCAACTTTCCTTTTTGAGGTGGCTTATTGTTGGTTGAAATGTGCAAATATTAGGTTTTCCCTGATGCCCCTTGCATGTCTCTCCATTGTCCTTATATCTATAACAGCAACGTTTGCATTGTTGTCCTCCTCCTCACCCTCTTCATAGTCATCCTCATCTGAGGAGGACTGAAGTTCTTCCTGTTCCTCAGCCCGCAGAAAATTGCCATGTCTAATTGCCAGGTTGGGTAATGCACAGCAGACAACGATTATTCTTGGCACCTTCTGTGGTGTGTACTGAAGAGCCCTTCCAGACTGATCGAGGCAGCGGAAGTGCATTTCCAGCAAGCCAATGGTGTGTTCTATGATGGCTCTGTAGGATACGCGAGCAGCATTGTTTCGCGCTTCAGCTGCACTTTGGGGATGCCGCACTGGTGTCATCAACAATGTAGAAAGGGGCTAACCCTTGTCACCCAGGATCCAGCCGTCCACTTCAGCTGGTTCATCAAAAACTCCTGGCAGCTGTGAGTTCCTCAAAATGTATGAGTGTGACAGCTCCCTGGGAAACATGCACAAACCTGCATTATTATTCTTCTGTTGTCGCAAACCAGTTGTATGTTCAAAGAGTGGAAGCTTTTATCATTCATAAATGCAGCAGGCTGGTCCCAGGGAGCACTAATGGCCACATGAGTACAGTCGATCACCCCTTGCACTCTAGGGAACCCAGTGATGGCGGCAAAGGTCGCAGACCTTGCTACCTGGCTGTCCTCATCTACAGGTAAGTAGATGAACTCATTGGCATGATGAAATAGGGTATTGGTCACCTCTTTGATAAACCTATGGGTCACAGACTGTGATATGCCACATATGATGCCCATTGTTTTCTGGAAGGCCCCGCTAGCAAAAAGATTGAGTGCAGCAGTAACCTTGAGAGCAACTGGCATGGGATTCCCACCGAACACAAGCAGTTGCAGGTCATGCTGCAGGATCCTACAGATTTCTGAGACTATTTCATGTGACATTCTTAGGCATTTCTGGCTTTGTCTCTCTGACATTTGAAGGTAATTTATCCTTGTCCTGAGGATGTGATGACGTTCCAGTGCCCGTCTTCGATAATGCCGTTCCTGGATCTGGTCATTCACAGCATCCTCACCTTCTTGTCCTGCCTGCTGCTGGCATTCAGGCATGTGTTGAGGGAAAAGAGCCATCCTTATGCACTCCCCCTGCTCTTCTTCCTGTGCTATTAAACAAATTGTTGCTGCGGCTTTGTAAATAATGAAATGAGCAGAACATTCAAATCCAGCCTTCTGCTGCCAGTCAGCTGAACCATCCAGGCAATGATGAAAGGTTCTGATGAAAGGTCACTGACCTGAAACGTTAACTCTGCTTCTCTCTCCACAGATACTGCCAGACCTGCTGAGTATTTCCAGCACTTTCTGTTTTTATTTCATCCTGGCAATGAGCAGTTCTCTTTTCAGTGCCTTAAAATTGTAGCCAGGTTGGGTACACACCCAACATCATTTGTCTCCTCCCACTTGCCTTGCAATCCTTCAGTGGTCACCTGGTTTTAATTAACATTTGAGAAAATGGTGCATGTACAATTTAAGATAAGTCTCCCCACCTTTCAACCTCCCCCTGCCACCTTCCGGCCTGCACCTATCACCCTTGAGCCACCCAATGTAACCTTAACATTTCCCTCTGTTACCATTGAACCTCCCCTCATTACCTTGGACAGTGTGATAATCAGTTTATTCATGCCTTCCCTCCCCACAGTTCCTACGCCCATTACCTCCCATTAACTAACCAAGGCTCCTTTGACAGCACCTTCCAAACCTGTGACCTCTACCATCTAAAAGGACAAGGGCAGCAGATGCATGGGAAAACTACCACCTGCGGGTTCCCCTCCAAGCCACACACCATCCTGATGTGGAACTATATCGTCTTTCCGTCACTGTCGCTGGGTCAAAATCCTGGAACTTCCTTCCTAACAGCACTGTTTGTGTACCTGCACCCAAAGGACTGCAGCGGTTCGAGAAGGCAGTTCACCACCACCTTCTCAAGGGCAATTATGGATGGGCAATAAATGCTGACCTTGCTGGTGATACCTACATCCCATGAATGAATAAGAAAAGCCATCAAAATGCCCCACTCTGACCCTTGATCCTCCTCAAATCCACCTGAATACTATTGCCGAGTTCCGTTCCCCTCCCTATGATGCCGTAGAGTACCCAACCCTAAGTCTTGACCTTCCCCCCGACAGAATCTATTTGCTTCCATTGACTGTGACTGTTCCCTCTGCCAGCCAGTATCCTGAATTTGCCCCACAGGTCCCCGAAGTTGACAACACTCATCCCTCTCTTTAGGCCCTCATGACCATCTGTTGACTGTAAGACTCAAATCAACCCACCACCCTCGCAGCCGCCCACAACCAGCTCCAGTCAGCAAAAACAATCACTACCACACCCTGGACCCCTCCTCCCTCCCCTGCTCCTCCATACACCCAGTAACCCACCCTTTCCTCCCTGAATACCCTTCCTCCCCCGCTCCGAGAACCATAGAAATATTATAGCACAGAAGGTAATTCAACCCATCGTGTCCATGCTGGCCAAAAAAAAAACTAGCCGCCCAATCTAATTCCACCTTCCAGTACCTCCTCCATGTCGAAACCCCTTCATGCCTTCTCCGCCATCCCCTAAGAAGAATAGCCCATGCCAAATCTGGAGCCAAACACCGATTCCAATGTTGGCATTCCTTGTGCCGATGAGTTCAAGAAAGAAAAACACTGACCTCAGACACAACTGCACAAAGCTGACTGTTGCACGCCACGTTCAAATGAGCCATGAACTGGGTGGCATGGGAACACCACCCGCTGCTAACTTAATCTGGCAGGTAGGACTTAATTGGAACTGTGTAGGGTAATGAGTGTTCATGGTATGGAAATTAATGCAAAGCTGCAATCCGCCACCTTGTGGGGGTAACCCCGGACTGCCGCCAACATGCAGCTGACTTAATTTAGATTAAAAAATCCCGCTGTCGGAAATCTGAAAAAACAACTCATGCCTGAATAAATCACCCTACAGGCCACCAAAGCCACTTTTGCAGGGCCCATAAAATTCTACCCTGTGTTTAATAATGTTTAATCTACATAGATTTGGTTAATTAATAAGCAGTGCGAGAAGGCAATATAGCTCCATACTGTTTATCGTGATTTGAAAGCATGCACCAGTGTTACATCAGCAACTGCAATATATGCTTGGATAATATATATTTTGGGGCAATTAGAATGATACAAAGGGTTCTGAGAAGGTGAAAAGTATTGTCCCAGGAGGCCAGCTAGAGAATCAATTGACACTTGGGAAGTATGTTAAGGGATATGAAGAATGTTAGGCAAAAAAACAGCTGTCAATGCTACAGCGGTCTCAGTGGCCCAAATGGCTTACTCTGTCCTATGTTACAGAACCATCATTAATATGTTTGTGAACTTGTAAAATTTAGTTTGGATTTCTTACATAAATGTTACAATTTTCACCAGCTGCTTGCTTGGCCATTTTGAGACAATTAATTAGATTTGGAATCATGTATTTATGACTTTTGATGATGGGCCCCTTCTGCCATCATAACTGCAAAGTTTTAGATTCCAATTCTTATGCTTGATGCTATCACTGCAGAGAAAGGCAGGGACTGGGAAAATGTGACATTAAGCATATTAATAATTTTAAAATGGCCTGATTGTATATTTTCTCCAATGAACAACATTAGGAAAGCAGTTACTCCACCTAAACCAGCCCCTCTGTTTTCGAACAGTGTTGAGATTCAGAGATTTAGATAATAGAGCACATAATATAATACAAAAAAAATAAAAATAGAGAGGAACTATGTACACATAGATGTGCGTCACTTGCATTAAATAGAGTCAACAAGCCCAAGTGCAAGGTACCATTTATTATAGGAAAGCACAAAGCAATGACATGTCAAAAAACTCTAGGTATTATAAAATTTACACTTGTCAAAGATAACTAACTCTTCCCTCCATTCCTTACCTTGCTAAAAGGGCAGACATTTATCTGGCAAATATGACTGTGCTATCAATAACATATAAGACTTTATACTAAAGCTGGACCAATAGACAGAAAAAAGGGCAACTGGGAATACTTTCCTGATTGCCAAAGATAAATTTATTTGCGTGAATTTTTACTCCAGTAATTTAGTACATGAATCAAAATGGCTAAACTGTCCAATCATGACTCACCTGAAATAAAGCCAGTCAGTCCCTAAAAACAGTAACAGTTTTGTTCAGACAGCAGAGATGTGTAGGAGGCAGACCATTTTCCATTACTCCTGGCAACCAAATTTCCAAAATATGATTTGCAGACCCCAATATGTTGATGGAGAACTGCAAAGAAGGAGCAATCATTTTGATGCTGAAGGCACAATGTGATGCATGGCAGTGAATCTAGCAATCTATGCAGAACTGGGTGAGGGCATGATCGCAAATTGTGGGTCCTGGCAGGAATTCTTATTGGGTTGGATGAGGACAAATGTACATGAGGTACAGAAAATGTTTCATGATATGAAAAACATCATTGAAAAGGAACATGACCACGTCTGTATGCAAAGCTTACTAGTTTTTAAGACCTTCAAAGAAGAATTAATTTAAAGTTGTCAGATAACCTTATTTAAATATGGATATGACTTACATTTCTGAATGTGAAATTGATTATTTTGTATTAATCTAGAACTATGAAAGGATTTAAGCTTTCCAATTCACCCCTGTCTTAATACATCCTATTGGGAAAAAGTGGCATATGACAAGAAAGCCACATGAAAATTTCTTAGTGAATAATGAAATCTGCCTTTAGTAGACAGAAAGGCATTGAGTACTAAGTTCAACACCTATTGTATATTTTATAAAGTCATGAATGTTACATAGAGTGTGTCCAGAAAGACTGAACGTTAACCAATGTGTAAAAACATTATGTAATGACATTTGGAGAGGTGAAAGCAGCTGCCCACAACATCAAGATAGCACTTGACTGAGTAGCCCTAGCAAAACTGAGGTAAAATGGTGGTTAGTGGAAAACACTCTCGTAGCTGGAGTCATACCTGACGCATAGGAGATTAGGTCTGTTTGTCAGAGGCCAATGATTATATTCCTGCCAGAGTTACTTAGGGCAGCATCATTGACCCAACCACTGTCAGCTACTTCATCAATGACTTTCCATTTGTTATAAGATTAGGAGTGGAGCTGCCCACTGATGATTCTACAGTGTTCAGCTTCATTTGCAACTCCTCGATTAATAAAGCTTCCTATTTAGGGTTCGGCTGACAAGTGGCAGGTAACTTTTGAAACAGTTAAGTGCCAGACAATTACCACCCCCAAACAACAAAAGGCCAATCATCGCACTCTGACCTTCAACAGCACCACCATTATCCAACTTTCTACCATCAGCATCTTGGGGTTCACCATTGGCCAGATGATAACTTGGACTTACTCCAAGAGCACTGTAGAGGCTGGGCACTCTATGACAGGTAGCTCACCTCCTCCTCATCAAATACTCACCATTTATTTAGATGAGTTCAGCTGCAACAGACTCAAGAAGCTCAACCCTATCCAGGACAAAGCAATGTGCCTGGTGTGCACCTGTACACTGTGGCTGCAGCATATACTATCTCCTGCATGCACTGTGGCAACTCACCAAACCTATTTTGACAGCATATTTGACAGCCACACAATTTCTACAATCAAGAAGAACAAGAGCAGCAAAGTCATTGGAACACCATCACCTTGAAATTCCCCTCCAAGTCATACACCACCCTGACTTGGACATATATTGACTGCTGTACCATCACCATTGCTGGGTTAAAACGCTGAAATTCCCTATTTAACACTGTTAAGAGCAAGGGGATGAATTTCACCAGCTCCATTAGGTTTAATACCTCCGAGGTGGCCACAATGGGGTCCTGAGCTGAAACAGCAGTCTAGCCTGGGGAGATGGTGGTGTAGTGGTAACATTAAATAACCCAGAACCCCAGGCAAATGGTCTGGGAGTGTGGGTTCAAATCCCACCACAGCAAATATTTGAATTCAATTAAATTTTTAAAAATCTGGAATTAAAAGCTAGTCTAATGGTAACCATGAAACTATTGTCTATTGTTGATTGTTGTAAAAACCCATCTGGTTCACTAATGCTCTTTCGGGAAGGAAATCTGCCGTCCTTACCTGGTCTGGCCTACATGTGACTCCAGACCCACTGCCAGGGATGGGTGACCTGTTGGTATGCTGATAACTTTTCATTTAAAGAGAAAAAAAAAGAAAAAAATGATAGGTGAATTGGCCATTGTAAATTGCCCCTAGTGTAGGTAGGTGGTAGGAGAATGGTAGGGATGTGGTAGGGAATATGGGGTTAATGTAGGATTAGTATAAAAATGGGTGGTTGTTGGTCGGCACGGAATCGGTGGGCCGAAGGGCCTGTTTCAGTGCTGTATCTCTAAATAAATAAATAAAATAAAAAGACCCACAGCAATGTGGTTGACTCTTAAATGGCCTAGCAAGCCACTCAGTTGTATCACATCACAATAAAGCCTAAGAAAAGGAATGAAACTGGACAGACCACCCGGACTCGACCTAGGCACCGGAAACAGCAAACCCAGCCCTGTTGACCCTGCAACGTCCTCCTTACTAACATCTGGGGACTTGTGTCAAAGTTGGGACAGCTGTCCACAGACGAGTCAAGCAATAGCCTGACATAATCACACTCACGGAATCATACCTTACAGACGATGTCCCTGACACCACCATCACCATACCAGAGTTGGCGCCACAGTGGTATACAGTTGGGAGGGAGTTGTCCTGGGAGTCATCAGCATTGACTTCGGACCCCATGAAGTCTCATGGCATCAGGTCAAATGGGTAAGGAAATCTCCTGCCGATTAAGACCTACTCAGCTGATGAATCAGTACTTCTCTATGTTGAACACCAATTGGAAGAGGCACTAAGGGTAGCAAGGGCTCAAAATGTACTCTAGGTGGGGGACTTCAATGTCCATCACCAAGAGTGGCTCAGTAGCACCACTACTGACAGAGCTGGCCAAGTCCTAAAGGAAATAGCTGCTAGACTGGCTCTGCAGCAGGTGGTGAGGGAACCAACAAGAGGAAAGAATCTACTTGACCTTGTCCTCACCAATCTACCTGTCGCAGATGCATCTGTCCATAATAGTATTGGTAGGAATGACCACTGCACGTTCCTTGTGGAGACTAAGACCTGTCTTCACATTGAGTATACCACCATCGTGTTGTGTGGCACTACCACCGTACTAATTGGGATAGATTTCGAACTGATATAGCAACTCAAAACTGGGCATCCATGAGGCACTGCAGGCCATCAGAAGCAGCAGAACTGTATTCAACCACAATCTGTAACCTCACGGCACAGTATATCCCCCACTCTACCATTGTCATCGAGCCAGGGGAGCAACCCTAGTTCAATGAAGAGTGTAGGAAGGCATGCCAGGAGCAGCACCAGGCATATCCAAAAGTGAGGTGTCAGCCTGGTGACGCCACAAGACAGGCATACTTGCATGCCAAACAGCAGAAGCTGCATGCAATAGACTGGGCTAAGCAATCCCACAGCCAACGGATCAGATCTAAGCTCTGTAGTCCTGCCACATCCAGTCATGAATGGTGGTGGGCAATTAAACAACTGACAGGAGGAGGAGGCTCCACAAATATCCCCATCCTCAACAATAGAGGAGCCCAACACATTAGTGCAAAAGACAAGGCTGAAGTATTTGCATCCATCTTCAGCCAGAACTGACAAGTGGATGATCCATCTCAGCCTCCTACTGAAGTCCCCAGCATCACAGATGCCAGTCTTCAGCCAATTCACTTCACTCCATGCGATATCAAGAAATGACTGAAGGCACTGGTTACTGCAAATGCTATGGGCCCTGACAACATTCCAGCAATAGTACTGAAGAGTTGTGCTCCAGAACCAGCTGCGCCTCCAGCCAAGTTGTTCCAGTACAGATACAACACTGGCATCTACCCTGCAATGTGGAAAATTGCCCAGGTATGTCCTGTGCACAAAAAGCAGGACAAGTCCAACCCAGCCAATTACCGTCTTCTCAGTCCATTCTCGATCATCAGCAAAGTAATGAAAAATGTCGTAGCCAGTGTTATCAAGCGGCACTTGCTCAGCATTAACCTGCTCACTGACACTCAGTTTGAGTTCCGCCAGGGCCACTCAGCTCCAGACCTCATTACAGCCTTTGTCCAAACATGCACAAAAGAGCTGAACTCTGGAGGTGAGGTGAGAGCGACTGCCCTTGACATCAAGGCAGCATTTGACCAAGTATGACATCGAGCAGCCCTAGCAAAACTGGAGTCAATGGAAATAAGGGAGAAAACTCTCACTGGTTGGAGTCATTCCTAGTGCAAAGGACGATGGTTGTGATTGTTGGAGGTCAATTATCTCAGTCCCAGGACATCACTGCAGGAGTTCCTCAGGGTAGTGTCCTAGGCCCAACCACCTTCAGCTGCTTCATCACAGACTTTCTTTCAATCATAAGGTCAGAAGTGGAGATGTTTGCTGATGATTGCACAATGTTCAGCACCATTCGCGACTCCTCAGATACTGAAGCAGCCCATGTCCAAATGGAGCAACACCTGGACAACATCCACTCTTGGGCTGATAAGTGGCAAGTAACATTTGTGCCACACATGTGCCAGGCAATGACTATCTCAAACAAGAGAGAATCTAACACCTCCGCTTGACATTCAATGGCATTACTGTCACTGAATCTCTCACTATCAACATCCTGGGGGTCACCATTTTCCAGAAACTGAACTAGGCCAGCCACATAAGTGCTGTGGTTACAAGAGCAGGCTAGAGGCTGGGAATACTGTGGCGAGTAACTCACCTCCTGTCTTCCAATGCCTGTCCACCATCTACAAGGCACAAGTCAGGAGTGTGATGGAATACTCTCCACTTGCCTGGATGGGTGCAGCTTCAACAAGACTCAAGAAGCTCGACATCATCCAGGACAAATCGGCATGATTGATTGGCATCCCATCCACCACCTTTAACATTCACTCCCTTCACCACCATGCACAGTGTGTACCATGTATAAGATGCACTGCGGCACAGTGGCGCAGTGGTTAGCACCGCAGCCTCACAGCTCCAGCGACCCGGGTTCAATTCTGGGTACTGCCTGTGTGGAGTTTGCAAGTTCTCCCTGTGTCTGCGTGGGTTTTCTCCGGGCGCTCCGGTTTCCTCCCACAGGCCAAAAGACTTGCAGGTTGATAGGTAAATTGGCCATTATAAATTGCCCCTAGTATAGGTAGGTGGTAGGGAAATATAGGGACAGGTGGGGATGTGGTAGGAATATGGAATTAGTGTAGGATTAGTATAAATGGGTGGTTGATGGTCGGCACAGACTCGGTGGGCCGAAGGGCCTGTTTCAGTGCTCTGTCTCTATCTCTAAACTCACCAAGGCTTCTTAGACAGCACCTTCCAAACCCAAGACCTCTACCTCCTAGAAGGACAAGGGCAGCTGATGCATGGGAACTCCACCACCTGCAAGTTCTGCTACAAGCCATCCTAACATGGAACTGTATCACCATTCCTTCACTTTCACTGGGTCAAAATCCTGTAAGTCCCTTCCTAACTGCACTGCGGGTATACCTACACCCCAAGGACTGCAGCAGTTCAAGAAGGCAGCTCACCACCACCTTCTCATGGGCAATTAAGGACGGGCAATAAATGCTGCCCTAGCCAGCGACGCCCATATCCCACGAACGAATATAAAAAAAACTTACCGCAAGACTCTTGGTAAAGGAGTTGAAGTGCACATTTGAAACAACTGCTCAAAGCATCATTAACGGGTTGATTGCCACTTAAGTTACCTGCACGGCATTTTGATAGATAAATCTTGACCTAATACTCTCTCCTAACAATGACCAGTTGAATAGGAGTAAATAAGTTGTTGCTGAAGATTTTGAGTGCTAGTTAAAGGCAAGCTCATCTTTTGCTCTTTGTTTCCTGCTGGAGGTTTGAAGAGGACTTTTGAAACACATGGAGAGACTTTCTGCAACAATTTGTGAAGATTTCACCAATCTCTGTTAATATTTATTGCAGAATTTCTCTGAGAATATCACCTAAAATGATTAAGTGTTGTGCTACTCTACCTTATTGGACACTTTGTCAGACTGACTGGGAGAAAGGGACATAGGGATTCCCCTTGGTCTGCAGGGGGAATGCAAGGAGGACGTAAGGTCAGATAGAGTTGCTGCTGGAATGAGGGACAGGATGGACAGGAGGACAATGCTAACGCCTTCTTCCTGATGGTAGAGCACATCCCTCTTCCTCTGGACGTCCTCCACCAGAACCTTTAGTGCCATGTCCAAGAACTGATGTGCCCTCTGCCTTGAATATCCTGAATCTTTCCGTTTTGTGTCAGCCAGCACACTCCACACCTTCAGTGGCTATCAAGCCAATATTTCAGAGCATATTTCAGTTTCCACTCTTTGAGGCTTTCTGGAATGGGGCTCAAATCCTTAAGCTTCTGAGACACAACAACTTGTATTTATGTAGCACATTTAACGTAATAAAACATCTGAAGGTGCTTCATAGGAGCATTCTAAAACGAAATACAACACTGAGCCATATAAGGAGATATCAGGGCAATTCAGATAGATTTTAAAAAGTGTCTTAAAGGAGGAAAGAGAGGTTGAGAGGTAGAGGGAGGGATTCCAGAGCTCCAGAACTTAGGACCTAGATAGTTGAAATCATGGCCACCAATGGTGGAGCAATTAAAATCGGAGACGCTCAAGAGGCCAGAATTAGAGGAGCACAGATATCTCAGAAGGTTATAGGGCTGAAGGAGATTACAGAAGTCGAGGGGGGTGGGGTGGGAGGTTTGGCGGGGGGTGGTTGGTGGTGGTGCGAGGCTATGGAAGGATTTGAAAACAAGGATGAGAATTTGAAAATTGAGACATTGCTTAACTGGGAGACAATGTAGGTCAGTGAGCATAGGAATGATGGGGAATGGGACCTGGTGTGAGCCAGGGCTCAGAGGTTGGAATGCTAAAGCTTCGCTCCATAAGTAAGTGTTGGAGAATTTTCTGAGCTTTGCTAATTATTACTTAACTTTGTAGAAATAGAAAAACAGGACGCAGCTTGTAGCTAACCTAACCAATGGTCAGGAAATGTAGACCGAGCAACTAACCACAATCATCTGGCTTAGGAAGGGACAGAGCTCATGATGGATTTTGGGGAAGTGAACACAGACTGTTCATTACTGACTCTTCCGCTTTTATCATGTTTGTGCAACCTAGCCAGAAGTAACGGCCAAATATAGTACCTGGAGTGTGGACGTTAAATAGGGAACAATAGCTTGTTATGCTCAAACTAACGCTCTACTGACCTCGGACTCTGCATGGTGCACAGTCACGTAGGCGGTGTTGTGATCATCTTGTGGGCGTTTATCTAATTGTGAAATTGTCAGCTCTGCCTCTTTTATACTATATAAATCCACGGCGATCTGTAGCTCTTTGGGGAGTAGCACTGGACCGCCTTTAGGTATGGTGTGCTCCCCCTTGATATCATGCAATAAAGTGTTTGATTCTCAACGTCTGAGTCCGGAGAATTTGTTCAACAATTGGGCACAATCTGGATTTTCTCCAACAGTAAGTTTATTGACTGGTATTTGTTCTCATTAAAAAGAGAGCAGAACCAAGTGGTCTGCAGCACCAGCTATCTGAAGCTCTCAACACAGCACCACATTTATGCCATGCACTTGCTCAGATTCAAGTACTTTATGATATTCAGAAGATGAGATGGTTGAGAAAACACTGCTTAATATACAGGTTACTGGTGATGAAGGGGTACAAATAATAGCAGATGGTAAAGGACAGCTGCATGACAGTGACCAATTGACATCTGGTCTTCAGCAATCGTCTCAGGATACAAACCTTCTGGGAGCTTCTTTCATAAAGATGTTACAGCACACATGAAATCAACATAATATCACTATACACAGATGGCACAGTGGTGCAGTCGTTAGCACTGCAGCCTCACAGCTCCAGCAACCCAGGTTCAGTTCTGGGTACTGCCTGTGCGGAGTTTGCAAGTTCTCCCTGTGACTGTGTGGGTTTCCACCGGGTGCTCTGGTTTCCTCCCACAGCCAAAAGCAGTTTGATAGGTAAATTGGCCATTGTTAATTGCCCCTAGTGTAGGTAGGTGGTAGAAGAATTGAGGGAAGGTGGGGATGTGGTAGGGAATATGGGTTTAATGTAGGTTTGTATAAATGGGTGGTTGATGGTCAGCACAGACTTGGTGGGCCAAAGGCCTGTTTCAGTGCTGTATCTCTCTAAGATCTGAAGCAGTCAAGGTAGTATGGATAGTTGCAATGATGAGGAATGGATTAAGAGAACTCACAGCTACTCATCATTGTACCATCATAGAAATCATACAGCACCAAGTGGCCATGCACACCATCAGTAGCATACATGCAGAAGAAAAAGAGTAAACTTAATGTCATTGGCAGTACTATGATAGGACATATACAAGTGACTGCAGGTAAAATATCCAAAACCAGTGATCCCACAACAGTTACAGCAAGCAGCCCTTGGACACTGATGGTGACATGGCAGAAGTTGCTTCAGATGAAGGTACTGCCCCTGAAACTCTGTAGAGGTTCTCCAGGTTTCCCAATATAATTCTGGCAGGAGAGTAGCAGAACCTCTAGTGAACTTGCAGAGTCCCGACTTAACCCAGTTACTCAGGGTCCATCAAATTTTTTTTTTGGGCAGAGGGTGTGGAGTGGTGGGAGAATGTCTGCTGATCTCTCACTAGAGTTACAGCAGGAAACCAGGTGAACCCCTATGGAATATCAGGGCCATTGTTTCTGCTTAATTCCACATGGCTGAACAACCCCGTCTGCACACCCACCATTTCTACCTTCTCATCTATGGGAGCAGTAAGAATTTGATCAGCAAAATATCCAACTTGTGGGAAGTGGGAAATGCAGGAAACATTAAGCTCTCAGCACACTTATACACAAACAGCAAATGAATTTGTACCACATATATTGCAGAATCACGTGACTTGCAAGACAATAATGTTCAGTTACTTTAATTGTGTTGCAGCTGTCATTCCTTTATTGTGCAGATAACAAAGAGCCAGTTGTACTAAAGTAAAGCAAACACAGACATATTTCATTATGCAATATAAAAAAAAATGGGATAAGCAACTGGAAATTCTGTAACTGAAAACAGGTTCAATAAAAAGTGTCTAATTGTGGACTACTGGGAGAAGAATCAGGCAAGAGCATTCCTTACATATCTGTCCTCTGGCCGGAGTGCCTGGTCTGCTGCTGGTGATCACTTAAGTGTATGTAATTGGATGTGAAGTGAAAAGGTGAGGCAATGGATGACACTGTGATTGACTCCTTTTAGGTTTCTTTGTGAGTATCTCGAAGTTACCTGTACCATAAAAGTCCTGATGGATTATGCCTGCAACTTTTGTTAAGAAGGTAGTTCACTGCTGTCACAGCTTCCCTGCTGATTCTGAGCCTCATCATACACTTCTATCATGTTGAGATAGCTAATTTTGGTGTGTAATATTTGTTCCCTGGAATAATTTGATCTGCAAATGCTGTGCCTCACAGCTCATCACTGATTCCAGGCTATCCTCTTCATCAGTTGCTGTTGCATTTTGATATAACCAATATTGGCTGCTCCACTAATTCAGTGAAGAAAAATACTTGCACTATTCTATTGTGGATTTGCTACATGAACTCTTGTCTTTCCTCCCCAGAACTTACTTCTTTGCTGAATAGGAGTAAGCATCTCCAATTTCTTTAATAGACCCCACAAAGGAACATTTGCAGATATTGCTTACACAGGCCTTTCGCAAGTCTTTCTCTTTGCCTTAATAAGCATTCCCCTTTTTAAATATTCTCAATACACCCATTTCAGGCTGCAAAGACAATTTAAACCTATAGTAATAACAACAGAAAATTATGTAGTGCTTTCCCTGTATCAAACACCTTTTACACACATTAAAGAAAATCCCCTCAGTATTTCAAATGTAACATTTACACTCTCTCTGCTTACACACCATTGACAGTTACAGAATAGAAAAATACCAAATAGTTTCTCTTCTGTATCAAGTGTTAAGTATCTCTGACAGAACTTATAGATAATATTTTGTTCATTGTTTCAGATACAAAGCCACTGTAAGCCACCAGAAAAAGGAATGCTGATCTTTCATTCAAAACTGGAAGCTTCCATAAAAGGTCTAACCATTCTAATTACAAAGATAATTGCTTTGAGAATACTGCTATTGTATTTACAGAAACTGTCTACAGTGTACTAGTTTCTGAAATGCCTTCTTAAAGTCTTCGTTGAAGATTGTGTAAATAAGGGGATTGATTAAAGAATTGAGGTAACCTAACCATGTCAGAAAGTCAGCCATCTCTGGAGAGATATAACAGGATTCACAGACATTCACAATAAGTTCTTTCAGAAAGAATGGTAGCCAGCATATCACAAATGCCCCCAGAATCAACCCCAAGGTGGTTGCTGCTTTTCTTTCTCTTGTGCTTGAGATTTTATGTCTCTTCCACATTTTGTCTTGCTGGCAGCTACTGGGGTTGAGACTTCTGGCTGTGATGTGAATTTTTTCTCCATCTTCAATCGTTGAAGGATCTGAAATGGACTTTTCAGATATGCACAATGTTGAAGGTGTCCTGGGACTTTTGACAGTAATGCTGGACATCTTGCCGTTTACTTCCTCATTGATGTGCCTGCTTGCACTCCTTTTGTGATAAAGTGTTTTAGCTGCTCGATATATTTTATAGTACAGGATGAGAATCAAAGCCAAGGGAATATAAAATGCTCCAAATGTAGAATAGATTGTGTAGACAAGATGCTCATGCTTAATAAGACACTCGTCCTCCTTATTTTTTCCTTGGTGTCTCCAAAACAAAGGAGGCATCGATATAAAGACGGATATGACCCACACAATTGTGATCATTATTCCAGCACGTTTAGGTGTCCTTTTCTGTGCATATTCCACAGCATCAGTTATAGCCCTGTACCTATCCAGGGCAATTGCAGCCAGATGAAGAATAGAGCATGTGCAACATGTAATGTCAACACTTAACCAGATGTTGCAGACAACTTGCCCCATCACCCATGTCTCCTTTACAGTGTAAACAATACTAAAGGGCATCACAAGGACAGCAACAAGTAAATCAGTTACAGCGAGGGAGCATATTAGGTAGTTTGCTGGATGGTGGAGCTTTCTTGTTACGATAATTGCAGTTATCACCAGGGAATTAATAACTGTGGTCAAAATAGTCATGACAGAGAGTGAAAGTGATATCAGCACCTTGGAAGCTTTTCCCTTTGCCAGTTCCTCTATTGTAAAGTTTGAGAAAGTCTCATTTTCCAAATCCATTTTGTTCACTTGGATGAGAAGTTCTTGTGAGATTCATACAATCTGCAAATGAAGCACAAAATCAGTTAAGATGAGACATATTTTTAATTCCAAGGAGCTAGGGTTAAAAGTAAAAGCTGTCAGATAACCTCAAGCTCCTAAATATGTGCGACAAACATATGAGGTATAATTTTGCAATGCCTCATTCCCAGCATGAAATCTCACTAGATGGGAGACCAGGCCATATAGTTGGCCCTGTAGTGTTTAGTTCTAACTGTGACTAATTACACCATCTAGAGAGGTCCTACACATTGCAAAATGAACCATTTTATATTATCCTGCACATGTTGATGGATTATTGATGTATAAAACTTATGATTATAATAAGGTTGGTTTCCTTTTCATTATGTTAACAGCCACCATCAATAGAAATATAGAGAAATGCATAGATGTGTTCTGATTATAAAAAGAAATGTTTAAATACTGACATATTGAAAACATAATAAATTAACAATGTAGACCTTGGCCCTGAATTTCTTTGATACTAATTATGCTGTTTTTACATCATTGTTGTGCCCAAAAATTGCACAGTTCACCATTAGTGGGATTCAGGGATATGGGGTACAGCAAGAAAGTGGATGTGAGGCAGACGATCAGTCATGAATCTTATTGAATGGTGGAGCATGCTCAAGGAACTGCATGGCCTTCTCCAGTTCCTATTTCTCATGTTCTTACGTTATATACACGTTTCTTGATGTAAGCCCATTGAAATTTTTTTTATTGTAGTTTTGTTGTCATGAGTGTCAAAACTGTATAAGTTGCTAACATACCTGTTCCCCCAAGAAACCTCTGTGCAACAAGGGTGTAATTCTTTAAAAGCATTCTACAGTTGCCTGACAGTAGCAGAACACTGCCTGACAGCAAGGTGAATGGTCAACAAGTGGTTTTGGTGGCAATTTGTAACAAATCATTTGACAGCATCTCTCACCCATATTCACACCATTGTGCCCAATTAGGGGACAGCTGAGCCAGACCAACAGGCAGAAGAAGTACAACTCGCTAAACCTCCAAGAGATACAAGACAAGAGTTTCACACTCCCAGATCTTCCTTTCACCAAGTTGGATACCAACATCAGTCGTGTCTTCTGCAGGGAGCGTCATGAGCATCAACTCCCAAATCCCTCATGCCCAGGACTCATTTACAGAGCAGAAAGAAGTGAAAATACTTCATGAAGGTGGAAAAAGGTAGCATGTTACTACACACCCCCTTTCCTCCCTGCCCACTCGAGGCACCACCACATGCTTCACCCTCTTAAAGCAATGCTCACATTACTAACCCTTCACACTACACAGTGGATAAGGATGCCCACAACTCCCCTAACAAACAGCAACTACCTTGCATAACCCCAAAATACCTTCCACCACCTTTAGATCATCACACCACTGCATCATATATTTTGCCTTTCCCATTACAATTGCCACACACTCCTTAATTAACAGCCTTATCCCCGCGCAGACAACCTCCAGTCCCTTATCTTGCAATAAAATAAATGTTTATTTTGAAATACACTGGGTACCTGTCTTGTGACTTGTTATATGTGAATATTACAGTCAGTCAGGAAATAGACCAATCAGTAAATATACAGCTCTTCACACAGGTGAGGATTTCAGGCAAGGTCCTGGTGCACCGAAGAGATCTGCTTTGGTGACACCTGGTAGGGTGCAAAGAAGAAGTTAAGACTAAGGTGCTGCCATTGCATTTCATCAGTTGTTGAAGATGTCCATCAGAATCTGCTCTCTAGACTTGACTTTCAATGCACTCCTGGCCAGCCTCTGCTGCTTGCAGTTGGTGTGTGAGGACATGGCCTGGTTTGCATCATAGATGAGCCTGGCATCCTGGGGATGGGACCCTTTCCTATATATTCGGTAGTGACTGCTCAGTTGGCACCTTCAGTGCTATGTGGCACCCTGTACCCTGGGGAATCCAGATATCTTGTAGAAATCTGTAGTGAGTAGTATCTCTGCTGATAAGGGGGTGATACCTACATGGAGGAATTTGTCTGTGAAAGAGGATGTTTGATACCTACCCTGACAGCTCATTACTATGATATAGCCCATGGTGAAAGCCATCCCTTGTCTGAATGAGTGTACTTTGGGGGCGAGGGATGTAGGGGGACCGAAAATTTATTTCCTTGGAAGAACTGCAGTAAAATAAAGTACAAATGCTAGTGATAAAAAAAAATGTAAAAGTAGGGGGTTAAATAATCTCCTTGGAAGACTGCAATCAGTGTGAGTTGGTGTCCTCTTCAGCTCACCAACCCCTCACTTACACTAATCTGAAATACTATGGGGGAGCTGTTAGACTGTCATATTTTGGGTGTAAAGTTGCACTGATTTCAAGTGTGTTGTAAACCCAGGAAATATCCGTGTATTTGAACAGTGCAGTAATGGAAATGAGGCCTCGGGGACTTTGACAGGCATAAGATTTACTCCGTTAAAAAAAGTCAAGGAAATTTATGTTGAGTGCAATAACAACGTCAGTGTATCCAATGTGCTAATATACAAATTTCCTCAATCATTTTGGAGTAAAAATGGTGTAACAGTGGTTTAAGTGCTGAAAACAGTGAGTAAACTCAAGCCATATGGAACTTTCATTGTCCTGAATTATGCCATGATTCCTCATCTCTGCTGTGATATCTGGAATAAGAACCAATCAAATCAAGACTATGATGGTGTTATGAAAGTGCTTCTATTTTTTGTTAAATATTTTTAGAGGACTCATATTTAAAGTGTGGAAATGGATTCATTTTGGAAGACTGAAGATTTCATAGATGCTGGACTTTTTTTTTGTTGGACGTTCACTGAAAAGACACTGAGAGATCTTGTTTGAAAACAACCTTCACTGAATATCACTTGCCTTAAGCTCGAAAAATAACAGAAACCTTGGTGACTTGGGGGAGACGTTTACAGAGAAGTGGCATGTCAAGATTTATGAGGGTCAGAAGGTGGTTTCACTTCTGAGATATTGTTTTAGTTCAGTTGGGGTGTGGACAGTGTTGAAAAGCAGTTGGTTTTGTCGCCTGCTGAAAAGAAACCCCTAGCTCTTAATTCCTGTACCTCTCTAAGAGACTGTGAGAAATCCAATGTGTCAGCTCCTCTTTCTCTACCTGTTTGAAAAAACCCTGCAAATCCAGAGTGTGATAACTGAAACCCCTGCTGCCACATTTCTCCTTGAAAGCCTTACAAACTATTTCTTGACATCCCCAGAACAAACTGCTTATGAAAAGATCCCAGTGACCCATCTATGTATACCCAGACGCCAGACCAAAAGGGACAACTGACATCCTTCCATATAGTCTCTTTATTTCTTCAAGAATTAGCTAGTATTTGGCCAAAGTATTCCTTTCCTGTCTTTTTTTTGTAAAAGACCTCTGCAGAGAGAATTAATTTTTTTTCCCAGTGTGTGTGGAGTATTTAAAAAGGGAACTTTCATATTTCAATCTGTGTGTTAATGTTTTGCTTTGTTACTGGATAAGGCTTGTTTTGTAATAAACTGATAATTTTGTTGTTTATTAAAGAAACTTGGTTGACATATTTTATTCTGAGATAAAGAGTATATGATTGACCGCATCGGTAACTGGGTAAACATTTATAAGAACATAAGAACATAAGAAATAGGAGCAGGAGCAGGCCATTCAGCCCCTCAAGACTGCCCCACCATTCAGTAAGATCATGGCTGATCTGTCCCAGGCCTCAACTCCTCTTTCGGGCCTGCCCCGCATAACCCTCGAATCCCCGAGATTTCAAAAATCTATCTCCCTCCTCCTTAAATATATTTAGTGATCCAGCCTCCACAACTCTCTGAGGTAGAGAATTCCAGAGATTCACCACCCTCTGAGAGAACAAATTCCTTTGCATCTCAGTTTTGAATGTGTGACTCCTTATTCTGTAACTATGTCCCCTAATTCGATGTTCCCCCACTAGTGCAAACACATTCTCAACATCTACCCTGTCAAGCCCCCTTAGAATATTATATGTTTCAATACGATCACTCCTCATTCTTCTGAACGCCAATGAATAAAGGCCTAACCTGTTTAGCCGTTCTTGATAAGACAACCCCTTCATCCCAGGAATCAGCCGAGTGAACCTTTTCTGAACTGCCTCCAATGTGAGTATATCCTTCCTTAAATACAGGGACCAAAACTGTATACAGTACTCCAGGTGTGGCCTCACCAACAACCTGTACAGTTGTAATAAGACTTCCCTATTTTTAAACTCTAACCCCCTAGCAATAAAGGCCAAAATTCCATTTGCCTTCCTAATTACTTGCTGCACCTACATGCTAACTTTTTGTGTTTCATGCACAAGAACACCCAGATCCCTCTGTACTGCAGTATTTTGTAGTCTTTTTCCATCTAAATAATAATCTGCCTTTTTATTCTTCCTACCAAAGTGGATGACCTCACACTTTCCCACATTGAACTCCATCTGCCAAGTTTTTGCCCACTCACCTAACCTATCTATATCCCTTTGCAGATTCTTTGTGTCCTCATCATAGCATGCCTTCCCACCTATTTTTGTAACATCAGCAAATTTGGATACACTACACTCTGTCCCTTCCTCCAAGTCATTAATATAGATAGTAAATAGTTGAGGCCCTAGGACCGATCCTTGTGACACCCCACTAAGCTACGGCTTACCAACCTGAAAAGGACTCATTAATCCTGACTCTCTGCCTTCTGTGTGTTAGCCAATCCTCAATCCATGCCAACACATTACCCCCAATACCCTGAGCTCCTATTTTGTGCAATTACCTTTTACGTGGCACCTTATCGAACGCCTTCTGAAAATCCAAATACACTATATCTACCAGTTCCCCTTTATCAACTCTGCTTGTTATATCCTCAAAGAACGCTAACAAATTTGTCAAACATAATTTCCCTTTCATAAAACCATGTTGACTCTGATTGCATTATGTTTTTCGAAATGTCCTGCTATTTCTTCCTTAATAATGGACTCTAGCATTTTCCCAATGACAGATGTTAAGATAACTGGTCTATAGTTTCCTGCTTTCTGTCTCCCTCCTTTCTTGAATAGGGGCGCCACATTAACGGTTTTCCAATCCGCTGGTACCTTACCGGAATCCAGTGAGTTTTGGTATATTACTACCAATGCCTCCACTATCTCTGCAGCCACAGCTTTTAAAACCCTTGGATGCAGGCCATCAGGTCCTGGCAACTTGTCTGCTGTTAGTCCCATCAGCTTGTCAAGCACCTTTTCCCTTGTGATACAGATTGCTACAAGTTCCTCCCTCCCATTTACACCTTGCTCATCTATTATTGTTGGGATGTTTATAGTGTCCTCCACTGTGAAGACCGATGCAAAATATTGATTTAACTTATCTGTCATTTCCCTGTTTCCTGCTATTAATTCCACAGTCTTATCCTCTAAGGGTCCCACACTTATTTTAGCTACTCTCCTCCTTTTTATATACCCGTAGAAGCTCTTACTGTTTGCTTTTATATTTCTTGCCAATTTACTCTCACAA
Source organism: Heterodontus francisci (assembly GCF_036365525.1). NCBI lineage: Eukaryota > Metazoa > Chordata > Chondrichthyes > Heterodontiformes > Heterodontidae > Heterodontus > Heterodontus francisci. The sequence continues at coordinate 91,439,954 of NC_090380.1, read as the reverse complement.
TCAATTTTCTCCCTCTTTCTTAGTTTTTTAATCATCCGCTGCTGGTTTCTAAAAAATTTCCAATCCTCTGGCCTACCATTCGTTTTCACCGCATTGTACGCCTTTGTTTTTGATTTGATACTCTCCTTAACTTCCTTTGTTATCCACGGGTGGTTCATCATTCTCATCGAGTCCTTCCTTCTGACCGGAATGTTTGCCGAGTGTTATGAAATATCTGCTTAAAAGTCTGCCACTGCTCATCTACTGAGTTCCCCTTTAATCTATTTTCCCAGTCCGCTTTAGACAACTCTTTCTTCATACCTCTGTAATTGCCCTTGTTTAAGTAGAAGGCACTGGTTTGAGACTCGAGTTGCTCACCCTCAAACTGAATTTGAAATTCTACATGCTATGATCGTTTCCCCCAGAGGATCCTTAACTACGAGATTTCTTATTAATCCTACCTCATTACACATGACCAAATCTAAAATAGCCTGTTCTTGGGTAGGTTCTGCAACGTATTGTTCTAAGATGTATTGTTCTAAGAAACAATCACTGATGCATTCTACAAATTTGTCTTCCATGTTACCCTACAATCACTGATGCATTCTACAAATTCGTCTTCCATGTTACCCTTGCCAATTTGATTTGTCTAGTTTATATGCAGATTAAAATCATCCATGATAATTGTAGTGCCCTTCTTACACGCCTCCATTACTTCCTGATTAATACTTTGTCCTACAGAGGGGCAACTCCTTGGGGGCCTATAGACCACTCCCACCCGTGATTTATTTTCCCTTGCTATTCCTTATTTCCATCCAAACTGATTCTACGTCATGATCTATTACACCTATATAATTACTCACAACTGCACTGATCCCTTCCTTTATTAACAAAGCTACCCCACCTCCTTTTCCTTTCTGCCTATTCTTCCGGAACATCGAATATCCTTGAACACTGAGTTTCCAGTCTTGGTCATCCTGCAACCATGTCTCTGTGATAGCTATAAAATCATATTCATTTATTCATTTATTTCTATTTGTGCCGTCAGCTCATCTATCTTGTTACAAGTGCTACATGCATTCAGATAAAGAGCTTTGACTTTTTACCGACTCTGATTCTAATTTCTGCTGTATTTTTATGCTTGTATCCTCTGTCCCTTCCTGTCACACTCTGATTAATGTATGCCCCTTCACTACCCTGCACTTCTGCTCTCTCATTACTTTTCTACTTTTTAAACTTCCCTTCAATTGAACCCTCCCCCCCACTATTTAGTGAAAAGCCTTATCTACATCCCTAGTTATACAATTCACCAGAACACTGGTCCCAGCATGGTTCAAGTGAAGCCCATCCCAACAGAACAGCTCTCTCTTTCCCCCGTACTGGTGCCTGTGTCCCATGAATCGGAACCCATTTCTCCCACATCAATCTTTGAGCCACGTATTTACCTCTCTAATCTTATTTACCCTACGCCAATTTGCACATGGCTCAGGTAGTAATTCAGAGATTATTACCTTTGTGGTTCTACTTTTTAATTTAGCCCCGAGCTGCTCATAGTCCCTCAGCAGAACCTCTTTCCTAGTTCTATCTATGTCATTTGTACCTATGTGGACCACGACAACTGGATCCTTCCCCTGCAACTCCAAGTTCCTCTCTAGCCCAGAAGAGATATCCTTAACCTTGGCACCAGGTAGGCAACCCAGCCTTCGGGACTATTTATCATTGCTGCAGAGAACAGTATCTATTCCCCTAACTATGCTATCCCTTATTACTACTACATTTTTCTTTTCTTCCCCCCACTTGAATGGCGCTCTGAACCACTGTGCTGTGGTTAGTTCGTTAATCCTCCCTGCAGCCTGTGCCCTCATCCACACTGGGAGCAAGAACCTCATACCTATTGGATAAGGGCACAGGCTGAGGCTCCTCCGAAGCTAAATTCTGGATCTCCATACCTGCCTCACTCACAGTCACACCCTACTGTCCCTGACCACTGACCGAATTTGATGTAATTAACCTAAGAGGTGTGACTGTGTCCTGAAACACAGTGTCCAGGTAACTCTCCCCCTCCCTGATGTGTCACAGTGTTCGCAACTCGGATTCCAGCTCATCAACTCTGAGCCGACGTTCCTCAAGCAGCCAACACTTGCTGCAGATGTGGCCACTGTGGATCGCACCAGCGTCCACCAGCTCCCACATACTACAGCTGCAACACGTCGCCTGCCCAGCCATCTCTATTCTATTTAATTAATTAATATGGATCTCAGTATTGAAACAAAAAGAATTATTTAAGTGTATTCTTAACCTGCAATGACGTCTCTGGATTTAAATCACTTGGCCAAAACAAAAATGAGACACGGAAGAAATACCCACTAATCACTTAGCAGCTCTCCTGTGATGTCACACTTCGATTTTTGTTGGTCACGCAGGTCCACCGTTCCTGCTCTCACCGCCACTGCTTCTGTTTTTTCTCTCTCTCTCTCTGGTCTCTGGCACGGTTCCTTTTGGCGCACTTAATTCCCCTTAATTTACTCCCTTAAATTAGGCAAAAATTAGAATATTTACACTAGGGACCTTGATTCCCTAAAAAAAGACACTACCTGCTTCTTTGGACTCCTTATCTCGAGACACAATGGGTAAGCGCCTGGAGGTGGTCAGTGGTTTGTGAAGCAGCGCCTGGAGTGGCTATAAAGGCCAATTCTAGAGTGACAGGCTCTTCCACAGGTGTTGCAGAGAAACTTGTTTGTCGGGGCTGTTACACAGTTGGCTCTCCCCTTGCGCCTCTGTCTTTTTTCCTGCCAACTACTAATTCTCTTCAGCTCGCCACACTTTAGCCCCGTCTTTATGGCTACCCGCCAGCTCTGGTGAAAGCTGGCAACTGACCCCACAACTTGTGATCAATGTCACAGGATTTCATGTCGCATTTGCAGACGTCTTTAAAGCGGAGACATGGACAGCCGGTGGGTCTGATACCAGTGGCGAGCTCGCTGTACAATGTGTCTTTGGGGATTCTGCCATCTTCCATGCGGATCACATGGCCAAGCCATCTCAAGCGCCGCTGACTCAGTAGTGTGTATACGCTGGGGATTTTGGCCGCCTCGAGGACTTCTGTGTTGGAGATACGGTCCTGCCACCTGATGCCAAGTATTCTCCGGAGGCAGCGAAGATAGAATGAATTGAGACGTCGCTCTTGGCTGACATGCGTTGTCCAGGCCTCGCTGCCATAGAGCAAGGTACTGAGGACACAGGCCTGATACACTCGGACTTTTGTGTTCCGTGTCAGTGCGCCATTTTCCCACATTCTCTTGGCCAGTCTGGACATAGCAGTGGAAGCCTTTCCCATGCGCTTGTTGATTTCTGCATCTAGAGACAGGTTACTGGTGATAGTTGAGCCTAGGTAGGTGAACTCTTGAACCACTTCCAGAGCGTGGTCGCCAATATTGATGGATGGAGCATTTCTGACGTCCTGCCCCATGATGTTCGTTTTCTTGAGGCTGATGGTTAGGCCAAATTCATTGCAGGCAGCCGCAAACCTGTCGATGAGACTCTGCAGGCACTCTTCAGTGTGAGATGTTAAAGCAGCATCGTCAGCAAAGAGCAGTTCCCTGATGAGGACTTTCAGTACTTTGGACTTCGCTCTTAGACGGGCAAGGTTGAACAACCTGCCCCCTGATCTTGTGTGGAGGAAAATTCCTTCTTCAGAGGATTTGAACGCATGTGAAAGCAGCAGGGAGAAGAAAATCCCAAAAAGTGTGGGTGCGAGAACACAGCCCTGTTTCACGCCACTCAGGATAGGAACGGGCTCTGATGAGGAGCCACCATGTTGAATTGTGCCTTTCATATTGTCATGGAATGAGGTGACAATACTTAGTCGCTTTGATGGGCAACCAATCTTTTCTAGTAGCCTGAAGAGACCACGTCTGCTGACGAGGTCAAAGGCTTTGGTGAGATCAATGAAAGCAATGTAGAGGGGCATCTGTTGTTCACGGCATTTCTCCTGTAGCTGGTGAAGGGGGAACAGCATGTCAACGGTCGATCTCTCTGCACGAAAGCCACATTGTGCCTCAGGGTAGACGCGCTCGGCCAGCTTCTGGAGCCTGTTTAGAGCGACTCGAGCAAAGACTTTCCCCACTATGCTGAGCAGGGAGATTCCACGGTAGTTGTTGCAGTCACCGCGGTCACCTTTGTTTTTATAGAGGGTGATGATATTGGCATCGCGCATGTCCTGGGGTACTGCTCCCTCGTCCCAGCACAGGCATAGCAGTTCATGTAGTGCTGAGAGTATAGCAGGCTTGGCACTCTTGATTATTTCACGGGTAATGCTGTCCTTCCCAGGGGCTTTTCCGCTGGCTAGAGAATCAATGGCATCACTGAGTTCCGATTTGGTTGGCTGTATGTCCAGCTCATCCAAGACTGATTAGATTAGATTAGATTAGAGATACAGCACTGAAACAGGCCCTTCGGGCCACCGAGTCTGTGCCGACCATCAACCACCCATTTATACTAATCCTACACTAATCCCATATTCCTACCAAACATCCCCACCTGTCCCTATATTTCCCTACCACCTACCTATACTAGTGACAATTTATAATGGCCAATTTACCTATCATCCTGCAAGTCTTTTGGCTTGTGGGAGGAAACCGGAGCACCCGGAGAAAACCCACGCAGACACAGGGAGAACTTGCAAACTCCACACAGGCAGTACCCAGAATCGAACCCGGGTCCCTGGAGCTGTGAGGCTGCAGTGCTAACCACTGCGCCACTGTGCCGACTGGTAGAGACTGGGCTGCATTGAGGGCAGTCTCAGTGACAACATTTTCCCTGGAGTACAGTTCTAGGTAGTGCTCAACCCAGCGGTCCATTTGCTTGCGTTGGTCAGTGATTATGTCCCCTGATTTAGATTTGAGGGGGGGGGGGCGATCTTCTTGATGGTTAGCCCAAGAGCTCTCTTAATGCCATCATACATTCCTCTGATGTTTCCGGTGTCTGAGGCCAGCTGTAGATCTTTCTCTTTACTTTGGTCACTTACCCAGCTATTTGGAGTTATTCCCTAACAGCAGTTACTGACCAACCAATCACCTTCCAGCTTTCCTGTGATGTCACTGTTGACTTTTTTCTTCTTTTTTTCAAAACTCTGGTGCGCCTGGACTGCTCTCTGTTCCTGGAACGTAAGTGAAAGTACATGTGACCTGTGGAGAATTGCACTCCTCCTGCCTTGGTCGTAACAATGTTGGGTGGGAGGGTGGGGAGGGGGGGGGGGGGGTGGGGAGCAGACGGCATGGGGGCGTTGGTGAGGAAGGAAATGAAGAAGTAAATATCAGAGTAGTAAGTCGCCATGGTTAAAGTCACACAGTCCTTAGTGGCTGGTTATAAATTGAGTCGGTTATATCTTCAGAACGTTGTTTGTTCCATTCTGATCAGGATATAGGGATCCAGGGAGTCAAACAGGAGGAGAAAATAAAATCTTTCTGTATTAATCGACACAGCTTACATTCTATCACCATGATACATCATCTGATGCATTTCCCTTCCTTTACATTCTAGCAATGTTAAAAGTGCCATTACAATCCTGGCAACCACTGTTGCTGTAACAGGCAGATGCAGGATTTAAATATTAAACACTCCACAGTTCAGGTCCCCAACCCCATGAATTTCAAACTTGGAAGAAAAAAATTGCAGCGGCCTGCCACAGCAGTTTTGCTCCCTTTGTCATGGTGATCCTTCGCATGTTAATGGTGGGGGAGTCAGCAATTGGTAACTTCATTGAATGTAAAAGGGAGATGGTTATAATCTCTCTATATAAGAGATGGTCACTCCCTGGTGTGCAGCAAAGTTAGACTCAAACCAAAGAAGCTACATCATTCCAAGCAGAAGGGATGGTCGTGCATCAACACGAGCAGAATTTCTCATCCACAGCTGTTACATAAGTTTCTAAATTCACTTGAAAAAGCCCTTCAAAACATTCCCACAGGGGATGCAGAGACCACGTGGGCCCACATCAGAGAGGCCATCTATGACTCAGCAATGACCACCTATGGCAAACGTGGGAAGCACAATGCAGACTGGTTTCAATCTCACTTTGAAGAGCTGGAACCTGCCATAGCCGCTAAGCGCATTGTACTGTTGAGCTACAAGAAAGCCCCCAGCGAGTTAACATCCGTAGCACTTAAAGTAGCCAGAAATGCTGCACAAAGAACAGCCAGGTGCTGCGCAAATGACTACTGGCAACACCTATGCAGTTATATTCAGATGGCCTCTGACACCAGAAACATCAGAGGAATGTATGATGGCATTAAGAGAGCATTTGGGCCAACCATCAAGAAGATCGTCCCCCTCAAATCTAAATCAGGGGACACGATCACTGACCAACGCAAGCAAATGGACTGCTGGGTGGAGCACTACCTAGAACTGTACTCCAGGGAAAATGTTGTCACTGAGAACACCTTCAATGCAGCCCAGTCTCTGCCAGTCATGGATGAGCTGGACGAACAGCCAACAAAATCGGAACTCAGCGATGCCATTGATTCTCTAGCCAGTGGAAAAGCCCCTGAGAAGGATGGCATTACCCCTGAAATAATCAAGAGTGCCAAGCCTGCTATACTCTCAGCACTCCATGAACTGCTTTGCCTGTGCTGGGACGAGGGAGCAGTACCACAGGACATGCACGATGCCAATATCATCACCCTCTATAAGAACAAGGGTGACCGCGGTGACTGCAACAACTACCGTGGAATCTCCCTGCTCCCTGGGGCGGCACAGTGGCGCAGTGGGTAGCACCGCAGCCTCACAGCTCCAGCGACCCGGGTTCAATTCTGGGTACTGCCTGTGTGGAGTTTGCAAGTTCTCCCTGTGTCTGCGTGGGTTTCCTCCGGGTGCTCCGGTTTCCTCCCATATGCCAAAGACTTGCAGGTTGCTAGGTTAATTGGCCATTATAAATTGCCCCTAGTATAGGTAGGGAAATATAGGGACAGGTGGGGATGTGGTAGGAATATGGGATTAGTGTAGGATTAGTATAGATGGGTGGTTGATGGTCGGCACAGACTCGGTGGGCCGAAGGGCCTGTTTCAGTGCTGTATCTCTAAACTAAACTTCAAGCATAGTGGGGAATGTCTTCACTCGAGTCATTTTAAACAGGCTCCGGAAGCTGGCTGATGTGTCAACTGTGAGGCACATTGTGGCCTCCGAGCAGAGAGATCCACTATTGACACGCTGTTCTCCCTTCGCCAGCTGCAGGAGAAATGCCATGCACAACAGATGCCCCTCTACATTGCTTTCAGAGATCTCACCAAAGCCTTTGACCTCGTCAGCAGACATGATCTTTTCAGACTACTAGCAAAGATCGGATGTCCACCAAAGCTACTAAGTATCATCACCTCATTCCATGACAATATGAAAGGTGCAATTCAGCATAGCGGTGCCTCATCAGACCCCTTTCCTATCCTGAGTGGCGTGAAACAGGGCTGTGTGTTGCACCAACACTGGGATCTTCTGCTCCCTGTTGCTCTCACATGCATTCAAGTCTTCAGAAGAAGGAATTTTCCTCCACACAAGTTCATATGGCAGGTTGTTCAACCTTGCCCATCTAAGAGCGAAGACCAAAGTATGGAAGGCCCTCATCAGGGAACTCTTCTTTGTTGACGATGCTGCATTAACATCCCACACTGAAGAGTGTCTGCAGAGATTCATCGACAGGATTGCGGCTGCTTGCAACGAATTTGGCCTAACCATCAGCCTCAAGAAAACAAACATCATGGGACAGAATGTCAGAAATGCTCCATCCATCAATATCGGCGACTACGCTCTGGAAGTGGTTCAAGAGTTCACCTACCTAGGCTCAACTCTCACCAGTAACCTGTATTCCGATGCAGAAATCAACAAGCGCATGGGAAAGGCTTCCACTGCTATGTCCAGACTGGCCAAGAGAATGTGGGAAAATGGCGCACTGACACGGGACACAAAAGTCCGAGTGTATCAGGCCTGTGTCCTCAGTACCTTGCTCTACGGCAGCGAGGCCTGGACAACGTATGTCAGCCAAGAGCGATGTCTCAATTCATTCCATCTTCGCTGCCTCCGGAGAATCCTTGGCATCAGGTGGCAGGACCGTATCTCCAACACAGACGTCCTCGAGGTGGCCAACATCCCCAGCTACACCCTACTGAGCCAACGGCGCTTGAGATGGCTTGGCCTTGTGAGCCGCATGGAAGATGGCAGGATCCCTAAGGACACATTGTACAGCGAGCTCGGCACTGGTATCAGACCCACCGGCCATCCATGTCTCCGCTTTAAAGATGTCTGCAAACGCAACATGAAGTCCTGTGACACTGACCACAAGTCGTGGGGTCAGTTGCCAGTGGTCGCCAGAGCTGGCGGACAGCCATAAAGGTGGGGCGAAAGAGTGGCGAGTCGAAGAGACTTAGCTGTTGGCAGGAAAAAAGACAGAAGCGCAAGGAAAGAGCCAACTGTGTAACAGCCCTGACAACCAATTTTATCTGCAGCACCTGTGGAAGAGTCTGTCACTCTAGAATTGGCCTTTGCAGCCACTCCAGGCGCTGCTTCACAAACCACTGACCACCTCTAGGCACTTACCCATTGTCTGTCAAGACAAGGAGGCCAAAAAAGAAGGTTGCCTGGCACTCACCATTAACCTTCCAACCACATGTAAAAACAACGTCCGGCTTACCTGGACTTGTTTGAGAAACAATACTTGGGCAGAATTTAACGCGGCCATTTAATGTGGGTATGGCGGCATTGTGGGGGGGACAGAGAATCGCATCGGAATTGTCCGCCTGGAAATCTGGCATCATGACATTGGTTCCGGATTTCATCAGTGGTGGGAAAGCAGCAAGGCGGCACTGCCACCCCTAAGCGACAGGAAGCTATTTTAAATTGCTGAAAGGTTGTTTATAATGCATTTACGTCTCATTATTTGTGATTTAATGGTTGGCTCCTAATTTAGTGGACGGCGGGTGGCATTTATGTGCCTTCAGGTTTACGACTGTTAAAACTTGGCAGCACGAGGCGCGAGGCTTCAATGCCTCGACAGGAAAATGTACCTGGGCACTACAACATAGGTGAAGAGTGGGATTAGCAGGCCACGGTCGGACTGTGTTGCTGTGTGCTCTGCAAGAGGGAATACTCTGAACTGTTTGGAGTCATATCTAGAACAAAGGAAGATGGTTGTGGTTGTTGGAGGTCAATCATCTCAGTCCCAGGACATCACTGCAGGAATTCCTCAGGGTAGTGTCCTAGGCCCAAACATCTTCAGCTGCTTCATCAATGACCTGCCCTCTATCATAAGGTCAGAAGTGGGGATGTTCACTGATAGTTTCACAATGTTCAACACCATTCATGATGACTCTGATACTGAAGCAGCCCGTGTCCAGTTGAAGCAGGACCTGGACAACATCCAGGCTTGGGCTGATAAGTGGCAAGTAATATTCGTGCCACACAAGTGCCAGGCAATGACCATCTCAAACAAGAGAGAATCTAACCATCTCCCCTTGACATTCAATGGCATTACCAATCACTGAATCCCCCACGATCAACATCCTGGGGGTCATCATTGACCAGAAACTGAACTGGACCAGGCACATAAATACTGTGGCTACAAGAGCAGGTCAGAGGCTGGGAATGCTGCAGCGAGTAACTCACCTCCTGTCTCCTCAATGCCTCTCCATCATCCACAGGGTACAAGTCAGGAGTGTGCAGGTCAGCCCAATGTTTGTGGAGGCTTCATTCCTCCAGAGAGGCTGTGATGATTGTGACAGTTATGCCAGATGTTGCAAGCTGACTTGCAGCCAAACTCTACATCAGTCATGGCATTGCCTGTGACAGTTATGATTGCATCAGTTCTGCACTTTTTTGCTTCAGGCTCATTCCAAGTCGTCACAAAGGCATAATATTACTATACTGTCTCATGGCAAAACCTGGGATGCCACTTTCCACTGAATGACTGAGATGGAAATGTATTTCATTTTATGGTCTAGTTCCAGTGAGTGAATGAATGAAAAGGATGTTAGAAAAGCAGGAGATATTCGGTACTAATCTGGAGCTGAGGCCAGGTCACCTATCTCCAGCTTCCTTAATGTTTTCTTTGGTCTGAATCTCTTGACTGTGTCTCAACGGGTATGAGGGTATGACAAGGTGGAAGTTGGAAGGACCACCTCATTATGCAGAGGGTAGAAGGGGTGGACAAAACTGAAATTAGGGTTTCATGGATCACTGTTTAACAGCATGTACACTGTAACGGATGTAACTACATGAATATGCTTTACAGAGGCATATTAGATGGATGTATTTGGCAGGAGGGACAACAGTTGAATGAGAAAGGGACGTGTTGCAAAATGTATCCTGCTGCAAATGCTTGTTCATGCGAAGCATTCAAAGTACTACAAAACCATATAGGTGGAAGGTGACTTTACACGTCAAGCATATTTAATGCACAATATTAAAAATAGGTCAGGGTTGACTCTTCTACCTTTTCACACCATGAAAATCTGTCCTTTTCTATTTCATCTTGACATAAGAATCTTATCTTTTGCGTCTAAAATTGGACGTGTAAGTTTTCCACAAAAATAAAGCAATGAACATTTTGAGAACTGCAGTGACCTTTTCATTTTATCATTCAGAACACCTTAAGAGTTTGCAACAATCTTCAGCCAGAAGTGCAGAGCGGATCATCTGTCTCTGCCTCCTCCTAAGGTCCCCATTGTCCAATGTGCCAGGCTTCAGGCAATTCGAATCACTCCATGTGATATCAAGAAATGGCTGAACACATTGGATACAGCAAAGGCTATGGGCCTCGACCAGATCATGAATATAGTGTTTGAAGGCTTGTGCTCCAGAACTAGCCACTCTGCTAGCCAACCTATTCAAGTACAGCATTTACACTGACATTTACCTGACAAAGTGGAAAATTGTCCAATATGTCCTGTCCACAATAAGCAGTACAAATCCAATCTGACCAATTATCACCTATCAGTCCACTCTCAAACATCAGCAAATCATGGCTATCAAGCAGCACTTACGAAGCAATAACCTGCTTACTGATGCCCAGTTTGGGATGCACCAAGATCACTTGGCTTGACACGTCATTATAGCCTTGGCCCAAACATGGACAAAAGAGCTGAATGCCAGAGGTGAGGTGAAAGTGACTGCCCTTGACATCAAGGTAGTATTTGACCGAGTATGGCACCAAGGAGCCCTAGTCAATGGAAATCAAGGGAAATACTCTCCACTGGCTGGAGTCATACCTATCACAAAGGAAAATGATTGTGGTTGTTGAAGGACAATCATCTCAGCCCCAGGACATCACTGCAGCAGTCCCTCAGGACAGTGTCCTAGGCTTCAGCTACTTTATCAATGAGCTTCTCTCCATTATAAGATCAGAAATGGGGATGTTCATTGATGATTTCACAGTGTTCAGTCCCATTCACAACTCCTCAGATAATGAAGCAGTCTATGCCCGCATGTAGCAAGACTGTCATGCAGGCTCCCACCTGCAAAGAATGAGGAATATTAATTTCACCACATGAATGTTAATTTTAAACTGTTACTGGAGGAAAGAAAGAACTGGTTGAAAAATACATACAATGGATCCTTGGCTGGAGAGACATTTTTGCATATTAACAGACAGTACTTGGAAAGGACAAAGGGGCTACTCCCTGCTCCAATTTAATCCACAATGGACTTTTGATTATCAGACGTTGAGGGTGGAGGAGCTCGCATTCCAGGTTAACTGCTAAGATGGCCGAATACACAAACGTACGTGGTCAGGCCAGTTTAATCACATGACTAACTGGCTGTTGCAGAGTTTTGAATTGAGGTTTAAATTGGAGAGAACAGTGTTTGAAGGCAGAAAGCTCCTAGTTGCTGGATTGCTCTGTCTGCTCCCATATTTTTATCACCAGCTTTGGAATCTATTGAAGACACAGGAACCCCAAGAGAGAGAAAAGTCTCCTACAGTGAACAAGGTTTAAGAAGAATACTGGGTCCCAATGAAAAGCAAGAATTACCTACAAGCAAGAACTACCTACAAAAGGACTACAGTGAGCTCGAAGCACGGTAACAAGAAAGTCTTCAGATATTGCCTCAAACCTCTCCACTTTCTTTTTTCTTCTGCTCTTTTCTGTCTCGATTTGCATGTGTGTATTGCGTATGCATGCTAGCGTGAGGTGCGAAGTGTATCCATGGGCGTTAACCGAATTAGAGTTTAAGTTTTAATACATTTCACTTTTCTTCTTTAAACCTAAGAAAGCTTATTTGTGCTCATTTCTTTGCCTCATAATTGGAAAGCAGTGAACAAGGATTCACCAAGGGGGAGCTCAAAACACAGTGTGTTTAAAATTAGATCCTGTTACAGTAAGAACAGGTGAAGGCTGAAAGGGTTCCCTAAACACCTTTCTCACCTGATTGTAACAAAGACCCAAAAACATTCAGTCATTGGCTGAGAAGAGGCAAGTATCATTCGCGCCCCAGAGTGCCAGGCAATGACTATCTTCAACAAGGGAAAATCTAACCAAATGGCATTATCATTACTGAATTGCCCACCATCAATGTCCTGGGGTGCACCATTGACCAGAAATTTTACTGGACCTGTGGCTACAGGAGCAAGTCAGCGGCTGGGTATTCTGCAGCTGGAAACTCACCTCCTGACTCCCCAAAGCCTTTCCAGCATCTATAAGGCAATAAGTCAGTGGTGTAATGGAATTGTCTGCAATTGCCTAGATGAGTGCAGCTGCAGCAACACTCAAGGAACTTGAAACCATGCTGGACAAAGCAGCCCACTAGACTGGCAACCCATCCATTACCTTAAACATTCACTTCCTCCACCACCAGTGCACCGAGGCTGCAGTGTGTACCATCAACAAGATGCATGACATTAACTTACCAACGTTCCTTCGCTCCAAATCCGCAACCTGTATCACCTAGAAGGACAAGGGAAGCAGGCACACCTTCACTTGCATGTTTCTGTCCGGCATGGACTCAATGGGCCGAATGGCCTTCTTCTGTGTTGAAAATGACTCTATGACTCTAAGTTATACGCCATCCTGACTTAGAAATATATTGCCATTCCTTCACTGTTGCTGGGTCAAGATCCTGGAACTCCCTCCCTAACAACAGTGTGGGTGCACCTACACCAGATAGACTGCAGCTGTTCAAGAAAGCAGCTCACCACCACCTTCTCAAAGGCAATTAGGGATGGGCAATAAATGCTGGTCTTGTCAGTGATGCTCACATCCTATGATTGAATAAAAAAGAACCGTTAGACTCTAGCAGCTGCTGGACACACACACGCTGAGTACGTGCCTACTATCTTTTTCACACAGATGGATATCATGGCATCCGACTGTCCCACAGTGGAGATGCCTCATTAATATATTTAAATCGGGCTTCTGTATTGCAATTGGGAGCATGTTTTAAAATTCACTGCTACTGCATGGGTTTTCCAGGGGTTGATAAACCCAGGAATGAAAGGGAGGCGGAAGCTGTCCCTTCCAAATGCCTTTTCCAGCATTCCTTGAGGATCAGGAGGAGCAGAAGTGTACTCCGCGACCAATTCCAGATTTTTATTAATCAATTGAATTTACTAACGAACTGAATTTAATTTCCACCAGCTGCTGTGGTGGGATTTGAATCCATGTCCCCAGGGCATTAGTCTAGGCCCCTACATTACTAGTTCATAGACATTATTACTATGCCGCTGTCTCTCCAGATGACAGGTGTATAACAGGCAGTCTGTTTAGGGCTACTGTCCAAGACAGAATTTCGACACTTTCCTCTTGCAAGCTTCAAAATACATGTTGTTCTGCTGTTCAGTATTGGCAAACTAGATTTTTTTTCTTTAAACCTATAAGTTCAGGAATTCAATAGGAGGTCTTTGAGGGATGGACCTATTGTGTAGCAGAACTTTCCGTTGATGTTCATGCTGGGGTCATGGGCATTTACATGTTGCAGTTAAGCTCTGTGCCATGTTAAGGGTGAAGGGCAGGGACTCCCTGGAGTGTGGATGAGAAAGTGGAGTTGAAGCCCAAGATCAGCCATGATCATATTGAATGGCAGAGCAGTCTTGACGGGCCGTATGGTCTACTCCTGCTCCTATTTATTATGTTCTTATGTTCTCTGTAGGCTTAGCCCATCAGGTACAAAAAAAAATTCCTGCTGTAATAAATTGCTTCCAAGAAAACAGCCTTTAAAATTTGAAATCTCACTAAGGTCCTCACCAATACTGGACACCAGGGGTTCGAAGGCATCCAAAAGCAAAATACTGTGAATGTTGGAATTACTCAGCAGGTCAGGCAACATCTGCAGAAAGAGAAAGAGTTAATATTTCAGGTTGATGACCTTCCATCAAAATAGTTCTGACAAAAGGTCATTGACCTAAAATGTTAACTCTGTTTTTCTCTCCACAGACACTGTCTGACCTGCTAAGTATTTCCAGCAGTTTCTGTTTATATTTATAGGCATCCCTTGTGCTCAGCATCACTAGGTGAAGGGTGCAGAAAGGGACCAGGGACTATCATAACCAGGTCCAGTCCTAAATTCTACTTCCACCCACCCCCATAATGGTACTTTTCTGTCACTTAGCTCACTGGAACTTTGGTGTTGTAATTACAAACCCAACAGGAGTTTACAATGGTGGAAAAAATATATATTGTTCTCGTAACCAAATGTCTCAATTGTGACAACTGATTTGGTGCATTGAGGGTAGGTTAAATGGAAGTTAAATTTCCTTCCTTCTTAGCACGTACTGGAATTTACAACTTTACTAAATCTGTTTTCTTCAAGGCTGTATATGTTGCAATTAACACACAGCTGAGGAATGAATCAGTATGCAAAGCTGTAGAATCACTTGTTGGCAGCCAAATGCACATGCATTCAATTTCTTTAATGTTTAAATATTGCATGGGCCACTGTAATGATTTACTGTGTAAACTTGTGTACTCATAGGCAAATAGGGATGACAGAGATTCCCTGATTAGGCCCCACAGATTATTGTGGATGGTGTGAGAGAACAATTAAACACCCTCTTTGGGATGAAAGCAGAGAGATAGTTTGGCATCCTCCCATCTATGAAAGATGATGGACACGTAGCAAACAATCCATTTAGGTGGGGTGTCTTGACTTGGTGCATCTTTGCTGATAGCTCTGAAGGCCAATCCTTGAGAGGCAGGTTCTGCCACAAGTGCTGCATGTGAAGCTGCCAAGTGACGCTGTGAGTTGTTGTTTTTGACGTTAGCACCTGTTGCTAAGATGCTGTAGCAACTCATCGTTGTGGTAGTGCACACCAGTCCACAGGATGTGTCGCCATTTCCCTCTTTCCCAGGCGCATTATGGGTATATCCTGGCAGGACAAAATCACAAATGCGGTAGTCCTTTCAGAGGCAGAGCTCTCAAGTGTGTTGGCACTAATCAAACAGAGGCGGCTTCAGTGGATCGGACATATCCGCAGGATGGAAGACGATCGCATACCTAAGGACCATTTGTATGGTGAGGTAGTCAGGGCTAGACGGCCAGTGGGGCGCCCAAAACTCCACTTCAAGGACGCTTGCAAGCATGACATGAAGGCCCTAAATGTCGGTTAAAGTCCAACTTCTTCTCTGTATTAGGTGACAGAATGGTTCATTGTTATGACACTCAGTGCAAAAAGAAAAGACAACAATGTTTATCAATAAACCTTCATCCAAAGATAAATGTGATGTTGAAGTTGTCTCTAAGTATTGCTGGGACCACAGAGAGACTGGGAGAAATTGTCCTGAGATAACAACAAAAAGTGATGCCCAGTAAATTAAAGTATGATCCAGCAACTGTGATCCATCAAACCTTGACCAACTCTGTATTGAAACCAATTTTCTAATTAGATATTAAAATACTTAAAAACTTACCTTTAACTTTTTGAAATGTTATTGTGCAAATGTTGCATTTGTACTCCAGTCTGTTATCACCTGTGCATGTTGCAAGTCATTAGCATCTGTTAAAATGAAACACCTTCAGAGCAGGGACAGGTTTAGCTATATGAGTTCTCAATTGCTCTCACAAATGTTTTCATCTGTAATTTAGAGGAGAAACCGTCTTGAATAAACTGCTTGTTTTATTGCCAAAGCAATGTTCCTGCCACGTGATAGAGAAGGGTAAATGTTATCAACCGTCAGAGTTTATTGATCAAAAACAAGAGATGGATGACTCAGAGGCACACAAAAACTAAAGATCATTTCTATTGCTTTGAAAAGGAAACTGGGCTCCTTGGCTCCACTGAGCAAAGGAACAGGTTGAATCTATATATCCAGTGGCCCTGTGCTCTCAAATAAAGTGCTGTATTTTTCATGCATAACAGATATTTCATAGCCCTACACACTTAACACACAACTGAGCAGCCAAGAAAATATTTCCACCCCAGTTTAACCGGGGGGGGGTGGGGGGGGGGGGGGGGGTGGGAGTGCGGAGTACAGGGCTTATGTGCGAGGGAAATGCCCACAAGTGTGTCAGCCTGAAGACTGGGCCATTTTAACTACCTGTCCTAATTTACATATTGCAATATCGATACCTGCCCAAGGCAAGTGGGAATGATGAGGTGGCCAGTGGGCGGGAACGTCCTCCGCCGAGGACCCATTTGCTGAGTTGGGGGTGGGGTGGTCAGGAAGGGGGAGATGCCCAAGGCTTAGGAGGCCTAAGGCCTAAGCTGCAGTACTCCTCCTGGCTTACAAAGAAATGTAAAAAAAAATCAAAAATAAAACCTGCCTTGGCCTCTTCTGGTCTCTTCTGGTTATTACTTCTAACATAAACAGAACAGGTAATAATATATGTATTTCTTATGCTCTCAAATAACATGTGTTATATTTTTTATTCATACTTGAGGCTCTTGCCTTGCAGTAAATACTCTTCCTGTGCTGGAATAAGGGTGTAGATAATAGAGATCTAATTAATACATATTATGTTGCATGAGATTAATTATGGATGTAGACAGCTTTTGATAACATCTTAAATATATATATTTCAAAAAATAGATTTCCTCCTCCTCCTTCCCCCTGCATCGCCCCCCTCCCCCAGAAAATTTTTCCTCCATTCCTCAAGGTATTGACTTTATGCTGGGGTCAGTTCCATGGATTTCAGTCACCCTCCATAGACATCACCCAAGATATTTATATTGAACATTAACAGTGGGGGTCATTTTCACCATCACTGTTTGGGCAGAGCAGCTTGACAGCTCATAGAATCCACCCATTGATTTAAATGGGATAAAAATTGAGTCGGTTCTATATTAGGTAGGCAATCCTCTCTGCTGGGGTGAAAGTAAGCATTACCAGGTAGTTAATTGATCATAAAGTAGAAGGCAGAACTGGACACAATATCTAGTGTGGTCTAACTACAGCTTTATAAAGGTTCAGCATAACTTCCCTGTTTTTGTATTCTATGCCTCCATTTATGAAGCCCAAGATCCCATATGCTTTACTAACCACTCTCTTAATATGTCCCGCCACCTTCATGTACATGTATTAGGCAACTACTTTAGATAGGAGGGATATTTTGGGTTGAATGCATGTCACAGTGAACACATACGTCCTGTGAAAGATAATGGTGGACCCTGCATTTATGGTGAGTTCTTAAAGTACTCCAATCCAATGTGAGGAGGAGGTCATTGTAAATGACATGCAAGTTCAGCATATTGCATTAATGAAAGGTGAGTGATAAATTCTCCTACTGACCTGGTAAAGGAATTAATGTTCTTTCAATATTGTTTCCAAGTAGAGGTGGCATTCATACTGTTTGCAGCCTCCTCCCTAGTTCTTCTTTCACCTTTATAGTGCTGACTGTTAAACTGTTAAAGAGTATCTCTTCTCCTGCTTCTACTCCTCCAGGTGAATTTCAGTTATCCTCTAGACTGCTGAAATTCTTACACTCTTTCTCCCACGAAACATTGTGCCTTTAAATGTTGAAACGGTGATTTCTGACCCTTTAAATCCTGCAGCAACACCAGATTGCCCATTCAAGCAGAAAATTAATTTGCCCCAATTTTTTGGCCATAATTCATGCCACGCTGATGCCCGTTGGAAACAAGGTAGGTAAAACACAAAGTTCATCTACCCATCTCATTTCCAAGATTACAGTAAGGCCTCAAGCAGCTCCCGCGCAGCACCCGCGCAGCTCCTATGTGCATATCATTGCAGGCATCCTCTGCACGCTGCAGGGGACTGGTCAAGGAGTATTATTCAGAAACCACATGTTTCAGGTGCAGCCTTCCCTTTCTAAAGGTGCAGTTCCACTGTAGGCTGCTGGATAATCGTTTTTTTGACATTCAGGAAGAAGCTATGACATACCAAGGGATTTTCTGATGCTGCCTTGGACTCACTGTTGAGAGGTCAAAGCCAAGAAGGAGGCCATGTTTCCAGCAGGTGTTAGGAAGCCCTGAAGACTAACTCTGCGAAGGGAATGGTAGCTGCTGGCAAGGGTAGTGAATTCCCAGAGCATGGTACTATAAGCCTGGCAGCAGTGCTGCTAGAAGTTTAATGACCTCACTTGGGTGGGCAAGGTGAGCGAATGCACCTGCACATCACATCTCTCACCCACCACAACACCCACCTCTCACACTGCTCGGTGAACCACACCCCGATCACTCACCCAGCAGCACACCCACTCAAAACTCACTCCTAACATCCTTGCACTACACTCAACCCTCACATCCACCTCTCACTTCCTCCACCATCCTCCAGTATTAGCTGTGGCAGGCAAATCACCCAAACAAACTGACTTAGAGTCACTGATATTCTGCTCCTTCTCTTGCAGAAGAACAGGTAGGAGAGACAGATGACCGGCAGAGGACCACCAAGAATCCATCCTCTCAGCTCCCTTCAGCAAACAGTCCTCAAGGTTATGGGCATCAGTGCCACAAAGCCATTGGCACTTGGCATTGCCAAGTGTATCCCGGAGGACAGTAAGTTGTTGCCTTATGCACCTTCTTCACTGACTCCTCATCCTTATCCTGAAAGCTGCCATAAAATGGAAATTGCAAATGGAGTGACAATGGACCTTTTGCTTTTCTCCTGACACTCTTCCCTCACCCCTACCCACCCATTATGCTTTTGTGCTTTCAGATAGCCAAGACCTGCCAGCTGCCCAGCCTCTGCAGCCTCACATGGAAGTGCAAGAGGAGGAAGAGAGCTCTGAGGAAGAAGCACCATCATTCGGCCTCGCACTCACAGTCATCAGCTCAGATACTGGAACTGCGAAAATGCTAGAGGCTAGTTTAGAGTGAGAATCTGCATGTGGGAGTCAACGGACACGAGTGGGCTTCAGGCAAGCCAGGGGGATAGGCCAGCTCATGTGCAAACTCCCCGAGGGCAAATTAGCAAACCGGCTCTGCTGCAGGGCACACAGGTGAGGACCTCGTTTGAGTGGACTACAGGAAAACGCTGAGATGCTTGGTGTATTGGCAGGCCTACCAGATAGCCTCCAGTCAGTGGCTAGGAGCATGGAGGAATGGCACAGGGCATCTCGCAGAGCTTGGAGCCCATCCTTTCCACCATGGAAGTGGTGCGGAACTCCATGGCAGCACTGCTAGACCAGCCCATGATTGAGCATCTGCTGGCTGGTGTCCCAGTTTCCAGTTCAGCAAAGGTGGAGGCCTCCTGATGTATCAGTGCTGCAGTGGAAGCTCAGACCGAGCTCCTGAGATCCTTGGCTGCTGGCATGCAAGCTCAGAATACAGCCATCCCAGTCTCAGACTGCTGCCATGCAGGCACAGACAGCTGTCATTGCAGGTGTAGATCTCAGTGCTTGATGGGGCATGCAGACTCTCAAAGCAGTCCAGCAATCTGTGATCCAGCAGGTTATGAGGATTGCTGGGGTGCTGCCCGGTGAGAGTGGGAGTGACAGTGGCTCCTGAATGTACTGTCCTCTCTCAGGATGACAGCATTCATGCTCCCACCACTGCCACTCTGTCAGTGCCCCCACTGTTGCCCTTCAGCCAAACAGACCAGACTGCTGCCACCTATGCTGAGGTGGTGTAATCCAAAGCCAGGCCCTCTAAGCCCTGAGCTGCTCCGGGTCATCCACCAAGGCCATCTGCAGTCTCCTCAAATGAAAGTCAGCAGCCTTCCACCAGCCATGCTGCAGCCACTGTGGGAGCACTGAATTGAGGTAATATAAGGTTCGTTTTGGGGTGGGTGGAGAAGTTCCTTTTAACTGAAGCCTCACCATGCGGTCCCTCTTACGTTGTGCATGTGACCTCCTCTTCCTCCTCCTCCTCCTCTCAAAGTGGCCTCCAGATCCAAGGAAGTAATGGCTGGGCCCTCACAATAGTGAGGTGTGGAGGATGCAGCACACCGCTACAAACAAGAACACAATCTCAGGTGAGTACTGCAGAGTTTCCCCTCCCTGCCCACCTTGAACAATCTAAGCAGTGAAATCTCAGTTTAGCAGACCGATGGCTTGTTTCACTGTGTTACAAGTGGCTCCATGACTATAGTTGAAGTCCCTCTGACCTTGTATGGTGGGACAGTAGAAGGAGGTCATGAGCCATGAGTGGGGGGGTATCCCTTGTTTCCAAGCAGCCATCCTGTTGTCTGTCTTGGAGGCCTGAAGATAGTGGGTAGTGGACATTGTTACAGAATACAAGCATCACGGGTGCTGCCAGGATAGCGGTATTCATCAAGATGAATTTCTTGGTGCGGTTTCACACCAAAGGCACACTGACAGAATGGTAGCCCTTATGGTTGCCGTGTCACTCCCCATTGATGTGGAGGGCCTGCAGAGGCACATGTGCGCAGTCAATGGTTCCCTGCACCATAGGGAAGCCACCATTCTAACAAAGTCTTGCACCTTCTCATCCTGGTCTTCCCTCCTCAGGGAGAAGAGGATGCAGTCTCCCTGTCTTCCTGTCGAGCACCTCTTTCACCTCCTGGATACTTCTATGGATGGCGAATTGCGACATTGTTAATGTCACCAGCCGCTGCCTGATGGAACCAGTTGCAAAGACGGAGAGGGCATTAGTGATATTCACAGCCACTGGGAGGGCCGTCCTGAGGCTGCAGGTCATCATGAAGGAGATGACATAACTTCATCACTATTTCCTTTGTGAAGCAAAGCTTCCTGAGGCACTACTCCTGACTCATCCCAGCATAGGACTAGGGTGGGGCCTTCTAAGGAGAGCCCTCCTCCCCTTCCCTCCTTGTAGAGGTTCCCCTCTCTTCCTCTTCTGCATGTCCTGCTCATGTTGCAGAGCAAGTGGCACTGTGACTATTGCCAAACATACCTATATGATTTTCTGCCTTTCTTTGGTCAGCAAATGCCTCCAAACCCCTCCAAACAGTGCTTCCACCAACTATGTCTGAGCACAAGTAAGTCAAAAGCACATCAGAGACAATTTGTTGAGTGGCCCTTTAAATAGCCTCTGAACAGGGACCAACTTGCTTCCTAATCGTTGTTGTTTCAGGAGGGAATAAGGAAGGTGTTGCCTGCACATTCGTTGGCCAATATTAGAATTTGCCATTCGTTCAGCCTTTGATGTCAGTGATGTCATGATCTTACCCTTTGAACCTCTTTGGGCACATGCAGGTCTGCCCCCTGCGTGTGCCAATCCAGTTGCCTCAATGCCAATGGTGCCTCTCATGCTCAACTCTGCAGATAGGCCTTGCAGCACATTCCGTGAATGAATTTCATGGTCAGTCATTTCAAGGGTTCTGGCTGATAACAGAAATACTTGTGGGGCCAACACACTAAAGGTGTGTGCGCTCCCCAAATAGATCAAATTTCACCTGATTTAAATCCGATTGAAAATCTACGTTATTGTATCAAATGGGGCTGTTAGAATGCAAAACCCCAGGCATGATATTGAGGAAATTTTTTTGCACGACATTCATTGAGTTAGCAGTTGGTTAATTTTTTAAATTTATGATCAGTTTATTCAACAGTTTTATTGCACAATAAATTAAGATAATATGCAGGCTGTGAAATTACATCAGGCTTTTATTCAAAAATCTAATCAACATAAATGTTGTGCTGGACCTTGTTGGAAAATAACAGAATGTTAATGGAACAAGCTGTTATTAATGTGAAAATCAGCCAGCAAGTTCAGGGGATTAAGACATACAGTGTGAGTTGCTGGACAAATTCCATCACTCCACCATTTGCTTTGCACAAATGACACCTTGCTTTTACCCTCCCCATTATTGTTAAGAACTTGCTGAATTTGCATATTAATTGTCCATTAAACTTGCCACAGAAAGTGAAATCTTGGCATTAACAGCATAAGTACCTTTTAAACATGGTGATCATTGCTAATGTAGTGGCAAGCAACCTCTCTAGCCCAAAAATTGAACAATTTAAACTGTGGACTCTCATTCTTATAGGTGGCAAATTGTCTTTAAATATTATAAAAATGTCAAATTTTTTACTCTTCCTTTCTTCTCTCTCTCTTAATTCAATCTTTCTTGGGATGTGAGTGTCACTGGTAAGGCCAGCATTTATTGCCCCTTCCTAGTTGCCCTTGAGCAGGGGCTAGTGAGCTACCTACAACTGAATGGCTTGCTTGGCCATTTCAGAGTCAACCACATTGCTGTGGATCCGGAGTCACATGTATACCAGATCAGGTAAAGACAGTTATCCTTTCCTAAAGAACAAGATGGGTTTTTAATAATAATCCAGGAGGCTCATGATCAATGTGACTAGCATTTTATTCCTGATTTATTTAACATATTGAATTTAAATTCCCCCAGGTGCATAGCAGGATTGTGGGATTTGAACTCATATCTCCAAAGCATTCTTCCAGGCCTTTGGATTACTAGTCCAGTAACATTACCACTATGCTACTATCCCCATGCCTTTATTACACTTGCTGTACCTGATGTGACTTTAGTTTGCCCTCTTTGCCCGTTATTCCTGTTTGTTTCTCAATCCTTAAATCTCATTGGTTGAGAAGATACAGTATTGGTTCCCTGCTCACAGATATCGTCGATGCCCCATTGCCCCTGCTGCACCACGATCAGCTCGCGCTTCCAACAAATTACAACCAAAACAAAAATTTGAGAGCTGAAGGGTGCAGAGACATGTCTAAAGGAGCATGTCCCAACAAGATCTAGCCATATATTTTAATCTCTTTAAACACTCTAAGCACATTATTGTTACTGCAAATATTTAATAGGGGTTTTCCAAAATAAATTAGTCATAGTGCTATAGTGGTCTTTGTATTGAATTTTCTGAAGTAATTATTTGGATTGGTGTGTGAAAATGTTACAATAGGTCCATAAAATATTGTGCAAATTCACATACATTTAATTGAGGAGGCCCAGGTAGAGTTAGATCAAATAGGGATGGATCACAAAACTCAAAACCACTCAGGCAAGTTTGATCAACTTAATTTCCAATAGGACAGCCTTTCAAAGATTGTCAATGTTTTAACAGCAAAGCGTTCTTAATCTATTCTTGAAAACAACAAATTAAAGACTATTTTATTGAAGGTTCTGGAAGAACACCTTGAATTAAACTGTCATTGTTCTACCCACATTTCACTAGAAAGGCAGTGATCCTTAAAGTTCTCACTATTCTTTTTGGATCATTTTAGCAATTCATTAAAATCCACCTCCACTGTATCCTCAACCCTTAACACTGAGATCATCACTTTCCAATTAGTCTCCTGAGTCTGCCAAGTTCTGGTAGACTAATTCTGTATTTCTTCTCTCAGCATCCTCGCCAGTCAATGAGCAATATCCACCATCGGTAGGGTTTCTCACTGGTGTGCATTAGCTCACTGTGACTTTTTAAAATAAAACAAGTAAGATGATGCCTTCATCATCATGTTCAAGCCATGTCAAAACAACCACAGTTACTTTGATATGCAAAAAAAATGTCTTAATTATACCAAATCATTAAAATGTGAGTCTGTAACAATTCACAGTTTAGAAACAGGAGTAAATGTGATACATTTACACACAGAGTTCAGTTCAAGACCTTTACCTTGGTTCTTGTGAGTTATTGGTAAATACATAAATTTCTCTGCAGCACCTGTGGAAGAGCCTGTCACTCCAGAATTGGCCTTTATAGCCACTCCAGGCGCTGCTTCACAAATCACTGACCACCTCCAGGCGCGTATCCATTGTCTCTCGAGATAAGGAGGCCCAAAAGAAAGAAAGAAAGAAGAACATATGATTTGCTAAACAGTGGGGCAGCAGGAAGAGGGACATGTGAAATGTACCAGCAGTCCAGAGATTTAAGAGAATGCTCCATTTTCAGGCAGCTCATAAATGCCAATTTGGCCATTAAAATCAATCCCAGTATTTTAACATAGACTAGATTTTCTTCCTGTTCTACCACTGCCCCACACCAGCGCAACCCCCAAATTTTTGTTAGAATTCAGACTGATAGGGGCAGAACGTGTCTTGGAGATGAACTGCACTGTGTTCCCATTTTTCTTTCACTTCACTCCAGTATCCCAGGCCTAGACACGTACAATGCACATGCCTATATAAGATTCAGCATATGTTAAGAAGATGCAATTTTTGGGAAATACATCTTCCAGCATATTTCTAACAAAATGAATCTTAAAAAATGCAAGATGGAAGAGATAGCCCCTGATATCCAGCATCACTTAGTGGGGGTGGGAAGGATGGAGCCTTATTTTCTTCCCTAGTGGCAATTTACTAAGGGGTAGGTTTAACCTCACTCAACCGTCGGGAAAATTGACAGGATCGGATGCAATGCTGGTTTTGCTCCCTGCCTGATTTTACTCTCTATTGAGGTCAACGGAGAGTAACTGGCAAGTAACATTCACGCCACACAAGTGCCAGGCAATGACCATCTCCAACAAGAGAATCTAACCATCTCCCCTTGACATTCAATGGCATTACGATCGCGAAATCCCCCACTATCAACATCCTGGGGGTCACCATTGACCAGAAACTGAACTGGAGTAGCCAAATAAATACAGTGGCTACAAGAGCAGATCAGAGGCTGGGAATCCTGTGGTGAGTAACTCACTTCCTGACTCCCCAAAGCCTGTCCACCATCTACAAGGCACATCTATAGGAGTGCGATGGAATACTCTCCACTTGCCTGGATGGGTGCAGCTCCAACAACACTCAAGAAGCGCGACACCATCCAAGAGAAAGCAACCCGCTTGATTGGCACTCCATCCACAAACATTCACTCCCTCCACCACCGACACACAGTGGCAGCAGTGTGTACCATCTACAAGATGCACTGCAGCAACGCACCAACGCTCCTTAGACAGCACCTTCCAAACCCATGACCTCTACCAACTAGAAGGACAAGGGCAGTAAATGCGTTGGAACACTTGCGTTGCAAGTTCCCATCCAAGCCACACACCTTCCTGACTTGGAACTATATCGCTTTTCCTTCACGGTCGCTGGGTCAAAATCCTGGAACTCCCTTCCTATGGGTGTACCTACCCTACATGGACTACAGCAGTTCAAGAAGGCAGCTCACCA
Organism: Heterodontus francisci; assembly: GCF_036365525.1. Taxonomy (NCBI): domain Eukaryota; kingdom Metazoa; phylum Chordata; class Chondrichthyes; order Heterodontiformes; family Heterodontidae; genus Heterodontus; species Heterodontus francisci. The sequence goes on along the minus strand of NC_090380.1, from coordinate 91,414,542 downwards.
CCACTTTCTCAAGGGCAATTAGGGATGGACAGTAAGTGCCGGCCTAGCAAGCGACACCCACATTCCATGAATGAATTTTTAAAAAATTAGGTGGAGAGCAAAACTGTCATTACACCCAATCACATCGGTTCCCTGCCTAGTGATTAAGGTTAAAATTCCCCTGGTAAAATTGGGCAGTGTGGTCAGCAGTCCTAATTCACTGTGTTCCAGTTATTAAAATTAGAAAATTTACCCCAAGTTTATTTACACATCTTTTTAGGTTTTTCTACTATTTCCTAGTTCTACTTCCCATTTAATCACTACATTCATTTTCCTTTCCACAAACTTCTGTCATGCACAACCCCCACAATAGTAATGGTATTTTGTTGTTAGCCTTGACACAACGATCACCAAAACTCAAGGGTCCACCCATTTCCACATTACGAATCATTTCTCAAACATTATGAGATGCTCAGTCTAATATTGCTGCAGCCTCATTGCCCTGCTTCACATGTTGAGAACAAATTGCTTATTATCTCCATAAAATTGCTTGTGCTTTCACCATTTCCTTTCAATTGTCTCTGATCTGTCCACTTTAACTGTAGGATATTGAAATCATCCATGATTATCACATTATGATTCCCTGCAGGTGCTCTCACTTGTTGGAACAGCTGACATCTACCTCTTCACCCTCAGTTGGCTGTGGATAGGAACTGCCAATTACTACTTTGTTGCCATTATATTATTACTAATTTCTGCTCAAATTGCTTCTATCATCTCTTCTGCAATTATTTTTAACCTTTTGCACACCACTATTGACATTGCAATCCTCTTCAAACAAGAAATTCATCAACTACTAATACAGTTGTGTTATTGATGGTTTGTAATACTGATGCAGTTTGCACAAAGGACTGTTTCTTATTCATTATAAAAACACTAAATATCTGTGCTCGCTTTTCTGTACATTATATATTTATAGGTCTTTGAAGTACTTGTTTCTGTGTAATAGCTTTAATTCTATCACAGAAGAATTTTATTTAGTGCTGCATCAGAAAACATTGAAGCCAAGCTTTGTGTGACTAGTGGTGGTGTATCGCCATACTTATAAATTCCTTTTAAACATTTTATCAGTTCAAGATTGATTTAAAATATTTAAGCACCTTTTTCAGAGCTATCGCTTCTATTTTTACTAGGCTTCCATTAAATAATGAACTATTTTTCAAAACTCAAAATGGATTCAAGTTCGGCCCCAGTATTTGATTTGCCTAAACTTTTAACAGCTGGTTTGGTTTACCTATAATAGCGTGCTTCCACTAATTATTCTTTTGTACCATTTCCTCATTCAGCAGCTTGATCACAATTCCCGTGAGTGGATCTTGTTCCCCATGATTATCATTTTATTCATTCGTGGGATGTGGGTGTCGCTGGGCCAGCATTTACTGCCCATCCCTAATTGCCCTTGAGAAGATGATGGTGAGGCACTGCCTTCTTGAACCACTGTAGTCCTTAGGGTGTAGCTACACCAGCAGTGCTGTTAGGAAGGAAATTCCAGGATTTTGATCCAGCGACAATGAAGAAACGGCGATATAGTTCCAAGTCAGGATAGTGTGTGGCTTGGAGGGGAACTTGCAGGCGGTGCTGCCCTTGTCCTTCTAGGTGGTAGAGGGTCGCGGGTTTGGAAGGTTCTGTCAAAGGAGCCTTGGCAAGTTTCTGCAGTGTATCTTTAGATGGTACACACTGCTGCCACTGTACACAGTGGTCAAGGGAGTGAATGTTGAAGGTGGTGGATGGGGTGCCAATCAAATGGACTGCTTTGTCCTGCATGGCATCGAGCTTCTTGAGTGTTGTTGGAGCTGCACCTATCCAGGCAAGTAGAGATTATTCAATCACACTCCTGACTTGTGCCTTGTAGATGGTGGACAGGCTTCGTGGAGACAGGAGGTGAGTTACTCGCTGCAGAATTCCCAGCCTCTGACCTTCTGTTATAGCCACGGTATTTATGTGGCTGCTCCAATTCAGTTTCTGGTCAATGGTGACCCCCAGGATGTTGACAGTGGGGCATTCAGTGATGGTAATGCCATTAAATGTCAAGCAGAGATGGTTAGATTCTCTCTTGTTGGAGATGGTCATTTGCTGGCACTTGTGTGGAGTGAATTTTACTTGCCACTTGTCAGCCCAAGCATGGATGTTGTCCGGGTCTTGATGCATCTGGACATGGGCTGCTTTCGTATCTGAGGAGTCATGAATGGTGTTGAGCATTGCACAATCATATGGAAGCTGCAGCTTTTCACTTTCTTGTCCAATCAAAAAATCCATGTTACCATGTTGGACTAGCTATCAGGCATGCTCAATTATCTGACGGTTCTCATTAGCCATCAGGGGAGGAGAAGTGAGTCCCTCCATTATGGTGTTTAAACAAGGTTTCACCGTTAGCATTTGCAACAGTTGTACAGATGTTTAAATCCACCTGCCCTCACTGGGATGAGTTTCCTCAGTTGCTGGATAATCCACAGAAGTTCCATCTCCATAGGAATAAAAATAGGAAGAATGAGTATTACCCCACACAGACCCCTTGTATTGGATAAATGGGTGAGTGAGATTGATGCTAATAATGGAAAAATTTGCAGCTCAGGCTGCCCAGGCCTCTCAATGGAAGGATGAAACATAGTAGAGGAAAAGAACATAGCAGAGGCATTTAATTAACAGTCTGAGTAAGAGAAAGCAGTTTTGTTAGCTGATTAAATTCAGTGGTATAGAACAAAGAAACATGGAAAATGGAAGTGAGTCCTTCCAAAAATCAACAAAAACTAGCAACAGAACATTTTGCCAACTCCAAACCCAACTGAGATAGTGCCACCACCAAACATATATTTCCCAGCCCTCCCCTGTCTGCATTCCAAAGGACCGTTCCCTCCGTGACACCCTGGTTCACTCCTCCATCACCCCCGACACCTCGCCCCCTTCCAACGGCACCTTCCCATGCAATTGCAGGAGGTGTACCACCTGCCCTTTTCCCTCCACTCTCCTCACTATCCAAGGCCCTAAACACTCCTTCCAGGTGAAGTAGCAATTTACTTGTACTTCTTTCAATTTAGTATTACTGTATCGCTGCCCACAATGCGGTCTCCTCTACACTGGGGAGACCAAATGTAGATTGGGTGACTGCCCTGCAGAACACATCCACTCAGTCCACAAGCATGACCCTGAGCTTCTGGTTGCTTGCCATTTTAATTCACCACCTTGCTCTCAAGCTGACATTTCTGTCAATGGCTTGCTGCAGTGTTCCAGTGGAACTCAACACTAGCTTGAGGAAAAGCACCTCATCTTCTGATTAGGTACTTTACAGCCTTCTGGACTCAACAATCTCAGACCATGACTGTCATTTTGATTGTTTTTTTTAACCATGTGCCAGTCTTAAACTTTTTTTTCTTGTTTTTGCTTTCGGACAGAGCTATTCATTTTTCTGCCATTAACACTCTCTCTGGACAAATACTTTGTCTTTTACTGTAACTATTACTGCTCCTTTTGCCTTTCACAGACCTTCCCTTTTGTTCTTCTTGCCCCCTCTCTACAGATGCTGCCAGACCTGCTGAGTATTTTCAGCACTTACTGTTTTTATTTGAGATAAGGGCAGGACAGAAGGTTCTGAGGGTGGTTTTGGTGAATATGAAAATTTGTCATAAGACACAGAAGCAAATGAAAAATGATTTTCATTTTAAAAAAATCTAGATAGCTAGCTTGTTTCCGCTTTGACAGCCCACTTAAAAACCAGACAGACAATCTGTTATGAAACTGGATGGGTACTTCATCTCTGCTGTGACTGTGGAAACTGTTGCCATAGAATTATTTTTAGTTTGCATGTGATGCACTTAGCTAACTTACAGACAAATGCTTTCTGCCATAAATAGCCCTTGATAAAACCACAATAAACAGCAGTAATGAGCAAGAATGAATATTCTTAAACCATTTTATTAAATAGATTGAAGAACAGTGGAGTTGGCATTTAATTAACAGTCTGAGTAAGAGAAAGCAGTTTTGTTAGCTGATTAAATTCAGTGGTATAGAACAAAGAAACATGGAAAATGGAAGTGAGTCCTTCCAAAAATCAAAAAGAAAGAAGCAATATTGACACCAATCCTCCTTCTTCAGAACGAATGAGATCAGAATCTCTCATTGCCTTGAACAATATTTACTGAACTGTATTTTGGTATCCAGTGCCTCTTTATGAATGCTTACGAGATGATTTGCTGTGACATTGCACAAGTGCAGTCAACATCAAATGTAGCATTAGAGGACAGGAAGAGAAAGAGTGATTGTGGGGAGGAGGGGAGGAGTTGAGGGAAAAAGAATAGGAGGGCAAAGAAGGGTAGTAGGAAGCAGCGGATAAGAAGAGTGAGAAAGAGAGAGAAGTAGAGATGAGCAGGGGAAAAAAGGAGTGATAAAAAGAGGAATGGTGTGGAAGAAGAGGTTAGCAATGAGGCAGGGAATAGAAGAGAGGAAAAGGGGAGTATGGGACCTGAGGATTGGATGGGGTGCTAGATACAGAGAGGTATAGGTGAAGGGATAGAAAAAGGAGATGATTGGAGAAACGGGGAGAGGGATGGCTATAGGTGGACAGACATGAGAGAGGGAGAATAGGAGGGCGAGTAAGATGGAGAGAGAAGTTAAGGGAAGGGTAATGAGGAGGCAGAAGGGGTAATAGGAACAGGAGAGGGAGCAAGAGGAGGAGGATTGGGGAAAGGAGGGAATGGAAGACGGTTGATTCGTGGTGGGGGAACAGATTTGCAGGATCTGTTTTAATGATCTGTGTAGGAGGAAGAAGTAAACCAGAGACAAATGTACTCAGTGGATTGGCCTAGACTAATCACTGCCTTGCAGAGTGGGTGCGAAATGCTGCTCACAGAGGAGGGGAAAAGGCTGAAAGGCTGGTCAGTGTCAGGTGGACGAGACTGAAATGTTAGTTTATGGGGGTGGTGGGCAGAAGGGGGTAGGGGTTAGCAGATGATAGAGAGAAAGAGATTAGTTGCCAAGCAGAGGGAAAATGGCTGCTCAGTAGATGGAGAGGGAATGTCTCTGTTGTAGGCAGGAAGCCTGCTGGAAATGCACCTCAATTATTAAAGTAAGGCTGACCTTCAGAAGTTGTCTGGGTCCACCAGCATGGCCTTGGGGTAGACAAAACCACACCACAAAGTTGCAGCAACACTGGAACCAGGAAGGAAACTCTCACATGGATATCCAGGTTTGAAGGTATTGTAGAAAAGGCAACCAAACTGATACCTAATTTTTGATGAACGATGAAGGGAGGTTGAAAAACCTGGGATTGTTTACTCTGGAGAACAGGAGTCCCAAGAGAGACACAATTCACGGTTCTTAAAGTAATGGATAATTTGAAGCAATCCAAAACTGATATAATTGTCCCATTAGCTTTTCATAATCTGTTTCAAATATTTGAACAATTTTCCCTTAAAAGATGCAACCATCTCTAGCTCTACCACTCCTTGTGCCAAAGCATTCCATGTTCCAACAAACCTCTAGATACAAGAATGTTCTTTAACCTCCCTACCTTCCATCTCAGGGGAAATTTTAAATTCTTGGGCCACAAAATTTGGCACCGTAGTACCAGTTGTTTCAGTGCTATGGGAGCCAGTTGAGGTTAAACGTAGTGGGGGTCCGCACCAAACCACTTCCAGCAGGGCTCGCACCAATCAACATGTTGTGGAGGATGACAGTGTGAGCATTCTGTGTATGGAGTGAAAGTAGGCAGAGTGGGCAGATTGTGACATCAGCTGGCGTCTAATGCTGATTTGGCATATGACCTGCAATTTTGGACCTCGTCACCTCTGTTAACACCCTCTCTTAAATATGCATGCACGAGGGACTGCCCTCCCCTGGACACCTCCCTCCCCCTCACCACCAATCCTATTTAAAGGCATCACCATCCAACTTGCAGGTTTGTTGCTTTTGATTATGTAGTTGCTGTTGCAGAGTTAGTGGAAGTACTGGATTGTTGGAGGAGTTGTGAAAAGTTGGTTAAGTCAGCAGGGAGTGGTGCAGGACATTTAGAAGGAGTGTGTGCTTCTGAGCACACCACTTACTCCCAGTCATGGGGGCTACAGTTGAAGTTTCTCTTGGACTGCAGCATCAGAGGGAAAGGGAACAGAGGCGGCAGAGAAGACAAGCTGCTTGCAGAGAGAGGAGGAGGAGGACTCTGAGCAGGTGGCCTTACCCACCTAAGGTCTTTAGGGAGCCCTTCTCCTACCTGCACTTAAGCCAGGAGCAGAATGTTCATCGGCTGCGCTTCACCAAGGAGGTGGTCACAGAACTGTGCCAGCAATTGGAATTGGATCTGCAGCTTCATGGACCAGCAGCTGGCATGGACTTAATAGGCTAAATGGCTTCCTTCTGTATTATAACTATTCTATGAATCTCTGAGTCAAGGCAGGGTGAGAATTGCACTGCCAGTGGTGATCAAGGTGACTATGGCCATGAATTTTTATGGTAAAGACTCCTTCCAGACTGGAACAGGTGAATTTGCTAGCATAACGCAGCTTGCTATCCATCACTGCTTCCTGGAGGTCAACAAGGCTCTGTAGGCCAAGAGAGAGGATTTCATTGTCTTCTCGCTAAACAAAGAGAAGCAGATGAAGCAGGCACATGGCTTTGCCAGGATAGCAGGCTTTTCCATGGTGCAAGGAACCATCGACTGCAAGGGGTACCACTCACTCAATGTACAGTTGGTGTGTGACCATGCCCAGAGCATCGGGCTGATGAATGCTCACTATCCTGGCAACAGTAATGATGCTTTCATCCTGCACCAGTCCTCAGTTCCAGTAACCTTCAAGCCATCAGAGGATGGCTGCTTGGCGACAAGGTCAATTTGCTGTACACCTGGCTAATGACCCAGCTCTACAACCCTACCACACATGGACAGCGCTCATTACAATGAGAGCCACGTGCAATGAGGAACATTGTCAAGCAGACCATTGGTGTGCTGAAGCAACGGTTCTGTTGAGTGGGTCGCTTGGGGTGAGTCTCCCTGTACTCGCTGGAACAGGTGTCCTGATTCTTGCTGGTCTGTTGCATTCTCCACAACCCGGCCATCATGAGGGTGCAGCCTTGTCACTAGGGCTTTGGCGATCACCTCAGGAGGAGGAGAGGGAAGAGGAGAAGGTAATTGGCACATCCACAGTCTGGACAGGCTGTCCATGAGTATACGAGCAGACTTCCTCGGAATGAGCCCCTGATCTCCCTTGCTCAATACTTCCCCACCTTCCTATCCCTCTGTTATCGACCATCACAGCATCATCTTGGCCACAATTCTGAAAAGAGAGAGAACTTTATCAGTGAGTGTGTTGCAATGTGTTTGGGTGATATGCCTGCCATGATGTTTACCACCTCTTCCAGGCTGGAAAGTATGGACACCAAGCTCTGCACGAAGCCTTGTGTCAAGTTGGAATTGGACTCCTCCATGCTCCTTGACAGTGATACAGTCTCTGTGGCAGGCCTGCCAATGCACCAACCATTTCTGTGTGCATGCCCATTAACCTTTTCCTGTATGCTGCCCCATCAGAGTCCTCATCTTGCCCTCTGATGAGCTGGCACAGGCTCTATCCTCTCTCCCTGGCCTGGCTGCAACCCACTCATGCCTGGTGATGCCCCACGTGCAAATCCCGCCTCCATACTGTCCTCTAAAATACTGGCTGTGCCTGTGTCTGAGCTGGTGGTTGCAAATGTCAGATCGAGTGACAGAGTTTCTTCCTCTCGCTCTTCAGTTCAGGCATCACTGGCTGGCCAGGTGGCTGTTCTTGGGTATCAGAAAGCATAAATGCACAAGGATAAGGTTGGGGTGAGGGAAGGGGAGGGAAAGCAAGAGGTGCATAGTCACACCATCAGCAACTTGTACATCATCACAGATTGTGGGATGCGGGTGAAGTGATATTTGGGAAGGTACATAGGGCAGGAATACACTATCATCCTCATTGGCTTCAGCGACTCCGCTGGCCACGGCCTCAGTAACAACCGCTCCAATTATCCCCAACACTGTCTCTTCCATGGACATCAGCACATGTCGCCGTGCCTGCTTCCCCACCAATTTATTGTTGCTGCTGCTGTCTATTACTGGCTGCCTTGTCCTGCAAAAGAGAGAGAACTTTATCAGTGAGTGTGTTGCAATGTGTTTGGGTGATATGCCTGCCACAGTTGAATAACTGACATTGTGTGCAAGCTGTGATATGTGAGCGTGCGTCTTGCAGCAGTGCTAAGTGTGTGAGGTTGAGGTGAAGTGTATGAATGTGAGGTTTCAGTCTTGGTTGATGTGAATTGTTGATAGGCAAGAGGAGGCGGGTGTGGTGATTGGAGCAGTATATGAGGTTAGTGGTGCAGTTGGTCAGATTTGGTGTGTAAGGACATTGGCCACTCAAGTGAGGTCATTAAACTTCTTGAAGCACTGCATCCAAGGTCCTCAGTGCCAGACTAGTGACATTGACCCCCATGACCCCCCGCTCCCACTGATTTCTGAGCAGTTGCCTGGAGGGCCTCCTGGCCTCTAAGTGAAGGGAACCTGTGTCCTCCAGTTGACCTCCTGTACCAGTGATTCCAGTGCAACTTCCAAAAACCTGGGCACCCTCTGTCTTGCCTGTTGCAATATCTTATATCCTTCCTGAAGGTCTTCCAATGTTACCCAAGTAGTTTTATCCCCTGCTGCATCCAGAGCGGACCTCGCCTTTAAGAATTGTGGCCAGGTTTGAAGTAGTACAAGCTAGTTTTAAGCGGTGCTAGCGTTGCACGGGGTTGGGTTCCCTGCTGAAGTATACCACTGCATTCAGCGCTGGGGTACAGGTCACAATCAATGAAACGAGTAGGCAGCACAAGGTTTACGCACTGCCTGTATCACTTCGATCGGATGTGGGATAATAACGCATCACAATCCCCAGGCCCAAATTCGGGGGCTATATAATTTAGCCCCCTTGATGTCTTATCACTTACTCTCCAATCAGAGGAAGCAGTCTTTCCCTATTCACTCTCTCAAATGCTTTCATAATGTTAAAACCCTCCACTAAATCTCATCTTCAGCCAAATGGATGAACCTATTCTGCCTCTTCCTGAGATCCCGACCATCATATGCCCAGCCATTTGGATTCCCTCCATGTCATAGAAGCAACTGAGTGCATTGGACACAGCAAAGGCAATGGCCCCTAACATCATACCAGCGGTAGTACTGAAGACCTATGCACTACAGCTAGCCTCTGTCCTAGGAAAGCTGTTTTATTTTTAGTCCAGCTATGGCATTGGCTTCTACCTGACAATGTGAAAGATTGCCCAGGTATGTCCGATTCACAAATAAACAGGATAACCCTGTCAAGTTCTAATCGTAAATAGTGATGGAAGGATTCATCAATAGTGCCATCTAGTGCCATCAACTCACCAATAACCTACTCACCAACGCTCAGTTCTAGTTCCATCAAGTTTGACATCAAGGAGCTCCAGCGTATACTCTAAACAATGGTGTCAAAGAGAATACCATCCAGTAATTGCAATTATACCTAAAAGAAAGGAAGATCATTGAGATTGTTGCAGGCTATTCGTGATAGCCCGAGGACATCACTGCAGAAGTTCCTCAGAGAAACATCTTCAGCACTGCTGTTGATGAAAGGCGGAACACTGGTGCGGAGTGGGGAGCAGGTAAGTTTATCAGTGCGGAAGTGGGGAGCGGAGTAAAACTAATTTCATAGGTCAAGTGAGTTCTGGGAAGGGTTAAAGATTAAAGTTTGTGAACTTTGGGGGGGAGGTCAGGTACACAAGGCAAGTATTTTGGGAGGATAGGGCAAGGAATGAATTGTTTGGTCATGGGTGTGGGGGGGTGGGGTTGAGAGAGGGTCTTGAAACATGTATTTAATTTGTTTGAACAAATTCCAAGTGACTATTTCTTTAAGAATTCAAATTAAATGTAAGGGTCTGATGCCCTTTAAAAATGGTGTCGGCACCTGCGCAATGGCATCAGAGGCTGTTGCCGGGGATAGATTGCCCGCCCCTCCACGTCATCTGGGGAGGAGGGGGCGCTCTTCCCCGGCCACATAAATGAGCCACAGTGTTTAATATTGCAGCGGATCTGTGGAGTACAGCCCATGTGTGTGGTTCGCCATTTTTTATGGGCAACGGGTTCTGCCATTGACCGGCAGATCTGGCTGGACCACATAAAGCTCTAACTGTTCTAGGATCATCATGAATTGCAAAGCAACCCTGGCTTCTTTACTCTACTGCAAACTGTCTTCTTAAACCCCCTCTTCCCTGTCTCCTTCACCCTCAACTCCAACAAGTGCAAGAAGCTCATGGGCTTCTTTGTCACTAAGGTTGAGACCATTTTTTAATTTGTTTCATGGCATGTTGGCCTTGCTAGCAAGGCCAACATTTGTTGCCCATCCTGAATTGCCCTTGAGAAGGTGGTGGTGAGCTGCCTTCTTCAATCACTGCAGTCCATCTGGTGGGGTACACCCACAGTGCTGTTAGGGAGGGAGTTCCAGGATTTTGAACCAGTGACAGTGAAGGAATGGCGACATAGTTCCAAGTCAGGATGGTGTGTGGCTTGGAGGGGAACTTGCAGGTGGTGGTGCTCCCATGCATCTGCTGCCCTTGTCCTTCTAGGTCGTAGAGGTTGCGGGTTAGGAAGGTACTGTCAAAGGAGCCTTGCTGAGTTGCTGCAGCGCATCTTGTAGATGGTACACACTGCTGTCACTGTGCATCGGTGATGGAGGGAGTGCATGTTGAAGGTGGTGGATGGGGTGCCAATCAAGCGGGCTGCTTTGTTCTGGAAGGTGTCAAGCTTCCTGAGTGTTGTCAGAGCTGCACTTATCCAGGCAAGTGGAGAGTATTCCATCACACTCCTAACTTTGTAGATGGTGGACAGGCTTTGGGGAGTCAGGAGGTGAGTTACTTGCCACAGAATTTCCAGCCTCTGACCTGCTCTTGTAGTTACAATATTTATGTGTCTGCTGCAGTTCAGTTTCTGGTCAGTTGTAACCCCCCGGATATTGATAGTGGGGGATTCAGCAATGGTAATGACAATGAATGTCAAGGGGATATGGTTAGATTCTCTTTTGTTGGAGATGGTCATGTCTGGCACTTATGTCGCACGAATGTTACTTGCCACTTACTAGCCCAAGTCTGGATGTTGGCCAGGTCTTGCTGCATATGGACATGGACTGCTTCAGTATCTGAGGAATGGCGACTGGTGCTGAACATTGAGCAAGCATCTGCAAACATCCCCACTTCTGACCTTATGATGGAAGGAAGGTCATTGATGAACCAGCTGAAGATGGTTGGGCCTAGGATGGTACCCTGAGGAACTCCTGCTGCAATGTCCTAGGGCTGAGATGATTGGCCTCCAACAACTATGACCATCTTCCTTTGTGCTAGGTATAACTCCAACCAGTGGACAATTTCCCACCTGATCCCCATTGACTTCAATTTGGTTAGGGCTCATTGATGCCACACTCAGTCAAATGCTGCCTTGATATCAAGGGCAATCACTTTCACCTCACCTCTTGAGTCCATGCTTGGACCAAGGCTGTAATGAGGTCAGGAGCTGAGCATCAGTGAGCAGCCTGTTGCTGTTCATGTGGCACTTGATAACTCTGTCGACAACACCTTCTATCACTTTGCTGATATTCGAGAGTAGACTGATGGGGCGGAATTGGCCGGACTGGATTTGTCCTGCTTTTTGTACAGGACATACCTGGGGAATTTTTCACATTGTCGGGTAGATGCCAGTGTTGTTGCTGTACTGGAACAGCTTGGCTATGGGCATGGCTAGTTCTGCAGCACAAGTCTTCAATACTACAGCCAGGATGTTGTCAGGGCCCATAGCCTTTGCAGTATCCAATGCCTTCAGCTGTTTCTTGATATCACATGGAGTGAATTGAATTGGCTGAAGACTGGCATCTGTGATGCTGGGGACCTCAGGAGGAGTCCGAGATGTATCATCCACTCGGCACTTCTGGCTGAAGGTGGTTGCGAATGCTTCAACCTTTTATTTTGCACTGATGTGCTGGGCTTCCCCATCATTGAGGATGGGGATATTTATGGAGTCTCCTCCTTCGGTTAGTTACTTAGTTGTTCACCACCATTCATGACTGGATGTGGTAGGACTGCAGAGCTTTAATCTGCTCTTTTGGTTGTGGGATCACTTAGCTCCGTCTATCACATGCTGCTTCCGCTGTTTGGCATCAGCTGCCTCTGCCACTTCCCTCCATTCCCCTCGTCCAGTGGACCAAACTTCCTCTTAAGCTTCCCCCTATCCTAGACCTGAACTCGCATTTTTCTATAGTTTCTCTCCTATCTCCCCTCCTGCCTCTCTGAGCTCATCTTGTCCATGAGACCCACCTTCTGCTCCCTCAAACCTATTCCTACTATATGGGATTAGTATAGCATTAGTATAAATGGGTGGTTGATGGTCGGCACAGACTCGGTGGGCCGAAGGGCCTGTTTCAGTGCTGTATCTCTAAAACAAAAAAAAACTAAAAGTACTATATTGCTGACCACTCAACTTCCCCTCCTGGTCCTCATATTAACCAATTGTTAATGGTTCTCTCTCCTCAGGTACTGTTCCGCTCTCCTCTAAATATGCTGTCATCACCCTTCTCCTCAAAGAAACAACTCTTGACCCCTCCATCCGTGCAAATTATCATCCCATCTCCAACCTCCCTTTCCTCTCCAAGTGCTTGAATATGCAAGCGCCTCCCAAATAGGTTCCCACCTTTCCTCAAACCCTCCAATCTGATTTCTGCCCCTGCCAATACCAAAATGGTTCTTAACAAAGTCACAAATGACTGTGACAAAGGTAAACTATCTTTCCTTGTCCTTCTTGACCTGTTTGCAGCCTTTGACACAGATAACTACAACATCCTCCTGGGTGGGACCGCACTCACCTGGTTCCATTGTTATCTAACTAATAGTAGCCAGAGAATTACCTGCAATGGCGTTTCTTCCCACTGCTACACTGTTACTTCTGGTGTCTCTCCAAGGATCTATCAATGGCCCCCTCTTATTTCTCATCTACATGCTGTCCCTCAGTGACATAATCTGAAAAGCATCACTTTCCACATGTACGTTGACAACAACCAGTTCTACCTCACCATTACCTCTCTCAACCCTCCACTGTCTCTAAATTGTCAGACTGCTTGTCTGACATAGAGTATTGAATGAGCAGAATTTCCTCCAACTAAATCTTGGGAAGACGAAAGTCATTGTCTTCATTCTCCACTGCATACTCTGTTCCCTGGCCACCAACTCCATACCTCTCCCTGGCAACTGTCTGAGGCTGAACCAGAGCATTTGCAACCTTGGTGTCATATTTGACCCCGAGATGAGCTTCCGACCACATATCCACTCTACCCTTAAGATCGCCTATTTCCACCTCCGTAGCATTTCCTGATTCCATTCTTGCCTCAGCTCATCTGCTGCTGAAATCCTCATCCATGCCTTTGCTACCTCTAAATTTGGCCATTCCAATGCACTCCTGACATACCGTCCGGAATTGGAACTATATCGCCGTGCCTTCACTGTCACTGGGTCAAAATCCTGGAACTTCCTTCTTAACAGCACTGTGGGTGTACCTACCTCACATGGACTGCAGCGGTTTAAGAAGATATCTCACCACCACCTCCTCAAAGGCAATTAGGGATGGGCAATAAATGCTAGCCTAGCCAGCGACGCCCACATCCCATAAATAAATAAAAATAAAAAAACTCCTCGCCAGACTACCAAGTTCTATTCTCTGTAAACTTGAGGTTATCCAAAATTCTGCTTTTTTTTTTATTCGTTCATGGATGTGAATTACCCATCCCTAATTGCCCTTGAGAAGCTGCTGGTTAGCTGCCTTCTTGAACCGCTGCAGGCCATGTGGGGTAGGTACACCCACTGTGCTGTTAGGAAGGGAGTTCCAGGATCTTGACCCAGCCACAGCGAAGGAACAGCGATAAAATTCCAAGTCAGAATGGTGTGGGGCTTGGAGGGGAAGTTTCAGGTGGTAGTGTTCCCATGCTTCTGCTGCCCTTGTCCTTCCAGGTGGTAGAGGTCATGGGTTTGCAAGGTGCTCTCTAAGGAGCCTTGGTGAGTTGCTGCAATGCATCCTGTAGATGGTATAGACTGCTGCCACTATATGTCGGTGATGGAGGGAGTGAATGTTTGTGGACGGGGTGCCAATCAAACGGGCTGCTTTTTCCTGGATGGTGTCGAGCGTCTTGAGTGTTTTTGGAGATGCGCCCATCCAGGCAAGTGGAGAGTATTCCATCACACTCCTGACTTGTGCTTTGTAGATGGTGGACAGGCTTTGGGGAGTCAGGAGGTGAGTTTCTTGCCGCAGAATTCCCAGCCTCTGACCTGCTCATGTCATTCATGGTATTTATATGGCTGGTCCAGTTCAGTTTCTGGTCAATGGTAACCCCCAGGATGTTGATAGTGGGGGATTCAGCGATGGGAATGCCATTGAATGTCAAAGGGAGATGGTTAGATTCTCTCTTGTTTGAGATAGTCATTGCCTGGCACTTATGTTGAGTGAATGTTACTTGCCACTTATCTGGTTATTGTCCAGGCCTTGCTGCATTTCTACACAGACTGACCTTATGATTGAAGAAAGGTCATTGATGAAGCAGCTGAAGATGGTTGGGCTTAGGACACTATCCTGAGGAACTCCCTCAGTGATGTCCTGGAGCTGAGATGATTGATCTTTGACAACCACAACCATCTTCCTTTATGCTAGGTATGACTCCAACCAGCTGAGAGCTTTCCCCCTGATTCCCATTGACTCCAGTTTTGCTAAGGCTCCTTGATGCCATACTCGGTCAAATGCTGCCTTGATGGCAAGGGCAGTCTCTCTCCCCTCACCTCTGGAGTTCAGCTCTTTTGTCCATTTTTGAACCAAGGCTGTAATGAGGTCTGGAGCTGAGTGGCCCTGGCAGAACCCAAACTGAGCCTCACTGAGCAGGTTATTGCTGAGCAAGTGCCGCTTGATAGCATTCTTGACAACACCTTCCATCACTTTACTGCTAATCGAGAGTAGACTGATGAGGAGGTAATTGGCAGGGTTGTATTTGTTCTGCTTTTTGTGTACAGGACATACCTGGGCAATTGTCCACATTGCCGGGTAGATGTCAGTGTTGTAGCTGTACTGGAACAGCTTGGCTAGGGGTGCGGCTAGTTCTGGAGCACATCTTCAGTACTATTGCCGGAATATTGTCAGGGCCCATAGCCTTTGCAGTATCCAGTGCCTTCAGCCGTTTCTTGATATCACGTAGAGTAAATCAAATTGGCTGAAGACTGGCATCTGTGATGCTTGGAGGCTGAGATGTATCATCTACTCTGCACTTCTGGCTGAAGATTGTTGCAAATGCTTCAGCCTTTTATTTTGCACTGATGTGCTGGGCTCCCCCATCATTGAGGATGGGGATATTTGTGGAGCCACCTCCTCCTGTCAGTTGTTTAATTGTCCACCACCATTCATGACTGGATGTAGCAGGACTGCAGAGCTTAGATCTGATCCGTTGGTTGTGGGATCGCTTAGCTCTGTTTATCACATGCTGCGTACGCTGTTTGGCACGCAGATAGTCCTGTGTTGTAGCTTCACCAGGTTGACACCTCATTTTGAGGTATGTCAGGTGCTGCTGCTGGCATGCCCTCCTGCACTCTTCAATGAACCAGGGTTGATCCCCCGGCTTGATGGTAATGGTAGAGTGGGGGATGTGCCAGGTCATGAGGTTACAGATTGTGATTGAGTACAATTCTGCTGCTGCTGATGGCCCACAGTGCCTCATGGATGCCCAGTTTTGTGTTGCTAGATCTGTTCAAAATCTATCCCATTTAGCATGGTGGTAGTGCCACACAACACTTTGGAGGGTATCCTCAATGTGAAGACGGGATTTTATCTCCACAAGGACTGTGTGGTGGTCACTCCTACCAATACTGTTTGACCTGATGCCATGAGACTTCGATGTTGAGGACACCCAGTGCAACTCCCTCCCGACTGTATCTGTCGTGTCAGTGGGAGAGGCAGAGAGGAGCGGAGCCTGAGGAGCAGCAGGACTGGAGGAATGAAAAACGTGCCATAAACCTGTGTGGGAGAGAGGCAGAGAAGAGTGGAGCCCGAGGAGACGGGAAAAAAAAGTCGAAAAGTGACATCAGAGTGACGTCACATTGAACAGTGACAGCAGGGAAACAGAGAGCAGCTGGGGTCAGTATTCAGGTAAGTTTTTCATTTAATTTATTTGAATCAACATAGAGTAAGACTTGATTAATTTATAAGTATATGAACTAAAGACTAAAGCGGTTTAAAAAAAAACTAAAGACCAGTCGGAAATTTAAATAACAAATTAAAATCTAATTATATAAAATAGAGATGCAGGGCCAGGTGATATGTTGTACCTGCATGATGTGGGAGCTGGTGGACCCCATTGTGGATCCTGGTGAACACATCTGTAGCAAGTGTTGGCTGCTTGAGGAACTCCGGCTCAGAGTTGATGAGCTGGAGTCTGACCTTTGGACACTATGATACATCAGGGAGGGGGAAAGTTACCTGGACACTGTGTTTCAAGAGACAGTCACACCCCTTAGATTAACTACCTTGAATTTGGCCAGTGGTCAGGGACAGGAGGGTGTGACTATGAGTGAGGCAGGTAGAGGGATCCAGGAGGTAGTGCTGCAGGAGCCTCAGCCATTGTCCTTGTCCAACAGGCTCGAGATTCTTGCTCCTTGTGTGGACAAGAGTAGGGAGGATGAGCAAACTGACCACAGCACCGTGGTGCCGTTCAAGTGGGGGGAGAAAAGAGAAATGTAGTCGTAATTGGGGATAGTATAGTTAGTAGCATAGACAATGTTCTCTGTGGGCAGGATCGAGAGTCCCGAAGGCTCTGTTGCCTACCTGGTGCCAGGGTTCGGGATATCTCATCTGGGCTGCAGAGGAACTTGGAGTAGGAGGGGAAAGATCCAGTTGTCATGGTCCACGTAGGTACCAATGATATAGGTAGAACGAGGTTAGAGGTTCTGCTGAGGGAATATGAGCAGCTAGGGGATAAATTAAAAAGCAGATCCAAAAAGGTAATAATCTCTGGATTACTACCTGAGCCACGAGCAAATTGGCAAAGGGTCAAGAAGATTAAAGAGTGGCTCAAAGATTGGTGTGGGAGAAATGGGTTTGAATTCATGGGACATTGGCACAAGTACTGGAGAAGGAGGGAGCCGTTCCGTTGGGACGGGCTCCACCTGAATCATGCTGGGACCAGAGTCCTGGCGAATCGCATAACTAGGGCTGTAGATAGAGCTTTAAACTAAATAGTGGGGAGGAGGCTTCAGTTGCATGGTAAAACGGGAAGTTGAAGGAGAAGGTAGGAGTGCAGGTTAGTGGTGAGGCTGATTGTTACCAAACTGCAAGAAGTATACTGGTTAAACCAGAAGCGAGAAATAATAAACAGGCGAATAAAGCATCAGTGCTGAGGGACAGGTTAGGGGGTATAGCCCAGATAAGAAATAAAAACAAGAAATGCTGGAATCACTCAGCAGGTCTGGCAGCATCTGTGGAAAGAGAAGCAGAGTTAACGTTTCGGGTCAGTGACCCTTCATTGGAACTGACAAATATTAGAAAAGTCTCAGGTTATAAGCAAGTGAGGTGGGGGTGGGGCAAGAGATAACAAAGGAGATCTAGATTGGACCAGGCCACATAGCTGACCAAAAGGTCACGGAGCAAAGGCAAACAATATGTTAATGGTGTGTTGAAAGACAAAGCATTAGTCCAGATTAGGTGTAAATACACTGAATATTGAACAGCAGCAAGTGCAAACCTGAAAAAAAAACAGTGGGTAAGCAAACTGAACAAACAAAGATGAAATGAAATAAATGCAAAAAAAAGATTGTAAAAAATGTAAATTTTTAGACGAAATACAGAGTGAGTATATACCCCTGAGAGGAAAAAGCTCCACTTCACAGAAAAAACAGCCATGGACAACTAAAGAGATGAGAGATAGCATAAAACAAAAAGGGCTTACAAAAATGCAAAACACAGCAGAGATCCGGCCGAATGGAATCGATACAAAGACCAGCAAAGGGTCACAAAGCAGCTTCTAAGAGCTACTAAAAGAGATTATGAAAGGAAACTTGCAAGGATCTTCAAAATCAATAAGAAGAAATTTAATGTTACATAAAGGGAAAGCGGGTGGTCAAGAGCAATGTCGGCCCACTAAAAGCTGAAAATGGAGATATTGTCATTGATAATGGGGAAATGGCAGACATGTTGAACAATGACTTTGCCTCAGTATTTACAGTTGAAAAGGAGGATAACTTGCCGGAAGTCCCAAAAAAATTAATAGCCGATTAACATAAGTAAAACATCAGTAACAAGGAAATTAATGTCACTAAAGAGTGAGAAATCCCCAGGATCTGACGGTTTCCATCCGAGGGTGATAAAGGAAGTAGGCGAGCACATTGTAGATCCCCTAACTATAGTCTTTCAGAGTTCCCTAGATTCAGGAGTGGTCCCTCTGGATTGGAAAGTTGCACATGTCACTCCACTTTTTAAGAAGGGTGAAAAGGGGAACCAAGGAAATTACAGACCAGTTAGCTTGACATCTGTGGTGGGCAAGTTGTTGGAGTCTATAATCAAGGATAGGGTGACTGAACACCAAGAAAAATTTCAGTTAATCAGGGACAGCCAGCATGGATTCATGATGGGAACGTCATGCCTGACAAATCTCATTGAATTTTTTGAAGAGGTGACTAAGGTAGTGGACAGGGGAATGTCTATGGATGTTATTTGTATGGACTTCCAGAAGGCATTTGATAAATTCCCACATAAGAGACTGTTAACTAAGGTAGAATCCCATGGTGTTGAGGGCAAATTATTGACATGGTTAGGAAATTGGTTGAGTGGTAGGCGACAGAGAGTGGGGATAATGGGTAAGTACTCCGATTGGCAGGATGGGACTAGTGGTGTCCCACAGGGATCTGTGTTGGGGCCTCGATTATTCACATTATTCATTAACGACTTGGATGATGGCATAGTGAGTCATATATCCAAATTTGTTGATGATACAAAGTTAGACGGCATTGTAGACAGTCTAGATGGTTGCATAAAATTGCAAAGAGATATTGACAGACTAGGTGAGTGGGCAAAACTGTGGCAGATGGCTTTCAATGCGGGCAAGTGTGAGATTATCCATTTTGGACCACAAAAGGATAGAACAGGGTACTTTCTAAATGGGAAGAGGTTAAGTACAGTGGATGTCCAAAGAGACTTGGGGGTTCAGGTGCATAGATCTTTAAAATGCCATGAGCAAGTGCAGAAAATAATCAAAAAGGCTAATGGAATGCTAGCCTTTATATCTGGAGGATTGGAGTATAAAGACACAGAGGTTATGCTGCAGCTGTACAAAACCCTGGTTAGACCCCACTTGGAGTACTGTGAGCAGTTCTGGGCACCACACATTAGGAAGGATATATTGGCCTTAGAGGGAGTGCAACATAGGTTTATAAGAATGATACCTGGACTACAGGGGTTAAGTTACGAGGAGAGATTACATGAATTAGGCCTGTTTTTGCTAGAATTTAGAAGGTTAAGGGGTGATCTGATCTAAGTCTTCAAGATATTAACAGGAAAAGACAGGCTAGATAAAGATAAACTATTTCCACTGGTTGGAGATTCTAAAACTAGAGGGCATAGTCTACAAATTAGGACCAGGCCATTCAGGAGAGATGTTAGGAAGCACTTCTTCACATAAAGGGTGGTAGACGTTTGGAACTCTCTCCCACAAACAGCAGTTGAAGCTAGAACAGTTGTTAATTTTAAATCTGATATAGATAGATTTTTGTTAAGCAAAGATATTAAGGGATATGGTCCAAAGGCAGGTATATGGAGTTAGGCCGCGGATCAGCCATGATCTCATTGAATGGCAGGACAGGCTCGAGGGGCTGAATGGCCTACTCCTGTTCCTATCTTCCTATATTCCTATGCCCCTATGGATGGTGATGGCAGTGTCTGCGACATTGTCTGTAAGGTATAATTCCGTGAGTATGACTATGTCAGGCTGTTGCTTGACTAGTCTGTGGGACAGCTCTCCTAACTTTGGCACAAGCCCCCAGATTTGGTTAGGAGGACTTTGCAGGGTTGACAGGGCTAGGTTTGCCATTGTTATTTCCTATGCCTAGGTCAATGCCAGGTGGTCCATCCGATTTTATTCCTTATTGACTTTGTAGCGGTTTGATACAACTGAGTGGCTTGCTAAGCCATTGCAGAGGGCATTTCAGAGTCAACCACATTGCTGTGGGTCTGGAATCACATGTAGGCCAGACCAGGTAAGGACAGCAGCCCATGACCTAACTTGCACCAAGTCCTGTTCACCCAAGACTCCTATGCTTGTTGATGTATACTGGCTCCCATTTAAGCATGCCTCGATTTTAAAATTCTCATCTTTGTTTTCAAATCCTTCCATGACCTCGCCCCTCCCTATCTCTATAATCTCTTGCAGCCCCACAATGCTCCAGGATATCTGTTCTCCTCTAATTCTGGCCTCTTGAGCATCCTCGAGTTTAATCGCTCCACCATTAGCAGCCGTGACTTCAACTGCCCAAGCCCAGAGCTCTGGAATTCCCTCCCTAAACCTCTCTGCATCTCTTCCTCCTTTAAGACACTCCCTAAAAGCTCTTTAACCAAGCTTTTGGTCATCTTCCCTAATATCTCTTACTGGAGTTCAGTGTCAAATTTTGCCTTATGACAATCCTGCGAAGTGCTTTACGGTATTTTATTATTTTATAAGCATTGTATAAATACAAGTTGTCATCGCTTTATTTTTTCCATTAATTCATTTTCTTCTATTATCCACAAAATAAATATGGTAAAATCCATGTTTCAGCATCAAAATGATTTCTATTTTCAAACATACTTCAGCCCTCTAACAGATACTGGAATCGGTTGTTCGTGCCAAAAGAGCTTGTTGTCCCTTTCCTCTTTCCAGCTGTTACTGTCCACTTCTTGCTTTCGTCCTGTATGATCTCGCCTCTGCAGACCTCTAATTTCCTTCAGACCTTCAACCTCCCTTGAAACTCTCTGTTCCTCTGATACTGGCCTTTTGTGCATCTCACCCTAACTTTGTCCCTGCCATTGGCGCAGTGCCTTCCGCCATCTAGATTCCATATTTTATATTCCGTCCCTAAACCTTCTCTCTCCTCCTTTAAGACCCTCCTTAAATTTCACCTCTGACTGAGTTTTTGGTCACCTCTTGTAATATCTTCCATTCATTTCAATGCAATGAAAATCAGGTACTTTATATAAAAGGCAGAAGATTTCCACCAGATTACAACCCAGGTGGTAAAATCTACCCCAATAATTATTATTCTGTTGAGCTGTCCAATCCCATTAGTATTTATATTGGGTAGGTCCCAGGTCCCCTTATATTTGCTGCAGTAAAACAACACCTTGGAGTGAGGAATATCTAGCATCTCAAGTCCACAAAGATTACCATAGAAACTGTTTTATTTTTGATTTCCTTTCAGCTTCCCGCAGCAAAGTCTTTGAATTAGAAGCTATTTCCTACAGACCTCATGGGCCGTTTTCAAAGTGATGTTTTCAGAGGAAGTTCAGTTACTTATTTCTTATTCTTTTACTTATCGTTTACCTTTTCTAATTATTACTTAGCTTCTAACTGTGGAGGTATTCTGAGAGGAAATGAATAAGAGAAACACCATTTTATACACGTTCTTTCCTTGAAATGGAGACTATTTAAAATGGAGAATTACAAAGAAGCCCTTCAAATATATAATTTCCCCTGACCGCCAATGACTCACACAGAGATAAAAAATAAACCACAAATGCTGGAAATCCGAAATGAAAAGCTGAAAACCACTCAAGACAAAAGGAAAGGAATTTTAAGGACACATCTGAATTGATTGAGGCAGCTGGCTCTATTCATGACAGTCGAACTGAAAAGGTAAAAAGACTACCAATAATGGAGATCTGAAACAGAAACAGAAAATGTTTAAAACACAAAGAAGTTTTGATCTGAAAAGGGAAAAAAATGTTGACTTTCCAGGTGAAAATCTTCCTTTGCTGAGTTCTGACAGAGGAATGGTTGTTAGCCGCTGCACTCCTAGAAGTACTGCATGACTGAACTGCCGGTGACCAATCTTGCAAAAATATTCTCCTTATTGTTGTTGCCCTTTTCCTAATGGAAATTGATTGTCATTGGGGAAGGGCAGTGTGGGCTCCATTTACAACTGGATAGTAAGTATTATACTTTGACCATATAACAAGGTGGAACCGGCACATTATATGGTGGGAGTCTTATCCTAGTGTCATGTCTCCAATTATGAGGTCATGAAGGGTGGGGAGGGCTGGGTGAAAGAAGTTTGCATTGGGGTCAGAAAGGGCAGATACCTGGGGGGAAATGGGTCCAGGTCCCAATTCCCGCCTACAATGGTTTCATGCCAAAACCAGGTAGGAATTTCAGAACTAGAGCTTCCACCTGAAACATTAATTCAACCTTTCTCTTTTCAGATACTGTTGGGCCTGCAGAATTGTTCTGTTTTTTTCTCTATTCACGATGTACCTTTGAGAATTAGAGGTCAATCTAACTTCTTGTTGTATGTCAAGGATGGGATTAGTAATATCTCCTTTACAATATGCCTCCTTCTGTGCCGTAAATGACTCTAGTTACCTTCAGTATTTTGCAACCTTCAATTAATATGGTTCTGGGACCCGATTCTTCAGTTTTAGTAAATGTTTCTTATTAAAGCCAAGCCGAATTCCGTGTACAACTATTTTTCCTTTCCAACTGATTATTTTCAATTCAAGATGTATTTAGTCTGGTAGGAAATCAAAAAGTGATTTGTAGTTCTCTGTTTATAAAGACGATTATTTAAAAACATATCACTATAGTTATCTGATTAATTACAGCTGTCAACAACTTGCCAAATTCATAATGATCCCTGATCTTGGTGACTATCCAAAGCTTTTCTCTGGAAAAAGCTGGATTTGACAGAAGCAGCCAAAGACTTGCAGGTTGAGAGGTAAATTGGCCATTGTAAATTGCCCCTAGTGTAGGTAGGTAGTAGGAAAATGGTGGGGATGTGGTAGGGAATATTGGGTTAATGTAGGATTAGTGGTTGTTGGTCAGCACAGACTCGGTGGGCCGAAGGGCCTGTTTCAGTGCTGTATCTCTAAATAAAATTTTTTTTTTTTTAAAAAGAGACTAGGTGGGATAAGTAAGTTAGCATACTGGTTTTCCTCCCTGGCTTCAAGTATGAATCAAGCCCCAGATGAAGGGATGGAACTGTGCTCTATCTGTTGGC
Organism: Heterodontus francisci; assembly: GCF_036365525.1. Lineage (NCBI taxonomy): Eukaryota > Metazoa > Chordata > Chondrichthyes > Heterodontiformes > Heterodontidae > Heterodontus > Heterodontus francisci. Next base: position 91,391,241 of record NC_090380.1, on the reverse strand, counting down.
TGTAAGGATTCAGTGTGAAATAAGTTTAGAAAGTCTCATTATGGTTGCTAATAAACATAGGATCAGAGCACAAAACTGCCCCTTATTCAGCAATAATTGGCAACCACCTTAGATGGTTGAGAAGTGGCACATTGGGGTACTCCTCTGATGATAGGGCTGATTGGAAATTGTTAGGATGCAGTAGGCTTTACCCGAGATTTAATTATATCTGATTTTGGAGTGCTTGATACTAACACAGAGGCCCTGAAGTAGAGAGAGATTCTATTTACCAGCCCCAATATCTTGATCCAGATGAGGATAAAATGCATTCAAAAAAGAATAAATTAGTAAAAGCAACAAAGAAAATAAGTCAATTAAAGCATTTTTGAGGCTTTTATTGATAACTTTGAAAATAATGGACAATTTAAGCTTCCTCTGTGATAATTCCTTGGAATTATCTTAACCAATTAATGAAGGCTAATTTACATGTCAATTTAGCAATCAATTTTTAATAGATCTTCTCATAGCATAGAAATATAGAACACAGAGCTTGCTCATTCATTGAATATGAAATTCACAAACTGGATCACAATAAAGGACAAGTAAAGATCTTTCTCAGTGAATGTTTATCGCTGCCATTTAGTCCCATCTGGTTCACTAATGTCCTTTAGGGAAGGAAATCTGCCCTCTTACCTGGTCTGGCCTACATGTACTCTAGACCCATAATAACGTGGTTGACTCTGAAATGGCCTAGCAAGCCATTCAGTTGTCAAGGGCAATTAGGGATGGGCAACAAATGCTGGCTTTGCCAGTAATGCCACCTCCCATGAACAAATTAAAAAAACCTATTACCACACAGAAACTGCGATAAAGTCAATCTTTTTTCTTTTGAAGAACATTATTGTAAAATTGTGTGGTGCAAAAATGTCACAGATAATGGGATGAGCTTATATAATTAATGTCATGCATTCAGGCTAAACTAAATATTTCAAGAATCTTGAAACTGAGCTTCACCACTTTACAAGCTGCTCGTAGTCAATACAAATGTGAACATTGATGTGAATTGTTACCAATCTGAAGTAAATCATGCCCGAAGCATACTTCTATGGTAAAAGTACAATCACATATCAAAACTCAAGAAGACGAATGCCAAACAATAGGCTATAGGCTATTAATGGAAATGGGTTTACAAGCATGGATGCCTTTAAGATAAAATAGAAGCACTGTCGAATTAACTCCAATTTAGTTTTTATTCCACAATAGGTGCTAAGATATGGAATTTGATGGCTAGTACCATTTTAACTGTTGGGTTATAAATTCTCAAGATGCTTTGTATCTTTAAATTCAAATAATCTATCTAGCTTTCTGGACCTCTGCAGGCTTTTAGCATTAATATTTCTTTCCCTTCCTTCATGCGAACTTATGATGGAAGCAGTTAGGGCTTTGAGTAAAGTACAAGATCTGCTGCAAATAGACATGTTTCCAAAATTTTGGATCCAGTACACAGTTTGTACTAGATACAGTGCCTGGTATCCTTCACTGGGTTTATGCCACTTCAGTAATGCAAATATATAAGCTAGCTATTGCCAGTGCAAGCCTCTGTTTTGCTTACCAGCTAATAATGTGTATTACTTCTGAATGGTACAGCCATTTTGCCAGTCATTGAGCAAGGTCCAGGGCTAGGAAATAAAGTTGCAAAATATGACTTTTAAACGATCTTGCTTACAATTGGTAATAGGGTATTTACAATGACCAGGATTTAGCAATTAAAGTTAAGTGCTAATTGGACTCATTTAGCAAGATAATTAAAAAAATAACATTACAGGCATGACAGTTTTTTCTGCAAGTGAGTATTTGCTAATTATTATTTGTTAATTATTTTGGGCAGTTAACCTGCTGTTTAAGTATGCATTGTTTATATTGAAATTGAGATACTTAAATGAAAATTTGTTTTCATCTTAATACAATTAAATACATTGAAGATTCCAAAAATGTGTATGTTGACCTGACCTGATTTTTTGATAGGATCACATTTGATGCTGCCTTTTTGTTTTAAGTTTATGGAGCTAAAATCAACATTCTGTAGGAATTACAAAAAAATATATAAATGCAGAATGATCGGCTGCGTACTTCCAACATTTTCTCTTTTAATTTTAGACTTCCAGTTTTTTGTTCCTTTTATTTCTTTCCACAAAGCAGCAATGGGTAAAATATAATCAAATGCTTTGTACCTGAATGGAAACATGGAGCTAAATATTCCCACGGGTTATGTGACTCACTCATGAATTTAATTCTTGGGACTGAAGCTTGCAAATGAATCATTAAATGCTCTTGATACTTTTTTCCAAGCAGTTTTATTTAGTTTTGTGGGGTGTCTCACGGCAAGTTCGCGGTTGCACAATTTTATGACAGGGTTTATGTAATGCAAAGTGCACTATTTTGCTTCTGAGATGCCCTTTAAAGATGTCCCTTTAAAGCCTCATTGTAATTGCTGTGAAACCCAAGGTCGCTTTGGGGTTAGTTCCTTCTGCTGAGGGACAATTTCAGTTTAGGAGGTGCTTGTTAACTTTCAATTCCCGGTTAGTGGAAACCAACATGAAGCAGTTGCCTTCCTTTGTATTTTCTTTTTACATTTGGCACTCTGCAGTATACTGGGTCATGCTAGATGCAGAGGAAGAATAAATAAAATGCACTGTGTTTTTTGTTAAATCTGCCATTTACACTTTACATGCAATATTTAATTCTTATCATAATTAAAAGGCACAGGGACTTTTTAAAGTTACTTATCTACTCTATGCTCTAAATAGATAAAGGAGAACCAGTGGATGTGGTGTATTTGGACTTTCAGAAGGCTTTCGATAAGGTCCCACATAAGAGATTAGCATGCAAAATTAAAGCACATGGGAATGGGGGTAAGGTACTGACATGGATAGAGAAATGGTTGGCAGACAGGAAACAAAGAGTAGGAATAAACGGGTCTTTTCCGAATGGCAGGAAGTGACTAGTGGGGTACCGCAGGGATCAGTACTAGGACCCCAGCTATTCACAATATATATTAATGACATAAATGAGGGAATTAAATGTAATATATCCAAGTATGCAGACGACACAAAGCTGGGTGGGAGTGTGAGCTGTGAGGAGGATGCAGAGAAGCTCCAGTGTGATTTGGACAGGTTGAGTGAGTGGGCAAATACATGGCAGATGCAGTATAATGTGGATAAATGTGAGGTTATCCACTTTGGTGGCAAAAACAGAAAAGCAGATTATTATCTGAACTGCGATAGATTGGGAAAGGGGGAGGTGCAGTGAGACCTGGGTGTCCTTGTGCACCAGTCGCTAAAGTAAGCATGCAGGTACAGCAGGCAGTTAAGAAGGCAAATGGTATGTTGGCCTTCATAGCGAGAGGATTTGAGTATAGGGGCAAGTATGTCTTGCTGCAATTATACAAGGCCTTGGTGAGGCCACATCTGGAGTATTGTGTGCAGTTTTGGTCTCCCTATCTAAGGATGATGTTCTTGCTATGGAGGGAGTGCAGACTGATTCTTTGGATGACAGGACTGACATATGAAGAGAGATTGGGTGGATTAGGCTTGTATTCACTAGAGTTTAGAAGAATGAGAGGGGATCTCATAGAAACCTAAAAATTCTAACGGGACAGGCCAGACAAGATGCAGGAAGGATGTTGCCGATGGTGGGGGAGTCCAGAACCAGGGTTCACAATCTAAGGATAAGGGGTAAGCCATTTAGGACTGAGATGAGGAAAGATTTCTTCACCCAGAGAGTGATGAACCTGTGGAATTCTCTACCACGGAAAGCAGTTGAGGCCAAATCATTAAATATATTCAAGAAAGAGTTAGATATAGTTCTTAGGGCTAATGGGATCAAGGGATACGGGGAGAAAGCAGGAACAGGTTACTGAGTTTGGATGATTAGCCATGATCGTATTGAATGGCGGAGCAGGCTCGAAGGGCCAAACGGCCTACTCCTGCTCCTATTTTTCTATGTTCTATGTTTCTATTTATATATTTCTGTCAAAATTTTATGGCATTAATACAGACATTCAGGTCTTGGCACATTTACAATTCCAACCCAGCAAATGGCAATGATGTGACTGTATTATTGCCAGCACTTATGATTTTCTGCTGATTTATTATTTTAGACACATGATTCTAGACAGAAAGAAACATGGTTTTCCCTTTTTTTCTTTCTCCTATCCCTGATAATCACATTTCTCAAATTTTTAATGAAGTTGGTGATGTTGACATTACTGCAGAATATTCACCAATCAATTATCATTTGGCTAAACTATCTGGCATGGACACGATGGGCTGAATGGCCTCCATCTATGCTATTAATGACTCTATGACTGTATGATCATATAATGAGGTAGCATTTGCTGAGACAACTGTTCTCATTGTATTGGGAAGCACATTCAGATTTTTCTAACAGACATGATAAGGTACTATATAAAAGCAAATCTTTATTTTGCTATCAAAGTAAACAAAATTTTTTGAGAGTAGTTATTTAATAGAACCTTCATTTTTTATTTTTTATTTTCATATTTTAAATCCTTATATTTTGTGGTAAGTGACTTTGTTAAGGTGGAAGACATCAGTGCTGGAAATAGAATAGTTTCCCACTTAATTGTACATGTCAGCTTCCAATGCTCATGGTTAGGCAAAACACAAGTCTGAAGCAGTGTGAAGCTCCTTGTATTTGCTCTAAGAATAGGCCTTCACCCCACCTTCTGCATCGGTGTGACACTTAATTTCCAATACCAGCCATTCTTGTCGCCTTTAAGCAAGACTGACAATTTAATACAAGTTAGGGCAGAATTACAGGCAATTTCGCATCTTGTGCCTACCAGGAACAATGTTAATTGAAGTTATTGCACTTATGATCCTTGCCGCCAAAAGAGAGAATATACTTTAATTCCAACAGTTTAAATTCAAACCCAGGCACCCAAAAAGCAGGTTTCTTACCTAATTACATAGTACATAGAATTACATTGTACTTACAGTACAGAAATAGGCCACTTGGCCGAACTGATCCATGCCAATGATTAAGCTCTACAGGAGCCTCCTCCCACCCTTTTTGATCTAACCCCATCTACAGATCCTTCTATTCCTTTCTCCTTCATTTTTATCTAGCTTCCTCTTAAACGCATCTGTGCTATTTACCCCAACCACTCCTTGTGGTAGCGAGTTCCACACTCTAACCACTTTTTGGGTAAAGAACTTTTGCCTGATTTCTCTTTTGGATTTATTCATGAACATCTTATATCTATGGCCCCCCGTTCTGGTCTTGCCCGCAAGTCGAAACATTCTCTCTATGTCTTCTTTATCAAACCTCTTCTTAATCTTAAAGACTTCCATCAGGTCACTCCCGCAGTTTTCTCTTTTCTAAGGAAAAGAGCCCCAGCTTCTTCAATCTCTCTTGGTATAACCACTCAGTTTTTTTGTTGTGACAACCTCTAGCACATCGTTTGTGTACCTTCTCCAGTGCCTCTATATACTTTTCATAATATGGAGATCAGAAATGTTCAAGGTGGTATAACCAAGCTTCTATATAAATTTAACATAACTTCTCTGCTTTTCAATTCTCACCTCTAGAAATGAACACTCAGGCTTTGTTTGCTTTAGTTATGGCCTTATTAATGTGTGTCACTACTTTTATTGATGTATGTATCTCTTTGTTCCTCTGCCCCATTTAGACACTTTATTCCCAAGGAGTATGTGACCTCCTTATTCTTCCTACCAACATGTACCTCCTCATATTTGTCTATATTGAAATTAATTTGCCAATTACATACCCATTCTGCAACTTTATTAATATCGTCCTGTATTTTGTGGCAGTACTCCTCTGTATCAATACTCCCTAATTTGGTTTCATCTGCAAATTTTGAAATTGTACTTCCAATTACAAAATCCAAATTGTTTATATAAATGGTGAACAACAGTGATTCCAGCGCTTTGTTGAATACCACATCCCACCTTTTTCCAACCAGACTAACTATCTTTAATCCCTAATACCAAAGCAAAATACTGTAGATGCTGGAAATCTGAAGTATAAACAGAAAATGTTGGAAATATTAAGCTAGCCGGGCAGCATCTGTGTCGAAAGGAACAGAGTTCATTGGCTGGATTTTATGTTTCTGCCGCCAAGTGCGGCAGTGGCCGTAAAAGATGGCAGCCCGCACGCACGGCTTTTAATTCGTGGAGCCGCCGCGATATTATATGTGGCGGCTCATTAACATGGCTGGGGCGAACTGCCCTCCCCCCCGATGATGCGGAGGGGGCGGGCGGGCCGTCCCCGTCAACGCCGTCCAGTGCCACTGCGCAGGCGTTGGTGCCATTTTTAAAGGACTTCCAGCCTTAACATTTACTTTACATTTTTAAAGGGACATTACTTTAAAATGCATTACAAATAATGAAATAAATGTTCCCAGCCCCTCTCCCACCTCCCCAGTAAATTTACATTTCTTCCCTTATCCTTTTCCTCCCCAAAATACTCACCTTCTGTACCTGACCTTACCCCCCCCTAACAAAGGTCAGAAACTTTTAACTTTACCCCTTCCCATCACTCCCTAGACCAATCAAGTAAGTTTGACCCTGCTCCCCCCCTCCCGCACTGAGAAACTTACCTCCTCCCCCACCTCCCCAGAGGTGTCGTGCCTTGTTTCACTGGATGCGGATCCAAAGGCGTGTCATTGCCAGCCGCCAGGATAAAGATCGCGACGGCACATCAGGAGACGATGGGAACTTCATTAATGCAGGGAAATTAATTATTTTACATATTTAAATTGAGGTCCCATCGCTGAGCGGCAGGGCGGCCGCCACGAGGCCTCGCTGCCACCGGTAAGATCGGGACGGGCCCTGCCAGTGTCGAGGTCCATGGTGGGCCTCATTTGGGGCAATCTTCATGCTCCCTCCCCGCCATGGATCCCAAAGTCGTGGCCCCTATAAAATCCAGCTCAATATTTCAGGTTAATGACCTTGCATCAGAACGTCTCTGCTGATGAAAAGTGATGGACCTGAAATGTTAATTCTGTTACCTTAATCCCTACTCTAGGTTTTCTGTTTAACCATTCTGTTACTTGTCCCCCAATTCCACATGGTCTGACCTTAGTCATGAGTCTACTATATGGTACCTTATCGAAGTCCTTTTGAAAATCCAAATATATCACATCTACTATATTACCCTTATCTACCCTTTCTGTTACTTCTTCAAAAAATTCAATAATGTTGGTCAACCTTTCCTTTTGTAATCGGTGCTGATTACTCTTTACTTCATTCCTGAATCATCTTGCTGCCTAATTTTTCTCTATTCACTTGTGCCGTTTAAAATTTTTTCACACTTTACTTTTAAAATCCTGCTTTTATAGGCAATCCCAAACACACAATCTTTTTTTTACAATTGTTTTCCAATATCAACATTAAAAAAAAACTTTCCCATGCAGGATTTTATAACGAGATCTAACCCTTCAAATGCTTTGGATAGATTTACCTGTCTGTGCCCTCCCGCACCATGGGGACCAATGATGAATATGCTCTTCATCAGTATCACTATATGCTAACTATTTCTTAAGAATTACTCTGATACTAAAAGTCAATCTCCAGAGCGTGAGCTTTGAAATCCATTTCCGCCACTTTAAAGGTATGCTGAAGAAACAGATATTAGGGTGGAGACAAGAGTCAGAAAGGAAGAAACAAAATGATGAGAAAAAGTTCAGATTTTGAATTTTATGTAAAATAGTCCTTTAGACAATTAATTTAGTGCTGTAGAGTTGATATTACAGTGATAAATGTATTCCTATATTTGATATTTAGTCATGAATATTTATAATAATTTTAGTGTTAGAGTGCATAAACTGAAAACAAACAAAACTAATTGACTCAGGAAGACAGGAGTTTGCCTGAACATGCAAGAAATCTAAGCATTAGTCTTATTTAAAATGTTAGTGGACATGCTTCCGCTCAAATAGACAAATTAACATATATATTGCTACATGAAACCAATATTGCTAATAGCCAAATAGTGAAGAGATAGCAATCATTGCTCTTCCTCAACATATTGTCCTGACTGCATAATCTTTTCACTGCTGCCTGCATTATTGTGAGTTAACAATAGCTCAGCAGAAAAAAAAAACCTTCTAAACAACAAAACGCTCGACAATAAAAATAAATGAGTAACTTTTTGATCCTTTGCAAAACTGGAGCCTGCGGATGGTTCATTTTTTTCAACCACGGCTATATTTTAAAGCTACAGATAAATAGAATGTGCTGTAATACATCCCTCATACAGGAACCTCCGAACTTTAAAACCGTTTAGTAAGAATTAGAAATACAGTATGTGCCAGTGTCTCTCTCTGCTGACGGGGACAATTTATGTAGCATCTTTCAATTAGTCTGTCATACTATCAGATATTAAAATGGCTGGCATTTATAAAGGTAAAACAGCAAACACTCTAAGCCCAAATGTTTAATTTCCATACATTCTATTTATCTGTAGCTTTAAAATATGTTCATCACACTTTTGGAAAACAACAACAATGATAACTCGCGTTTATATAGTGCCTTTAACATAGTAAAATACCCCAAGGTGCTTCACAGGAGTATTATCAAACAAAATTGCATACTAAGCCACATATGGAGAATTTGGGGCAGATGACTAAAAGCTTGGTCAAAGAGGTAGGTTTTAAGGAGCATCTTAAAGGGGGAAAGAAAGCATTTGGCATTATGCCCTGGCATTCCCTAGATGCAGGGCAGAAACCTATTACATCAGGTCCCCATCCTCTCTCAGGGTTTCCTCTAAATGCAAATGAACCTATGCCTGTAGGTAAGAACTCCAGGACCTGAGCCTAGAGTTGCTAAGAGCCATGCAAATGGCCTGAGGGAGGAACAAATACACAGCTGCCTCCTCACACCTGAATTACACAATGAATATCAGATGTCCACTGGCCGCTGTCACATTTCAAATTTCTTAACCATTTTACCACAGAGAGCAGTTGGGGAAAAAATACTTTTAATGTTACAATGCGAATTAAAAAGTTTCTTTCTTACATTTCCTTTCCATCTCTTTCTCTCAATCCAATCTCTCTCATCCTCTCTTTATTTCCCTTTCTATAGCTTTCTTCTCAGTCATTCCTGTTTCTTTCTCAATCCCTAAATCACATTGGTTAAGGAGATACATTGCTGGTCCCACCATTCACTGAGGTCCCAGATGTCCTATTGCCAAGAAAAATTCTAACTAATTGGGAATGCCGCAAGATTCCCCGCTGCAGCAAGAATGGGCTCAACAACAACTCATATTTATATAGTGCCTTTAATATCATAAAATGTCCCAAGGTACTTCGCATTATAAAACAAACTATGACACCTAACCACATAAGGAAATATCAGGCCAGATGACCAAAAGCATGGTCTCGGAGGATTGTGGGGCTGGAGGAGATTATAGGGATAGGGAATGGTGAGGCCATGGAGGGATATGAAAAAAAGCAAGTGAATTTTAATATCAAGACATTGCTTGACCAAGTGCCAATGTAGGTCAGCTAGCAGAGGGCTGACTGGTGAATGGGACTTGGTGCATTTTTGGACACGGGCAGCAGAGTTTTGGATGGCCTCAAGTTTACGAAGGGTAGAATGTGGGAGACCAGTTAGGAGTGGGTTGGAATAGTCAAGACCAGAGGTGACAAAATCACAATGAGGGTTTCAGCAGCAGATGAACTGAGGATGGTGTGGAGTCGGACGATGCTACAGAGGTGGAAATAGGTGGTCTTAGTGATGGAGCGAATATATGGTTGGAAGCTCATCTCGGGGTCAAATATGACACCAAAGTTGTGAACAGACTGGTTTAGTCTCAGACAGTTGTCAGGGAGAGGGATAAAATTGGTAGCTAGGGTACGGAGTTTGGAGCAGAGACCGAAGACAATAGCTCAGTCTTTGCAATGTTTATTTGGAGGAAGTTTCTGCTCATTCAGTACTAGATGTTGGTTAAGCAGTCTGATAATTTAGCAATAGTGGAGGAGTCGAGAGAGGTGGTGGTGAGGTAGAGCTCACTGTCATTAGTGTACATATGCAAACTATCGCTCTGCTTTCAGATGATGTTGCCAAGGGGCAGCATGTAGATGAGAAATAGGAGGGAGCCAAGGAAAGATCCTTGGGGGGACACCAGAGGTAATGGTGCAGGAGCAGGAAGCAAAGCCATTGCAATTGATACTCTGGATATAATTAGACAAATAAGAATAGAACCACTCCACCTAGCTGGCTGACAGTGGAGAGGAGTTGAAGGAGAATGGTGTGGTCAGCCGTGCTAAAGGCTGCTGACAGTAAATGAAGGATGAGAAGGGATAGTTTACCTCTGTTAAGTCAGATAGGAAGTCGTTTGTGACTTTGATAAGAGCCATTTTGGTACTGTGGCGGGGTGGAAACCTGATTGGAGGGATTCAAACATGGAGTTTCGGGAAAGATGGCCATGGATTTGGGAAGCAACAACATATTCAAGGACATTGGAGAGGAAAGGGAGATTGGCGGTCGGGCGGTAGTTTGAAAGGGTGGTGGGGTCAAGGGTTATTTTTTTGAGGAGAAGGCGATGACGGCAGATTTAAAGGACAGAGGGACAACACCTGAAGAGAGAGAACCATTAACAATATCAGCTAACATGGGGACCAGGAGGGGAAGTTGGGTGATCAGCAGTAGAAATATGGTCAAGGGAGCAGGAGGTGGGTCTCATAGACAAGATGAGCTTCGAGAAGACATTGGGGCACAGGAGAGAAACTAGAGAAAGATGCAAGTTCAGGCAAGGGCTAGGGCAGGGGGAGCTTTAGAGGAAGTTTGATCAGGTGGGCGAGTGGAAGGGAGGGACACAGCAGAGGCAGCTAATTGGATGATTTAAGTGACAAAGGAATCCATGAACTCCTTGCACTTATTGTTGGAGGTGAGTGTGAAGGAGATAGGAGAGAGGTGTTTAAGAAAATGGTTTGCAATAGAGAAAAGAAACCGAGAATTATCTTTGAATTCCAGGATGATTCTGGAATAGTGAGCAGTTTTAGCAGACGAGAGCAGGACCTCATAGTGCTTTATATGGTCCAACCGGGTTTGGCAGTAAGTGGCTAAACCAGTTGTTCGCCATATCCTTTCAAGTCTGCATCCCTTGGAATTAAGGGAGCAGAGATGAGGGCTGTACCGGAGGAACGGCCAGGGTGAGAGACAGTAATGTTTCATTAGGGACTAGGACATCAAAAAGGGAGGTGAGAGTGCGGTTGAACAAATCAGTAGCTTCAGAAATGTTGTAGCGAATGGACGGTCAAAAGTTAGACGCAGTTGGGATTTTGAAAGTGCAGTGGGAAGTGAACTGGGGATAGTTTATCCCAGGGATGAATACAGAAGGATGTAGGGTTGGGGGCGTGAAAGGGGGATGTGGGTAGTGAGTGTTACAAGGAAGTGATCAGAGATGATCTCATTTGTGACTGATCTGCTGAGACTAGCAAGACCATGTGGTCAAGAGCGTGGCTGTGAATATGGTTTGGGGAGTTTACATGGAGGGAGAGATTAAGACAGGATAAGAGGGCAGTGAACTCAGAAGAGAGAGAGCATGATGAGTTGAAATGAAGGTTGAGATCACCGAGGATGAGAAGTCATTCTGTGCAGAGGCTGAGGGAGGAAAGCAGTGAAGGTACCTCAGTGAGAAAATTTTTATCATACTTGGGAGTTTGGTAGAAAATGATGATTTTAAATGAGAGGTGTGAGGGGTGAAACAAGATGAAATGCTCAAAGGAGGTGAAAGGGGGTCAGGCCAAGGTGTTAACTGATGATGAGCGCCAAACCACCACCATGATGGTTTTGACAGGGCAAGTGGTGGAAGATGTAGCCAGGTGGGAAGGCTTCATTAAGGGGAAAGGTGTGATCACCCCTCAGCCAAGTTTCCGTTAAGGCTGCCATGTTGATACAATTGTCCACAATAAGTTCCTGGATGGCAAAGGCCTTGTTCAGAAGTGAACGGACATTCTGGAGGGAGATGTGTAGGTGGGTGGAGAGAGCTGATCCGCTGTCAGAGTCCAAAGGGTCAGCAGTGGGAGGGGTGAGTTGGACAGGAAGAAGGATAGCAAGATTAGCCCCCAGTGGGCGCACAGGGCAGGAAGGTCATTGAGAGTGTAGGATGGGGCAATTGGGATTGCTGCATGTAATGAGCCAGATCCAAGTGCCTCGATGAGTCCATCAGAGAATGCTAAGAGAGGCACAAAGGGAAGCTGTAGGATTATCTAACAGCGAGTCAAGCCTGGGACAGTGGCAAGAGAGCAGGAAGGTCGAAGAGTACTGAAGGGTTGGGGTAGGGAATTAAGAGTGGCGAAGTGAAAGGAGGCAATACAAAAGAAGAGAGGGGTCTAGGAGGGGTAAAGAGAAAAGTAAAAAAAAAACAGCAAAAGTTGAAACAAAGTTTCAGATCCGGTCCAGCAGCCAAAATGCACATATGAATGAACTCAGGGAAAGCTCGAGTTGCAGAGGCATGGTAACATAAAAAGTAGGGTACATAAAAACGTGCCAGTAAATAGGAAATAAGAAATAGATGGGTGATAACAGGAAGAAGTCCACCTCAAAGAGGTCCCATGATCGGATAATGATGACATAGATAGGGTGGAGTCAGCTTGGAGCCTCAACAACCTGTTGTCCGAATTCAGAAACAGGTGTAGTGGGTGAAGTCCAGAAACTATATGAGGGTAGACTATATGGGATGCACTGATGGCGGAATTTTGGTGGAAATGTGGATGCGGGACATGTACAGAGTCAGTTGCAGGATCAAAAGGATGATGTGAAGTTGGGAAGACATCATACAATCCAAAAGTAACACAGCCCAGATAAGTGATTTTCCGGCCAGGAACTAACTGAAGCTGAAAAACCAGTATAACCAGTGGCCGGTGTCATGAAGGTGCTTCCATTATTAACATTCTTTGAGGACTCCTGTTTAAAAGATTGTGAAAATTGGTTCATTTGAAAGACTGAGGAGATGCCTGGATTTGATTTTTTTTCAAAGGTTACTGGAAAGGCACTTTGTCTTTTTTTGAAAAAACACTTCTGGAAGAGACAATGAAGGGCTAAATAAACATAAGAAGTCTTGCTGGCTATCAGAGTTGTTTACAGAGAAGTCACATGTCTAGGTTTATGGTTATCAGGAGTTTTTGGCTTCTGATTTGGGGCTTGGACTGTTTGAATGCCCAGTTGGTGTATAGCCTGCCAAGAGAGAAGCCACCCAACTCATCCTTTGCCACCTGTTTTGAAAAACCTTCTGAGAATCCAATGTGATAGCTGAACCCGCTGATGCAGTAATTCTCTCGAAAAGCCTTCAAGACTACTCCTCGATGTCTCCTGAACAGAACTGCTCCAGAAAGATCCCAGTGACAGCCGTCCATGTGTAACTGGACGCCAGACCAAAGGTCATCTGGAACGCTCCATATCTTATCTTTTTTCTTCAAGAATTGACCTTGGCCAAAGTTTTTTTTTAAAGTTGACCTCTGCAGAGCCAGTTTTTAAATTTTTCTTTATTTTTTTCCTTAACCGGTGTGTGTGTGTGTGTTAGGTTTATTTTATAAGGGTAGATACTTATACCTTCATATTTCAAACTGTGCGTTAATAAGCTTTGCATCTTTATTGAATAAGTTTTGTTTTATAATAAATCTACAAATCCGTTGTTTATTAAAGAAACCTGGTTGGCGGATTTTTATTTTGAAAATAATATAGATGAAGTATATAATTGGCTGTATCGTAAATGGGTAAAACATTTTAATATATGCTGTGACCAGTGGGGTAGTGGAACTAGAGAAAGACAGTGCATTCCTCCAACCTCAGTCATGACGTGTAGGGGTGGCCTCTGCATCACTAGCAACAGCGTCTGGCACCACCGCGCAGGTGCCGGCGCCATTTTAAAATGGCTTTAAGCCCTTAGAATTACTTTTAATTTTTAAAGGTGCAGTGCTGTTAAATTTTTATTATAAAATAAGAAAGATGTGGATGGCTCTTCCCCAACCCCCACAATGGTCATTTCAACGCCCTAAATGACCAACGCATGCCTTTTTCCCGAACCGAACTTTACCCCCTAAGTTTCTAACATTTGGCCTATAACCCCTTCCCACCATCCCCACATCCAATAAAAATTGATTTCCCTGCTCCTCCACCCATCCCTGAAATTTTTACTACTCCCCCTCCCCACCAGGTTCTCAACTCGGAACTCCATGTAGAGTTCCAAAGGCGCACGGAGCACGAATGGCAGCCGTAAAATCAGTGTGGGATGGCCGCTGTCTGCAGGTAAGTACATTTACATCTTATTAACGTTCATTTGCATATGGAGATGAAGGGCCCATCGCCAGGTGGCAGGGAGGGCTGCACTGAGGTCCTCCCACCACCAGTAATATGCGGCGGGCCCTTCTCGACGTTAAGGGTCGAGGCAGGCCTCTCCCTGCAGAATCTTACCAGTCCTCAGGCCGCGACCCGTGGCGTCGAGGTGCCAGTAAAATTCGGCCCATAGTCTTGATGTCCAAAGAAGTCCGGGAATTTGGAGCCAATTTTGAGAGAAAATCTAAGTCCAAGTCTTTTCCACATCTTTAGCAGAGCTCACAAGGTAAGTTCGGGATGTGGTTCGAACAAACAGACAGAGGCCATTTAAACTAACAGTTAACTTGAAGTTTGGGCTAAACTTATAGAATTAGAGGAACTTAAACAGCAGCACAGAGGATTTACGGGGAGCAAAAGCAACAGATGGCCAAGGATGGACATGTGCAATGAGGAGCTCCCTAGAGAGCTGACTGCCCAGGTTCCATCTTGGCTTTAACAGGCCCAAGGTAAATACACCCATAATCTAGATTCATCTCACTTTGTACAATGGAATTAGTCAGACAAGTCTCATTTCAAACCTTCCTGTTATTAGGATATTTGTCCCCTGGGATTCTGCTGCTCTCTATTCCCTGCCTCACGCTGACCTCCACACGTTGGATTCCCTCTGGCCTCCAATTTAGCAGCAATGATCAGCTTTATCTGTTTAATTCATACAATACACAAGGCCAGTTTAATTTATAATCCTTTGAAGCATCATAGGCTCTGTAGACTAGTGAACAATAGCAACAGGTTATTGGGTTGCAGTAAACATCAAAAACTGTACTCCAGCCCCCGACTACCAAGCAACAGCGCCTTAGAAAATTTACCAGTCAAACCTTAGTGAACATTGCATCTAAAGAAAAAATTGGAAAAAGTAGAATTACTTTTAGTGCTGTCCACGGCCTGTTCTTTCCATTCATGACTTGCGCTTCTTGAGGCTTCATCAAGTAGCAAATAGAGATATACAAAATTGTTAAAGGCCTGATTGTGTTCCCTTGGAGAGGCTATTGCAACTGGATGGTTTGGAAAGACCAGAGTTCATGCATATAAGCTACATAAGGGTAGGACTAAGTTAGATGGTAGATGGTTCTTCTTTTCATACAGAATAGAACCCATGACCTATGGAACAAGGTATTGATTCATGTGGTGACTGCAGACTCTCTGTGTACCCTCAAGAGAGCGCTGGACCGGTTCCTGATTGGAAAGACCATCACAACTTTAAAAAATCAGGTGAAATACTAGGTGATATCTTTGATCACCTGGGGGGTGGGGGAGGGGGGATGTCGGAGAGGAACTTCCTAGTTTATTTTTCTCTGATCACCTTGGGTGCTTTACTGATTCTTTTGCCTCTCCCAGGAGATTACAGGACTGATGATGGGCAGGTGGATATGTGAACATGTGGATATAGTTGCCTAATTGTGATGTTCCTGGTGTTGAGGTTGTGTGGGGTAGCAGGTCCTTTCCTGCCTGTTGCTATTGTATGTTCGTAAAATGTTTCCTTTCATGTTGAGACTAGTTAGAAGATTGAAACCATAACAGTTAGGCCACTGAAATCTGATAAGATTGTGCGATACATTTTTATTTATATTCTATACAACTTCTCAACTATTCAGTGCATCACATTTTTCTTTAAACTACTCACAGATCAGATGTAGCACCAAATTAATAAGAGAAAGGCCCCGCTCCTATCTTGGAGGTAGGGGCAGGGGCAATTTTGCAGTTGGGAAATCCAGAAGAACAGATGTTCCTCAGTTTCTGCTGAATTTAAGGGCACGACCTGATTTTTGTTTCTCTGCCCCATCCAGACAAATTGAGAGGCTGGCTGGCTGTTGGGCAAATGGGGCTTTGACACTAGGCTACAATTGGGAAACGCAGGGACCGGCGAAAGGGATCAGAAAGGCCAGGAGTGAGGGGGGAGGGGGTGAAGAGGGGCAAAATTGGAGGTCAGAGGTAAGATCAGAGGCCAAGATAGGATGGAGATTGGGGCCAGAGCAGGGTGGAGATCGGAGCCAGAAGGTAGATCAAAAGGGTTAGCAGCACCCTAACAGCACTGTGGGTGTGCCTACACCACATGGATTGCAGCGGTTCAAGAAGGTGTCTTACTACCACCTTTTCAAGGGCGATTAAGTATGGGCAATAAATACTGGTCTTGCCAGCAATGCCCACATCCCACAAATGAATAAATAAAAAAAGATCAGTGGGCCGGGGTTCGGGGATATTTTGGGGGGCTAGGGATTGCGTGGTTGATGCATGATTGGGGTGGGGGGGGAAGGGATGGTGAAGCAGGTAAGCTGGTTCCAGCAGTTAAGTGGAAAAGCACTTAACTCTTGGACTCAGCAGTCCTTCCCTCCCTTTATCCACCGGATTTCCCGAGGTCTGAAAAACCTAGCTGGCCAAGCTTAAATTTAAAATGGTGGTTACATATGAGGCACACAGCTTCAGCATTATAATTAAATGGCAACCCACCTTCTGGCAGTGCGTTGGTTGCCGACAACCTCGTCTTTCTTCTGTCAAAACTGGAGTGGGCATGTTGGAGGGAATCAGATTTTTAACAGTTTTACATTCCACCCAACCCAAACCCCCATTACAGAGATGTGGTTGCAAGGTGACCAAGGCTGGAAACTGAATATTCAGAGACATTTGACATTTCAGAAGAATAGGCAAAAAGGAAAAGGAAATGGGGTAGCTCTTGGCTTGGAAGGTCAAGATTTAGATTTGGGCAGAGATAAGAACTAGCAAGGGAAAGAAGTCACTGGTGGGAGTAGTCTATAGGCCCCCAGCAGTAGCTACACATAAATCAAGAAATACTGGGCCCTTGTAAGAAAGGTGCTGCAATAATCATAGATGACTTTAATCTTCATACAGATTGGACAAATCAAATTGGCAAAGTTAGCCTTGAGGATGAGTTCATAGAGTTAATTCAGGACAGTTTCTTAGAACAACATATTGTGGGACTAACCAGGGAAGCAAGGGGGTGAAAGGTTATCATGAGTAGGCAGGAATGTGGAGTTGAGGTTACGATCAGCCATGATCTTGTTGAATGACAGAGCAAGCTCGAGGGCCTGAGTGGCCTACTCCTGCTCCTAGTTCATATGGAACAGGCTATTTTAGATCTGATAATGTGTAATATGATAGGGTTAATTAATGATCTCATAGTAAAGCATCCCCAGGGAAGAGTGATCATAACATAAAAGAATTTCACATTCAGTTGAAGGGTGAGAAATTTGGGTCTGTGACTAGTGTTGTAAACTTATATAAAGTTAATTAGAAAGGTATGAAGACAAAGCTGGCTAAAGTGGACTGGGGAAATAGATTGAAAAGTAAGACAGTAGTTAAGTTGCAGATATTTAAGGAGCTATTGCACAATTCTCAACAAAGATATATTCCAATGAGAAAGAAAGACTCTATGAGAAGGATGAACAATCCGTGGCTAACTAAGGAAGTTAAGAATTATATCAAATTGAAAGAAAAGGCATAAAATGTTGTAATGATTAGTGGTAGGCCAGAAGTTTGGGAAAATTTTAGAAACCAGCAAAGGATGATTTAAAAAATAATAAAGATGGAGAAAATAGATTGAGAGTAAACTATCAAGAAATATAAAAACAGACAGTAAGAGCTTCCACAAGTATACAAAAAAGGAAAAAAATAGCTAAACTAGAGGATGAGACTGGGGAATTAGTAATGGAAAACAAGAAAATGGCAGAGACTTTGAACAAATATTTTGTATCTGTCTTCACAGTAGAAGGCACTAAAATCATCCCAATTTTAATTGAATATCAGGGGGCAAAAGGGAGGGACAACTTTAAACAATAATTGTCACTAGAGAAAAAGTACTAGGCAAACTAATGAGACCAAAGGCTGACAAGTCCCCTGGACCTGATGGCCTGCATCCTAGTGTCTTAAAGGAAGTAGCTGCAGAGATATTGAACGCATTGGCTGTTATCTAGATTCTGCAAAAGTCCCAGCTAATTAGAAAACCACTAATGTAGCACCTCTATTCAAGAAAGGAGGGAGACAAAAAGCAGGAAACTAGAGGCCAGTTAGCCTAACATCTGTCATTGGGAAAATATTAAGGAAATATTAGCATGACATTTAGAAAATCATCATATAATTAAGGAGGGTCAACATGGTTTTATGAAAGGGAAATTATGTTTGACAAATTTACTGCAGTTTTTTGAGGATGTAATGAGCAGTGTGGATAAAGGGGAACCAGTGAATGTAGTGTATTTGGATTTCCAAAAGTCATCTAATAAGGTGCCACATAAAAGGTAAGAGAGGATAAAATGAGCAAGATAAGAACTCAAGTGTTGGGGGTAATATATTAGCATGGATAGAGGGTTGTCTAACTAACAGAAGACAGAAAGTTGGGATAAATGGGTCAGTTTCAAACTGGCAATCTGTAACTAGTGGGGTGCCACAGAGATCAGTGACATTTTACAATCTATAATAATATTGGGTTTTTGTCTGTCCCGACTGTTTCGCTTGATCAATTTAAGGGGCACATCTGTTGGTGTGTTCATTAGGTGGGCAGCGCCTGGCACATGTGGAGGCCTGTGGGGTGCGTGGAAGACTGGAGCAGGTGACGCAAATAGGGCTGCCAATGGTTGGTGGCGGCGGGGTGGGGGAGATAAGGGGTTGGTGGAGAATGCAAACAGTGGAAGGTAAGGGGAGCCCAACAAAAAAGTTACCCTGGTTGCAGAGATTATGTCAGCAAAGGATAGGGTGGAATTGATGGAAGGGATGGGGCTGGCATGGGAGGGATGGCAGGAATGGAATGGGGATGGCATAGGAGAGAGGGATGGCATGGGAAGGATAGAATTGCATGGGATGGGATGACATGGGAGGGAGGGATGGCATGGAAGGGGTGGATGAGATGATGGAATTGGTTAAGTGTGGCAAAATGGTAGGGACAATTATTTGATACAACTTATTATTAAAATCTATTCTTTGTGTTAAAAATGAAGATTCATTAGATTTGAATGAAAAGGTTTTCGAAAAGCTGTCAGGTGAATTTAAAAAAATACATCAGCGTTGATTCTATAGACAAAAGAGATGATAACAGTCTTTCCCCTCCAGTGGTTCTACACAGTCTAACTCCAATAGGCATGCCACCATACAAACTTAGACTCAAGAAAGGGGCATTTAAAATGTTGCTATGAAACTTGAATCCTAAATAAGGACTTTGGCATGAAACAAGATTGGTAGTTAGGATGCTGTTTTCTTCGATGATAGATGTTGAAATTATAACAGGCAGATTTCAAGGAAATAGAGTGTTTACTCTTTGAATAATATTGAGCCCATCAGATGTAAACCTGTCTTTTCAACTCAGGAGAAACCAGTTTCCAATTAGACTTTCATATTCTCTGACTATAAACAAGTTACAAAGCCAGACTCTTGACAAAATTTGTATTTATATTCCTAGGCCTGTTTTACACATGGACAGCTTTATGTAGCTTTTTCCAGAGTGAGAAGTTTTGATTCTGTTGAAGTCTTTGGTGAAAGAATAACTAGAAATCCTGTATTTAAAGATGTACTGTTGCAATAAAGATACTAATTTGACCTCAAATGTTTTGTGGGTCTCTGCTTGTCTATACTAATGACCTGGATGAAGGGACCAAGTGTATTGTAGCCACATTTGCTGATGATACAAAGATAGGTGGGAAAGCAAGTGAGGAGGACACAAAGGGCTGAATTATGTGGTCCAGTTGGGGCCAGGAATGGAGGCAGGCGGGGGATGAAATTACCAGTGCTGGTCAGCATGTTGGTGTCCTTTCAGTGTTCCTGGTGCCAGCGAATTTCACCAGGGCTGGCGGACAGTGGCCGTGAAAACCCATCCAGTCTGGCAATGATGCCACTTAAGATAGTTAAAGAGCTCATTGAGAGCTCATTGAGAGCCATGTTCAGATTTTGGTGGGTGCGCATTGGCTGACGCACTGTCTGAAACAGACCAGGTGCATGGAAGCGGCAACAAACTGGGGAGTCAGTCATGGCTTGGGTAGGCCCCATGAAAAGGAGAATGGCACTGATGGGGACTCAGCCATTGGCTCTCATGTGCCATCAGGTTAGCGGAGGTTGCGAGGAGAGCATTCAGCAAGTGCAGGGGCAATGCAGGGGATTATCACCCTCCTGCAGGGCATGAGGAGAGGACAAGGCTTAAAGCTTAAAGCATAATTGGGAGACCATCTGAGCACATGGAAGGTGGCAGCTGGGAATGAGAGCAAGACTCTCAAATTTCAGGTCCAGTGGCGATGAGGAGCAACATCCTTCACAGGACGGCCAGAGCCTTGGGTATTAAGGGGGCAGAGGAAAAGAATGAGGGGCAGGAAGGCAATGGAGGCCATACCCTCAGCATAAGATCTACTGCCGAAGATGGAGCTACCTTGAGATGACCAAGAACCAGTGGCGAATGAGATTGCATCTATCCAGGCAGATGGTCAATGAGATTTGTGCCCTCGTGGTGGAAGACCTCACACCTCACAACACTGCTCCCCAGTAGCCATCAAAGTCATTGTGGCCTTGAACCTCTTCGCCTCTGGCTCCTTCCAGGGATCAGCTGTGGACCTTGGTGCAATCTCTCAAGCAGCTACACACCACTGCATCTCACAGGTTACTGATGCCCTCTTTCTGAAAGCTGGACACTACATGCAATTCCTGACAGATGGTGCCTCGCAGGGACAGAGGGCAGTGGGTTTCGCCTCCATCGCTGGATTCTCCCAGGTGCAGGACATCATTGATTGTACCCATGTGGCCTTCATGCCACTGACTAATCACCCAGTGAGATTCATCAACAGGAAGGGCTTCCATTCCCTCACATGCAACTGGTCTGCGACCACAACAAGAGCCCTTTGCATGTGTGCGCTCACTTCCCGGCAGCTGCCATGATTCCTTCATCCTCCAGAAGGCCAGGCTATCACAGATCTTCATTCCACCCCCTAAACTCCATGGTTGGATTCTAAGGGACAAGGGTTATCCCTTGAAGAGATGGCTACTCACCCCTCTATGAGAATGCAAGACAGAGGTGCCACAACTGAAGCCATCTGTTCCAAGGATTACCATTGAGCAGGTCATCGGGCTTCTGAAGATCGGGGTCCAGTGTCTGGATTGGTCAGGTGGTGACCTGCAGCATACTTCGGCAAAGGTCTCATGCATAGCGGTGCTCTGTTGTACTCTGCATAACATGGCCCTCCAGACTGGTGTGGACCTTGAAGAGGGTGAAGTGCTGGGTGGACACAGCTCCTCGAGGAGGAGGAGGAGGAGGATGTGCAAGAGGAGGAGGAGAAGGATGCAGAGCACCGAGCTGCCCCGGCTGCACAGGGAGGTGGCCGGGGCTGGCACGGGCCTTGAGTTTCTCGTCAGGATGCCATCACCATCAGGGATCATCTGATTCAGGCTCATTTCAGCTGAGCCCCTCTGACCCAGGAGGATGGCATGGTCTAGAAGTCACTTTGAGAGTCACCTATGAGTCACCTTTGAAGTCACCTATGAGAACACATTCATTGAAGGCACAGTCTGGAACAGATCAACTCTTACGCCAATGAAGGAATGACATCTGCCCAGAAGTTTCACTGTCCCCGTTCACAGACCTTTTCACCCTTTCACCACTTCACGTCTCTTTTCCTGTATTGCCATTAATAAAAGGTGGCTTACATGTCTGGCTTCATGTGTCAATATTTACATGGTGCTCGAAAAGACAAAAGTGCACATTTACAAGTGAAAGACACCCCAGTGACCCGTTCGGCACTCTGCCCGATACAATGGTCTCCGTTCTTGGCTACTTTTACACAGTGCCCTTTGTACCCTCGGAGGAGCTGGAGGCAGCCTGCTCACTTGTCTCAGCATGTGGCTGAGATGTACATGGAGGGGTGAATGTACCCCCTTAATGAACGCGTTGCAATTTCTAGTCAACATCTGACCATGGATGCCCATCTCGCCTTGCCCGACTTCCTCGTGGTCAGCGAGTCTGGTGATGTCCATGGCTCCCTCCTCCATGGTGGTGATGACATTCAGGTATGGAACCTTTTCTCCCATCTGGGCCCTCTTGTGGGCATTATGTGCCTGTTTCTCCTGCAAGGACAAACTGAGAGACAGTGAGATAAAGCACTGCTGGCCTCTGTGGCCAATGCCAACTGCTCCTATTATTAGAAGCTGCATATTTCAGTGCTGGCAGATCCTCAGCAACACTATGGCTGTGAGCCATTCTGAGGGGTCAGTTGGTACCCTGAGCACATATGCCTTCCATATTCAGGAGCAGCATGTGCCCTCAGGCTCTTCAGTGGGACTGCTACTGGAGGGGGATTACTTAGAGGCCTGTCCTGAGGGTTTGGCATTGCACTCACTTTGCCAGAGCGAGTAAGGCCATTGAATCTCTTACTACACTGGATCCAGTTTCTGTGCACCACTCAGTCTGTTCACAGTGTTGGCAAGCTCCATCTAAGCCTGCTTGTTTTGGGTGGGTGGCCTCCTCCTGCGACCCTCAGGGAACAGGACCTCCCTCCTCTCTCACAGCTTCGAGGAGGACCTCCAGGTCCACATCCCCGAATCGAAGGGCTGCCCTGCACCTGGTTCCAGGCTGCTGCCTCTCCTGAGATATCTTTCCTACAGCAGGTAAAACAAGGAAACAGCAGCCACAGTAATGGTCAGCACTAATGGCTTCCCAACAGGCCCTCTAGCCAATTAGCAGTCCGCCCCTGTGAAAGTTGGGGGCTGTGACTGTTACCCCGTTGACGGGATCTGGACCGAGAAACAGTGCTGACATCAGTTTCCTGTCCCAGGAAGGAAAATCCTGCTCAATGCCTGGAAAGGGATATGGATAATTTAGGTAAATGGGCAAGAATTTGGCAGATGGAGTAGATTGTGGGAAAATGTGAGGTTATCCACTTTAGTAGGAAGAGACTACAGAATGCTGTGGTACAGATGGGATCTGGGAGTGCTCGTACATGAAACACAGAAAGTTAGCATGCAGGTACAGCAATAATTCAGAAGGCAAATAGAATGTTGTCCTTTTATTGCAAGGGGGATGGAGTATAAAAGTAGGGCAGTCTTGCTACAACTGTACAGGGTATTGGTGAGATCACACCTAGAGTTTGGTCTCCTTATTTAAGGAGAGATATACTTGCTTTGGAGGTAGTTCAGAGAAGATTCACTAGGTTGATTCCTGGGATGAAGGGGTTGCATTATAATGAAAGGTTGAGCATGTTGGGCCTTTACTCATTCGGGTTTAGAAAAATGAAAGGTGATCGTATTGAAAAATATAAGATTCTGATGGGGCTTGATGCTGAGAGGATGATTCCCCTTGTGGGGGAATCTCAACTTAGGGGGCATAGTTTTAGAATAAGGAGTCACCCATTTAAGACGGAGATGAAGAGGTATTTCTTCTCTGAGGGTCGTGAATCTTTGGAATTCTCTAGCCTAGACAGCTATGGAGACTGAATCATTAAACATATTCAAGGCTGAGAAAGACAAATTTTTGAACTATAGCAGAGTCGAAGGTTATGGGGAACAGGCAAGAAAATGGAGTTGAGATCAAGATCAGATTAATCATGATCTTATTTAATGATGCAACAGACTCAAGACCTATTCTTGCTCCTATTTCTTATGTTCCTATGTTCAATCCTGCCTGTTTTTGGAGGTTACAATTCCCCCAATGTGTCTGGAAATACACTGCCATCTCTCAACTTCCAAAAAAAAAGACCAGTTAGCATTTCAGATGTACAGCCTTTCTCAATACTGAAAGATAAGCAAATTCCTTTCTAGGGTTAATGAAAATAATAGAGAAAAGAGAATAACAGGTGAAAGTCAAGAGTCAGGTATGTTAATTATTATCACAAAGGCACAGTTAATGGATTCAATAGCCTGTGAACAGGTTTTTGAAAACAGCTGGAAAGAGGTGAAAAAGTGCTGAAAATCAGTTCATAAGCTATTAAATCCATTTTCTGTTCCTTGTGATAGAAGTCACAAATGCCTGACTTGCCTTTCATCTACTGTTCTCCCCATCACTCTTTGTTATCTTCTCTGCTACTCTGCTACAAAGAGACTTGTCTCTCTCAGTTTACTGATCTGATGATGGATCTATGGCAGAAAAATTAACCTATCCTTTCTCTTTACTGACGATGATGGGCCTATTGTGATATTTCCAGCATTTTCTGATTTTGTTTCAGATTTTCAGCATTTATTATTTTTTTCTTTTTAAAAATACCTAAAGCAAAGCATTAATTCCTCTTTGTTCCTCCAGCTATGTGCTTAAGTTCCAATCTCAGAAGCAAAACCTCTTCTTTAAAGCGTGACATTTCCACATCTCACATCAGCCATCATTGTCGCCCCTTGGGAGTGATATTGATGAATTAGTGTCAAAAGTGTTGAATTGGGAGCTGTCTGTGGTATGGGTTTGTGCTCAGTCGAGGCTGGACTGCTTAAATTTATACCATGCAATGGACATAAAACCAGCAAGAAAGAAAAGTTTTTCATTTCTGGGTAAAATTCAAAACAACTCTCAGTCAATAAAGATCAGTGCATTAACCCACTGTACACAATCACTTACATATGAGACGTTAAACTGAGGCCCCGTCTGCCTGCTCAGGTGGATGTAAACGATCCCATGACACTATTTTGAAGAAGAGCAGGGGGTTTATCCCTGGTGTCCTGGTCAATATTTATCCCTCAATCAACATCACAAAAACAGATTATCTGGTCATTATCACATTGCTGTTTGTGGGAGCTTGCTGTGTGCAACTTGGCTGTCTCACTTCCTACATTACAACTGTGACTACACTTCATTGGCTGTAGAATGCTTTGAGACATCCGGTGGTTGTGAAAAGCACTATATAAATGCAAGTCTTTCTTTTTCTTTTTTTTTCTCTTGTAAGATTTTTGGACTGCATGGCAATAAAAATTGTTTTAGATGGAACTAACATTTTAAGGTAAGAAATGTAAATGTTAAGGCTGTAATGTAAATGTTTAGTCTTAGAGAGATTGCTCAGTTAGCAGGTGTCAAAGAAACAGGAACAGCTCTGCAGCCAAATCAATAGTGGGATGTCCAGTGTGTTCATTAGTTCCTGGCCCTGACTTGCCTCAGGCTAAGCTCCTCAGCTAGTTTTGGAAATGCTCCCTTCATCACTGGGCATGGCTCTACACTGGCTTCAATGTGCCAACTCTGCCTTCAACTGACCAGAAGAGAGTATTTGAGGACCAGGGCCTCAAACCCGGGACTAAGGTCATGGAAGGTCATGGAAGGAGCGACCCCTTAGAAGAATAAGGAAAAAAAGAAAAACTTGTATTTTTACTGTGCCTTTCAAGACCTCAGGGCATCCCAAAGAGGTTTATAGCCAATTAATTGTTTTTAAAGTGTAGTTGCTGTTATATTGTGGGAAACAAGGCAGCCAATTTGCACTCAGCAAGTTCTACAAAACAGTAATGTGTTAATGTATTTTTAGGCATTGTTTGAAAGATAGCATCTCTGACAATGCAGCACTCCCTCAGTATTGCACTGGAGTATCAACCTAGATTTTGTGCCTTTGGGTAAAAAAACTTCCTCCTCAACTCCCCTCTGATCCTTTTACCAATTACTTTAAATCTATGCCATCTGGTTATTGACCTCTCTGCTAATGGAAATAAGTCCTTCCTATCTCCTGTCCTTCCTATCTATTCTATCTAGGCCCCTCATAATTTTATATACCTCAATTAAATCTTCACTAGCCTACTCTGTTTCATGGAAAACAACACCAGCCTATCCAATCTTTCCTCATAGCTAAAATTCTCCTTTCCTGGCAATATCCTTGTGAATCACTTCTGTACCCTCTCTAGTGTGATGCAGTGACCAGAATTGATGAAAGGTTACAGATCTGAAACGTTAACTCTGTTTCTCTCTCCACAGATGCTGCCAGACCTGCTGAGTAATTTCCAGCACATTCTGTTTTTATTTCAGATTTCCAGCATCTGCAGTATTTTGCTTTTATGACCAGAATTGTATATCGTACTATACCTGTTGTCTAACTAGATAACTAAATAGCAATAAGATTTATCACTGTACTACTCTCCTGCTAAGTTTTTATTTTAAATCTTTTGAAGTTCAACACGTCACCATCAAATTTCTACTTCCCTCTTTAATATGCACTGGAACAGATATAGATACACCATGTGTCGAATGCTAAGGTTAGTTAGTTATTATTTGTGATTGTAGCTGGTGTGAAAGAAGCATAGGGTGGTGGGAGGCATCATTGTTAAAGAAAACCTGAGTATGCTCCAATTATCTAGTGCACAAGTATTGGCTGTTGCTGTTTTCTTGGAATGAGAGCAAGGATGCTGGTAACTTGAGAACATTTCTGGCACTTGCAGAATGTTTTAGAGCTTAAACTATGTGCAAGGGATGAAGGCAGTGCTTTAAAGAAGAAAGTAAAAGGTTTGTTTGGGAAGATAGAGTGAAAAGGTCAGAAAAGCCAGGGGCAGTTTGACAGAGATTCTGATTTGGGTGCTGCAGACTACGGAGGAATATTTAAGCAGGATCAGCAAAGTGCAAACTAGTGGATGCCCAGAAGATTAGAGGAGAAATTAGAGACTTTGATCTGAAGCTAGCCCAGAATGATGAGATGAAACTCTCCCGATTTTCTGCAACAACAACCTACCTGAAATTAATTTACACAGTCTCAAGCCTATTGGCCATGGACCAATAGAAAAGAACAAGGCATTGGATATGTACAGGCAATTCCAGCCTACTTGACGCTGCCAATCTACCTCACTAACATCCCAGACTATTCAAGCAACAGCTTGATATGCTCATAGTCATATCTATCAGCCAACATCTCAGACTCCTCCATCAACATCCCTGGGTATGTCTCATCAGCAGGATAGGTCTGCCAAAAGTATAGGCACCATGGAACATGCTTGAGGGGCTGAATGGACAACTTTTGTTCCTTTGGTGCATGAAAGAGTTGGCTCTGGGTGCACACAACATTGATTTCAGACTCCATAGAGTTTCATAGCTTTAGGTCAAATTGTGATGAAACATAGGTATAACAGGACGAATTAGGTAGAATTTACATATAGTTAATTTATTATACCTTTCAGAATTAAAGATTGAATAAATGGTCAGTTTTTAAGATTCACTGAAATTCCCCTTTGTGAAGGTAGAGTTAAAAATGTCAAGGTCTTCCAAGGTCCCTGTTACAATAGAATGTGAACCAGAAACACCTTTTAAGTTGGAAAATCCATTTCAGTGTCTCTGTTCCCAGGGAATTGGAGGATAAACACACATTGAAACATCCTGTGTGACATCAGTAAGAGGTAGCTATTAACTTAATTAGTTAATGGTGTTGGTAATATAGACAGATTGACAAAAAAGAAGGGTTCAAGGTACCATAAAAAGACAATTATAGGTAATAAAATAATAAATTGGAATGGTACTTACAGAAACAGATGCCAAGTAAATTATAAACATTTTGACCAGATAAATGCTTACAACTTCAAGAGCAGGGGATTTTCAGCAAAAACATTAACTGGAGATGTTAGTTAATGATATTACCATATATGGATCTCAAAAGCAGGAAAAACACACACAGAAGGGTAACACCTATATGCTAAAAGGTCAGATGATAGTTTAGAAACAGTATAAACATAAGGGTTTTTGAAGCAAAAAAATAGAAGTATTGAATTCCTTATCAATGCTTCTCAACCTATGGCTTACTCAGAGAATTTAAGGTAAAAATTTACTTTAAATTTTGATGGATATTCTAAGATATTTTGCTGTTACAATATCAAGGTTGAACTTTTGGATTCTATGTTAGAAATAAGATTATGTGTTACATCTCTTAGTAATATTTGATATTGTGGTATAATTATCCACTTAAAGTGTATTGCATATTAAATTTTTAAATAAATATATACAAGTTAATAAATCATCTCATGTAGCATTCTGTATACAACTACAAGAAACCTCCTCCCTGTATCTCTTTTAGTGGAGAGATACGTATTGAAGAGTGTTTCCCAAACCCTTATAATATCTGGGATATTTATGACTTAGCCATAATTATTAAAACATTGGCTATCCGAAAGACGGTAATATTCTTTGTTAGTTTTCTTTCTTTGAGGGAAGACTAGTTCAGTTCTTTAGACTCAAATAAGGGGTCTATAAGAATTTAAAAACAAGAAATGCTGTAAATACTCAGCAGGTCCGGCAGCATCTGTGGAGAGAGAAACAGAGTTAACATTTCAGGTCAGTGACCCTTCTTCAGAACTAGCAAATATTAGAAATGTAAAAGGTTATAAGCAAGTAAAGCGGAGGTGGGGCAAGAGATAACAAAGGAGAAGGTGTAAATAGGACAAGGTCACAGAATAGCTGACAATATGTTAATGGTGTGTTGAAAGACAAAGCATTAGTACAGATAGGGTGTTAATGGACTGAAGGTTGAACAGCCGCAAGTAC